>NC_073258.2:11371666-11702500 GCF_029289425.2 Pan paniscus | reverse complement strand
TAAAATAAGGGTAAATATAAAACCGGCTGATCCGCTCCTGCCAAAAGAGAGGACAGGGAGAAGGCCCTGTTTGGGGTCTAGGCTGACACGCTGCAGCTAGGATTAGGTGAGCTTCCGAGCTCAGTCGTGAGACCCCATCCTCATGGCAAGGCCGCGCTAAGATCTCTGGACCTCTGCTTGCTGGGTGGGTGGTTGGGGGCAGAGCATGGGCCAAATGCCCGGCTCTGCAGGCTGCGCCCACTCTTCTCGCACCTCCTCAGCCCTCCCTAAAGGAGTCTCAATCCCGGGGGGGTGGCAGTTGCGGGCGACCAAGCAGTCACCGGCTGCGCTGCGGCGACCTCCCGGGAAGCTGCGGCCGGCGGGGTCCGAAGAGCATCACGTCATCCTTTCCCCCAGGAGCCCGCCCCCTCCCAGACGGCGCCTGCGCAGGCGCGGTAGGAGGAGGGTCACGGTGGGGGCTGTCCACGCGCTCTCCGCCCTTCTCCAGGCTCGCTCGGGCCGCGGCGCTCTCGGCTAGCTGCAGCGGCGGCGGCGCGGAGGGGAAGGCGTCCAGGATGCGGTGCGGGGCGGCCCGGTGCCCCCCCGCCCCGTCACGGCAGCCGCGGCGGCCGAGGGGACCGGGCCAGGGCCGGGGGCGGCGGCCCGAGCCGCGGTAGCGGCGGCGGCGGGAGGGGCGGCCTGAGGGCGGACGGGCGGGCGCCCGGGTTGCGGGGGCTCGGTGCCGCTCCGCACTGCCCGGCCCGTCTCGGCCCCGGCGCCATGAGTGGCGGCGGCGGCGGAGGGGGCTCGGCGCCCAGTCGCTTCGCCGACTACTTTGTCATCTGCGGACTGGACACGGAGACCGGGCTGGAGCCGGACGAGTTGTCGGGTGAGTGCGCGCCGAGCCCGGGGCGCTTTCCCGCGCCCGCTGTCGTCGGGGACCCCAGAAGAAACCTTCCTTCAGCCCCGCTTTGTCCCGGGAGCCGGGCGAGTGTCGGCCGGGAGGACCAGGGCGGGCGCGGGCGAAGGGGGGCTTTGGACTGGAGGGGGGAAACGGATGAGGGGCTCTGAGCCATGAGGGGTCCAAACCTACGGCCCGCTGCGCAGTGGCCACGTCTTCGGCGACCAGAAAGAGGGAGGGTTGTGTGTTCTCAGTTTGGTGTAGGTTGAGTGACTTCGTTTAAAATAAAGGAAAGCTTGTCCTCTGGCACCCATTAGGGAGGGAAGGCGTCCCACGTCCTAGTGAAAGTAAGTTCCACCCAGACTTAAAAAAAAGGAAAACAAAAACTTGGTGAGTTTATCTGGCCACTTCCCAAGAAGCTTGTGATACCAGTTCCTCAAAACCGTTATACCCCAGCCTTGGGCTGGGCCCCCTGAGTCAGATTGCAGCTCTGCGCGTCTGGATGGGATATGAAGTAATAAAGTGAACTTGGGCGGCACCAAGAAGAGTGGGAACTCCCTTAGCCTTGGAAAGGGCTTGTATCCCGGGGCCATGCCTTTTTTGAAAAGTAATTTATGTCCTTTATGAGGACAGAGGCGTTTGTGAATAAAAGGGTAGCAGCATTGTAGTTGGAGAGGCTTGGTGTGTTCTGATGCGTTTCAAGTCATATTTGAAAGGGAAAGTGATGAGGGGAGTCAAAGATGGGGCCCTGACCAGATTTGGCACTCACTGCAGAAGGGCGTGAAAATTATACAGTCCCCGTGAATTTTCCACTGCACTGTCATTGGAGTCTTTGAATTGTAACAGTTTTGAAAATAAGTTTTTGTCTGGAGTTTCCAGTTAGTGGGTTTCAAGTGGGTGGAGGTTTGTCGGGTTGTACTTTAAGGTTGTGTCATCCTGATGAGGGGGACTCCTTTTCACTTTTCTGTCACTGTAAAGTTTCTCTTTCGAAAGTGATTATCCTGTTGACTAATCTTACTCTGCTTCAACGATGACAAGACAGTTTTGTTTTTGGGCACCAGAAAAAGTCGTGTTTCTTATGAAAAAAAAATTAGGCGGGGCGCGGTGGCTCACCACCCGGCGGCTCAGGGGTAATCACAGCACTTTGGGAGGCCGAGGCGGGCGGGTCACCTGAGGTCAGGAGTTCGAGACCAATTTGGCCAACATGGTGAAACCCCCGTCTCTACTAAAAATACAAAAATTAGCCGGGCGTCGTGGCGCGTGCCTGTAATCCCAGCTACTCAGGAGGCTGAGGTAGGAGGATCGCTTTAACCCAGGAGGGGGAGGTTGCAGTGAGCTGAGATTGCTCCAGTCTGGGTGATTGCGCCACCACACTCCAGTCTGGGTGATAAAGCGAGACTCTGTCTGGGAAAAAAGAAAAAGAAGAAAAAAGCATGATAAATTCATGCTTTAACAAGGTTAGAAAAAAATGAGCTATTTCCTCAATAGCAGGTGGAGAAAATATGAAGCAGTAATATAATTAATATTAGGCTTTTTGTCGGGGTAGTTTTATGGTTTCTAATTTACTTTTAAAAAATTTTAATTTTAGGCCGGGCGCGGTGGCTCACGCCTGTAATCCCAGCACTTTGGGAGGCTGAGGCGGGCGGATCACGAGGTCAGGAGATCGAGACCATCCGGGCTTACACGGTGAAACCCCGTCTCTACTAAAAATACAAAAAATTAGCCGGGCATGGTGGCGGGCGCCTGTAGTCCCAGCTACTCAGGAGGCTGAGGCAGGAGAATGGCGTGAACCCGGGAGGCGGAGCTCGCAGTGAGCCCAGATCGCGCCACTGCACTCCAGCACTCCAGCACTCTAGCCTGGGCGACAGAGCGAGACTCCGTCCAAAAAAAAAAAAAAAAAATTATTTTGATGAGTACCTAATAATTGTTCAAGTTTATCTTTTAAGGTCTTCAAATTCTTATAGTACAGATGTTTTTCATCTTTTTCATATGTAGTAAGTTTGTGACTTTGATGTAATTTTTGGAATTCGGTTCAGGGTATTGGTGTTGGAAGGGACCTCAGAGGGGAAAATGAGGCCCAGGAAGGACAGTGGGGCCTGTATACACTAGTTAATTGCTTGGTCCAGTGCTCTTCTCATGACATTAAACTGCATCTCATTGGCCTGGCTGGAGGTCTTTAGAAAACACTAACATGTTGAGAAATATTAAAAACAACATAATTCTTCTCAATAAAAGAAACTAAGGTGGTGGAAAAACCTTTTTTTAATGCTGTGTTTTTGAGTGTCAAATTGTATGAACACTTGGTTTGAGAAGATAGAATGTTTTGCGAATGATAGAGCATAAGAATGAAGCTGGGAAGTTAACTGTTAGCGAGAGCATGAGTTTAGGGTAATATTCCTGCTCTCCTATTGACTATCTTTGTGATTGGGAGCAAGTTAGAGATAACCCTGTCAGAGTCCTCATCTATAAAAAAAGAATGTAAATAAAAATAATCTCATCAAGTAGACCTTCAAAAATGTTTAAAAACTGTCTTTCAACATTTCATTAAAAGAGAAATGTTACTGTCTTAATGAATATGTGTTAATTATCTGGCTTTTTGGCAAGCTAAAATTATATCCTTGTGAAAGTTTATTGTGATAATAAAGAAAGGGGGATGAGTTGTATAAAATGTGTAAAGAGGGGTATTTTCTGTTTTTTTAAAAATGTGGTTGCAGTAGTGGAATGCCGAGACCACATTTCCAATAGGTGGCCTTTGTTAGAGTATGCAGTGTTGGAAGGATTTTTTTTCCCTCTTCATTTCATTTCTGGTGGGTTGGTAGGGGAATCTGAACTATCCAGAGGGAATCTTTTTTTTTTTTTTTTTTGAGACACAGTCTCACCCTGTTGCCCCAGCTGGAATGCAGTGCTGCAATAGTGGCTCACTGAAACCTCCATCTCCCAGGTTCAAGCAATTCTGCCTCAGCCTCCCGAGTAGCTGGGATTATGAGCCGCGCGTGCCACCACATCAGGCTAATTTTTGTATCTTTAGTAGAGATGGGATTTCACCATGTTGGCCAGGCTGGTCTTGAATTCTTGACCTCAAGTGATCTGCCCACCTCGGCCTCCCAAAATGCTAGGATTACAGGCGTGAGCCACCACTCCCAGAGGGAATCTTTGAATAAAACAAAGCAGAATACAAATAGCAGGTTCTTCCTGAGAGTCTCCAGGGTGCATTTTCTCTCCTCAGCCTGCCTTGTAGCTCCCCAACTGATGATATCATACTCAGTAAAACTACAGGAAATTGTAATTTGTACCCAGGTTCTCCAAGAAGGTATTAAGGAGTCTCTAAGAAGGTGCACTCCACACAGTTAACTTACATAGCTCAGGTAGCATCTACATTCTTAAAAAGTGAACCCAGAATAAGCAAATCAAAGATGCTCGGTGTTCCTTCTTGTTTTGTGGAGAAAGGTTAAGATTCATTCCTCTCTGTCTGCAACAAATAAACATGGAGGCTGGGCGCAGTAGCTCACACCTGTAATCCCAGTACTTTGGGAGGCTGAGGTGGGTGAATTGCTTGAGCCCAGGAGTTTGAGACCAGCCTGGGCAGCACGGCAAGACTCTATCTCTACAGAAAGTACAAAAAATTAGCTGGGTGTGGTGGCATGCAGCTGTGGTCCCAGCTGCTCAGGAGGCTGAGGTGAGAAGGTCACTTGAGTCTAAGAGGCAGAGGTTGCAGTGAATTGAGATTGTGACACTGCACTCCAGCCTGAGCAACAGAGCGAGACCCTGTCTCAAATAAACAAATACAACTAAAAATAAAAAATAAAAAAGCCCAAATAAGCATAGAGCTTGCTGTGTTTAATATAGACTGAGGTAATTGGATTTTGTAGGAATCTCTTCCTGTCACTTCTTTCCCTTTCTTGCAGATTCAGCATTTAGGCAAGTAATGTAGTTGTTTTTTGTGCAAGGAATTGAGGAATGTGTGAAAATTAATTTTGTTTTCTGGTTGAGGAAGCTCTTTGGGCTGGAAGGAGAAGAAGGTAATCTGTGAGCAAAGCACAAATTTAGCCACCTTGAAGATATGGTGTCTGCTTGTTGGCTTTTTGAACTTGTCAGTTAGGTAAGCAAATCTGGAAGAATTGCTTCTGATTTATGTTTTCCATTATTTTTGGCACATCGTAAGTGGGGAGGCAGATGATAGTGGAGTTCAGTTTCTTTTTCTACCTCTGATGGGCGAATGTCCTGGTGAATCTTCTTTTTCTTTGTTTCTGATGGTCACCACTAGGTCACCCCAGGAGAAGGTTTTACTGTGAAATGGGGTTCATGAGTTTATTTTCCTTGTCTCTGCTTGAGAATTAAGGTTCCCAAATACTTGTGATGTATTTCTTACCTTGGAATCTGTAAGTTCCTCTGAACTGATCTGCACCTAGCATTGAGATATAAGTATCCTAGGTTCTTTCATCTTGTACTCCAATTTTCCCAGGCTCTGTGCAGAAGCTCTTGTCAGGAATTGAAGAGAAGTGGCTAGGGATAAGGATAGATGGGAAACTGGCCAGTGTGCTATATGAACTTACTAGAAAATTGAGACTACACTGAAATAGTCTCTCTTTTTTTTTTTTTTTTTTTTTGAGATGGAGTCCTGCTCTTTTGCCCAGGCTGGAGTGCAATGGCGTGATCTCAGCTCACTGCAGCCTCTGCCTGTCCGGTTCAAGTGATTCTGAGCCTCAGCCTCCCAAGTAGCTGGGACCACAGGTGTGCACTAGCACACCTGGCTAATTCTTGTATTTTTAGTAGAGACAGGATTTCGCCATGTTGGTCAGGCTGGTCTCGAACTCCTTACCTCAGGTGACCCACCCGCATTGGCCTCCCAAAGTATTGGAATTACAGGTGTGAGCCACTTCGCCCGGCCTGAAATAGTCTCTTAATGTCACCTTTAGAAGAGAGAGGGTCCTGGTACAGGGGCTCACATCTGTAATTCCAGCACTCTGGGAGGCGGAGGCAGGATGATGCTTGGGTCCAGGAGTTTGAGATCACCTTGGCCACTGTAGCAAGACCCTGTTTTTTTGTTGTTTGTTTGTTTGTTTTTTTTGAGATGGGAGTCTCACTCTGTCGCCCAGGCTGGCGTGCAGTGGCACGATCTCGGCTCACTGCAAACTCCGCCTCCCGGGTTCACGCCATTCTCCTGCCTCAGCCTCCGGAGTAGCTGGGACTACAGGCGCCCACCACCACGCCCGGCTAATTTTTTTGTACTTTTTTTTTTTAGTAGAGACGGGGTGTCACCGTGTTAGCCAGGATGGTCTTGATCTCCTGACCTTGTGATCTGCCCGCATTGGCCTTCCAAAGTGCTGAGATTACAGGCTTGAGTCACCACGCCCGGCCTGTTGTTTATTTTTTTGAGATGGAGTTTTGCTGTTGTTGCCCAGGCTGGAGTGCAATGGCACGACCTCAGCTCACTGCAACCTCTGCCTCCTGGGCTCAAGCGATTCTCCTGCCTCAGCCTCTCAAGTAGCTGGGATTACAGGCATGTGCCACCATGCCCGGCTAATTTTGTATTTTTAGTAGAGATGGGGTTTCACCGTGTTGGTCAGGCTGGTCTTGAACTCCTGACCTCAGTTGATCTGCCCACCTCGGCCTCCCAAAGTCCTGGGATTACAGGTGTGAGCCACTGCGCCCAGCCTAATACCCTGTTTTTATAAAAAATAAAAATAATTAAGAAAGAGAAAAAGGTGACTGTCTAGGAAAGCTAGAGGACTAGTCAAATCATACTCCTCCTTGACTGTATTGAGCAGTGAAATTCGAACTTCAAAATTATCGAATGTTAAGCATGAAAGCACCCTTTGCAATTATATAACCTTCTGATTTTACAGATGAGGAAACTGAGGCCCTGAGAAAGTGGGAGAATATTTGTCTCCCTTGCCACATTTCATTCTTTTCTGCTACTTGAGTGATATTTTGCATGCTTTGCAGACCTTTGATGAGTGGTGGATTGCGGGGGGAACAAGCCAAAAATTTGTCTGGCAGGGCAGGAACAGACGTTATGGTAGTTTTTTTCTAGTCCAGGTTTCTGTTTCATGTTAAGAAAGAATACTGTGTGTGCAATAGCAAGACTTGGAACCAACTCAAATGTCCATCAGTAAGAGACTGGATAAAGAAGATGGCACATACACATCATGGAATACTATGCAGCCATAAAAAAGGATGAGTTCATGTCCTTTGCAGGGACATGGATGAAGCTGGAAACCGTCATTCTCAGCAAACTATCACAAGAACAGAAAATGGAACACCACATGTTCTCACTCATAAGTGGGAGTTGAACAATGAGAACACATGGACGTAGGGAGGGGAACATCACACACTGGGGCCTGTCGGGGGGTGGGGGACTAGGGGAGGGATAACATTAGGAGAAATACCTAACGTAGGTGACTGGTTGACAGGTGCAGCAAACCACCATGCCATGCCATGTGTATACCTATGTAACAAAACTGTATGTTCTGCACATGTACCCCAGAACTTAAAGTATAATTTAAAAAGGAAAAAGAAAGAATACTGTGTGTACTGTGTGTAGACCAGGTACGGTGGCTCATGCTTGTAATCCCAGCACTTTGGGAGGTTGAGGTGGGTGGATCACTTGAGGTCAGGAGTTTGAGACCAGCCTGGCCAACATGGTGAAACCCTGTCTCTACTAAAGATACAAAAATTAGCCGGGCCTGGTGGCACACACCTATAATCCCAGCTACTCGGGAGGCTGAGGCGAGAGAATCGCTTGAATCTGGGAGGCGGAGGCTGCAGTGAGCCAAGATGGCGTCACTGCACTCTGGCCTGGGCAACAAAGTGAGACTTTGTCTCAAAAAAAAAAAAAAAAAAAAAAAAAAGAAAGAAAGAATACTGTGTGTGTTGGCCGGGCGCGATGGCTCCGCCTGTAATCCCAGCACTTTGGGAGGCCGGGGTGGGCGGATCACAAGGTCAGGAGATTGAGACCATCCTGGCTAACACGGTGAAACCCTGTCTCTACTAAAAATTCAAAAAAATTAGCCGGGTGCAATGGCAGGCCCCTGTAGTCCCAGCTACTCAGGAGGCTGAGGCAGGAGAATGGCGTGAACCTGGGAGGCGGAGCTTGCAGTGAGCCGAGATCGAGCTACTGCACTCCAGCCTGGGCAACAGTGTGAGACTCCTTCTCAAAAAAAAAAAAAAAAGAATACTGTGTGTGATTATCATTAAGGATATCTTTTTTTTTTTTTTTTAAGAGACAGAGTCTGTCTCTGTTGCCCAGGCTGGAGTGCAGTGGCACAATCATGACTCACTGCAGCCTCGACCTCCCAGGCCCGTAGCTTTATTGCTTTATCTTTTTTTATAATTTCACATTTAAAGAAGCATTGAGGGCTAGACGTGGTTGCTCACGCCTATAATCCCAGCACTTTGGGAGGCTGAGGCGGGTGGATCACTTGAGACCAGCCTGGCCAACACGATGAAACCCCGTCTCTACTAAAAATACAAAAATTAGCCGGGCGTGGTGGTGGGTGCCTATAATCCCAGCTACTCAGGAGGCTGACACAGGAGAATCGCTTGAAATGGGAGGCAGAGGTTGCAGTGAGCCGAGATGGCGCCACTGCACTCCAGCCTGAGTGACTTGGTCTCAGAAAAAAGAAAAAGAAGCATTGACATGAATAGAACAAAGAACTCCAGTATATCTCTTAACCAGATTCACCGATTGTTAACATTTTGCCCCATTTGCTTTATCATTTATATGTGTGTCCATATATAAACAATTTTATTGAGATATAATTCATATACCATACAGTTCACTTATTTCAGTGATTTTTAATTTATTCACAGTTTTACAATCACACTACAATCCATTTTGAAATGTATTAATCACTCTCCCCTGAAAACCTGTACACATTAGCAGTTACTCGTCATTTTCTCCCAACCCTCTAACCCTGAACCCTAGGCAACCACTCATCTACTTTCTATCTCTATAGATTTGCCTGTTTTTGACATTTCATATAAATGGAGTAATATGTGTGGTCTCTTGTTACTGGCTTCTTTCACTTAGCATAATGTTTTCAAGGTTCACTCATGTTGTAGCATGTATCAGTTTGTCATTCCTGTTTATGCCAGAAAAATATGCCATGGTATGAATATACAACATTTTATTTATTTATCCATTAGTGGAAGGACATTGGATTGTTTTCTTCTTTTTTTTTTCTGAGACAGAGTTTCATTCTTGTTGCTCAGGCTGGAGTGCAATGGCACAATTTTGGCTCACTGCAACCTCCGCCTCCCGGGTTCAAGTGATTCTCCTGCCTCAGCCTCCTGAGTAGCTGGGATTACAGGCATGTACCACCACGCCTAGCTAATTTTTGTATTTTTAGTAGAGACGGGGTTTCACCATGTTGGCCAGGCTGGTCTTGAACTCCTGACTGCATGATCCACCCGCCTTGGCCTCCTAAAGTGCTGGGATTACAGGCACGAGCCACCGTGCCCAGCCTTCAGTTTTTGATTGTTTTGAATAATGCTATGAACATTTGTGTACACTTCTTTTTTTGTGTGTAGGCCTATGTTTTCATTTCTCTTTGCTGAATACTTAGGAATGAAATTACTGGGTCATATAGTAACTCTGTGTTTAACCTTTTTTTTTTTTTTTTGAGATGGAGTTTCGCCGTGTTGCTCACGCTGGGGTGCAATGGCACGATCTCAGCTTACTGCAACCACTGCCTCCTGGGTTCAGGCCATTCTCCTTCCTCAGCCTCTTGAGTAGCTGGGATTACAGGTACCCGTTACCAAGCCTGGATTTTTTTTTTTTTTTTTTTTTTAGACGGAGTCTCACTCTGTCGCCCAGGCTGGAGTGCAGTGGCACAATCTTGGCTCACTGCAACCTCTGCCTCCCGGGTTCAAGCAATTATCCTGCCTTGGCCTCCCAAGTAGCCGGGACTACAGGTGTGCACTACTATGCCCAGCTAATTTTTGTATTTTGTACTGGAGACAGAGTTTCACCATATTAGACAGGCTGGTCTCGAACTCCTGACTTCATGATCCACCTGCCTCTGCCTTACAAAGTGCTGGGATTACAGGCGAGAGCCACTGCACCAGCCAATTTTTGTATTTTTAGTAGAAACGGGGTTTTACCATGTTGGTCAGGCTGGTCTCGAACTCCTGACCTCAGGTGATTCACCTGCCTCGACCTCCCAAAGTGCTGAGATTACAGATAAGAGCCACCGCACCTGGCTGCCCGACTAATTTTTAATTTTTTTGTAGAGATGAGGTCTCACCATCTTGCCCAGGCAGGTCTTAAACAACCTGAAAAATGATACTCCCGACTTGACCTCCCAAAGTGCTGGGATTACAGGCGTGAGCCACCGCGCCCGGCCTGTGTTTAACCTTTTGAGAGACTGCCTGCCAGTCTGTTTTCCAAAACAGCTGCACTAGTGTACATTTCCAATAGCAGTGTATGAGAATTCCACTTTGTTCATATCCTTACCAATACTTATCTATTTGTTTATAGCCATCTTAGTGGCTGTACGTGGTATCTCATGGTTTTAATTTGCATATCCTAGAAGACAAAGACTTTTATTTTTATTTTATTATTTTATTTTATTTATTATTATTTGAGACGGAGTCTTGTTTTGTGGCCCAGGCTGGAGTGCAGTAGCACGATCTTGGCTCACTGCAACCTCTGTCTCCTGGGTTCAAGCGATTCTCATGCCTCAGCCTCCTGAGTAGCTAGGATTACATGCACCTGCCATCATGCCCAGCTAATTTTTGTATTTTTAGTAGAGACGGGGTTTCACCATGTTGCCCAGGGTGGTCTCGAACTCTTGACCTCATGATCCACCCTCCTTGGCCTCCTAAAGGGCTGGGATTACAGGCGTGAACCACCACGCCTTGCCGACTGAGACTTTTAAATAAGACTTCTTATTTAAAAGAGAAAAGGATATCCCTCCCCAGAGATGAAGTAGCTATAAAAAGTTTTATGAGCCAGTTTCAAACTGGGAGTCGATATGGACTACACTTAATTTTCATCTTCCTCTACTGGGCTGGTTGATTCTGGGCAGATTCTTGTGGTCATTTAAAAAGGCATCTTTGCTCTGAAGCCCAGATTACTAGCTGCAGCAAAACTCAAAATCTTATGGCTTATCTCAGACATCTGTGGATGCTTCCAGAAGTCAAGGCTACTGAAGTATGGAAAGAGTTCTTAAGTTAGGTTATGTGTTTTCTTTTTTTAGGTAGAACAAGTAAGAAGTCAGGAGAGATGAGACCCACACACAGAAAACAATTACAGAGTAGCCCAAGGCAGTTAAAATACAAGCTAAATTTCTGTATATATACATATTTTGAGATGTGGTCTGGCTTAACAAAGCCAGACCCGGGCTAGGGTACAGTGGACAATCATACCTCACTTGCTCGGCGTTTCTGAGCCTCGAATTTCTGAGCTCAAGGGATCCTCCTACCTTAGCCTCTTGAGTACTTGGGACTACAGGCATGTGCCACCACACCTGGCTTTTTTTTTTTTTTTTTTTTTTTTTTTTTTTTTTTTTGAGACAGAGTTTCGCTCTCGTTGCCCAGGCTGGAATGCAATGGTGCGATCTTGGCTCACTGCAATCTCTGCCTCCCGGGTTCAAGCGATTCTCCTGCCTCGGCCTCCTGAGTAGCTGGGATTACAGGCATGCGCCACCATGCCTGGCTAATTTGTGTTCTTAGTAGAGATGGGGTTTCTCCATGTTGGTCAGGCTGGTCTTGAACTCCAGACCTCAGATGATCCGCCCGTCTCGGCCTCCCAAAGTGCTGGGATTACAGGTGTGAGCCACTGCGCCCATTGTTGTTTTTTTGAGACAGGGTCTCACCATGTTGCCCAGGCCAAAGTGCAGTGGTGTGATCATGGTTTACTACAACCTTGACCTCCTGGGCTCAAGTGATCCTCCCACCTCAGCCTCTAGGTAGCTGGAACTACAGGTGTGCATCACTTTACCTGCTAATGGGCCCAGGCTGGTCTTGAACCTCTGGGCTCAAGTGATCCGCCCACCTCCGCCTCCCAAAATGCTGGGATTATTGGTATAAGCCACCGCACCTGGCTGCCCAACTAATTATTATTTTTTTGTAGGGGTGGGTTCTCACCATCTTGCCCAGGCTGGTCTTAAACAGCTTGAACAGTGATACTCCCGACTCAGCCTCCCAAAGTGCTGGGATTATAGACATGAACCACCGCGCCTGGCTGAGACTGTATATTCTAAAGAGAACGCTATTTGACTCCATCAGACAGGGAGGATCATACTGAAATTAGTGGATTTTACTTTAATGATATTGGGGCCCTGCAATTTTCTTCGTAGAAGGAAATCCTGAGTCACAGTGTTTGGTGCTTAAACCAAATTCTCTTAGAGTCTGCTCAGCCCTTCCTTCCTTCCTAGGTTAAAAATAAAGTTTTCTTTGCCTAAAGCCTCCTTTGGTAACACCCCTTTCCAGTCCTACATCCTTTTATAAGCTTGTTTTTTGGCTTTGTTGGAAGGTGTACTTGGGCTTCGCTCAGCTTGTAAATTCCTGTTGTGGCCAGGTATGGTAGCTCATGCCTGTAATCCCAGCACTTTGAGGGGCTGAGTTGGGGAGGATGGCTTTAGGCCAGGAGTTTGAGACAATCCTGGGCAACATGGCGAGACTCGGGTCTCTACAGAAAATAGAAAAATTAGCCTGGTGTAGTGGTGTATGTCTGTGGTTCCAGTTCCTTGGGATGCTGAGGTTGGCAGATCAGCTGAGTCCAGGGAGGTCCAGACTGTGGTGAGCCATGATTGTGCCACTGCACTCCAGCCTGGGCAATAGGGTGAGACCCTGACTCAAAAAAAAAAAAAAAAAAAAATCCTGTTGCTGTCCCTGGATTTGAATTACTGTCAGATAGTCTTAGAGGTCTCTTAGGAACCTGGGTACACATGAAGGAACCTATACTTGATATGTTGATATGTTTTAGGTTCCTGCTGGAGATGGCCTAATGTCCAGTGAGAAAGAGGCTTGCCTTTCAGAAGCTGGTGACTTCCTTGTGGAATTCAGTTTTTTGGTTTTTTTTTTTTTGAGACGGAGTCTCACTCTGTCACCCAGGCTGGAATATAATGGTGCGATCTCGGCTACTGCAACCTCCGCCTCCAAGGTTCAAGCAATTCTTCTGCCTCAGCCTCCTGAGTAGCTGGGACTACATGCAAGCGCCACCACACCTGGCTAATTTTTGTATTTTTGGTAAAGATGCTTTCATCATGTTGGCCAGGCTGGTCTTGAACTCCTGACCTCAGGTGATCCACTCACCTCTGCCTCCTAAAGTGCTGGGATTACAGGCATGAGCCACTGCACCCAGCCGAATTCAGTAATTAAACACAGGCTATTATGGCCAGATTTTTATATTTAGTTCTTTTTTTTTTTTTTTTTTTGAGACGGAGTCTCGCTCTGTCGCTCAGGCTGGAGTGCAGTGGTGTGACTGCGGCACTGCAACCTCTGCCTCCCGGGTTCAAGCGATTCTCCTGCCTTGGCCTCCCGAGTAGCTGGGACTACAGGCGCGTGCTACCATGCCCAGCTAATTTTTGTGTTTTTAGTAGACCTGGGGTTTCACCATGTTAGCCAGAATGGTCTCCATCTCTGGACCTCGTGATCCGCCCGCCTCGGCCTCCCAAAGTGCTGAGATTACAGGCATGAGCCACTGCACCTGGCCAGATTTAGTTCTTTTTTTTTTTTTTTTCGTGAGATGGAGTCTCGCTCTGTCGCCCAGGCTGGAGTACGGTGGTGCCATCTCGGCTCACTGCAAGCTCCGCCTCCCGGATTCACGCCATTCTCTTGCCTCAGCCTCCCGAGTAGCTGAGACTGCAGGGGCCCGCCACCACGCCCGTCTAATTTTTTGTATTTTTAGTAGAGACGGGGTTTCACTGTGTTAGCCAGGATGGTCTTGATCTCCTGACCTCGGGATCCGCCCGCCTCGGCCTCCCAAAGTGCTGGGATTACAGGTGTGAGCCACCGCACCCAGCTGGATTTAGTTCTTAAAAGTTACTAAGTGAAGCAGATATTAGTCAAATGCCATATTCCAAATCTTCTGTGGTTGCTGATTTTCATTTGGCGTACGTAGAACCCTGGGCTGAGTCTTATGAGTGGTAGAATCCTGGCATGGCAGAAAATGAGAGTATGTGCCAGATGTCGAGTTGTTTTCAGTATGCCTTCAGGGGATCAGATATAACTCAGGAAGTAAGATGGCAATAGGTATAGTTTAGACCGTTGTGTTTCTCAAATATTGTACTGTCTTTGATATTTGCTTGTTGTCATACATGGAATCTCTTGTAGAGCTTCCTGTTAAAGAGAACCAGGTTAGTAATTTTTTATTTTTTATTGTTCATTATGTGATGGGTAAGTCAGGTTAAAATTTTGCTTGGCCATCTGTGGTCTACTTTATGTACTGAACTAGCTGGGTTAGCCTAAAATGCTTTCCTGGAATGCTGAGAGGTCTGAGCAGTGAAAAGTCTGTAGAGGTTTCTCACATTGAGTTTCATTCCTCTGTGAATGTGGGATTCCTTGATATCTTTCTTTCTTTTTTTTTTTTTTTTTGTTTGAGATGGAGTGTCACTCTCTTGCCCAGGCTGGAGTGCAGTGCCTTGATCTCAGCGCACTGTAACCTCTGCCTCCTGGGTTCAAGCGATTCTCCTGCCTCAGCCTCCCAAGTAGCTGGAATTACAGGTGCCTGCCACCATGCGCAGCTAATTTTTGTATTTTTAGTAGAGAGGGGGTTTCACCATGTTGGTCAGGGCTGGCCTCGAACTCCTGACCTTAGGTGACCCACCCGCCTCAGCCTGCCAAAGTGCTGGGATTACAGGCGTGAGCCACCGCACCCGGCCGGAAGTCCTTGATTTCTCAACTATTCCATTTGGCCAAACAATGTATGTGCATTGGTTTATATTGGTCACAGAATCAAAAAGTGTCAGAGCTAGAAATCAGAGATAGTTCAGCTATCACTTTTGACAGATGGTAATGATTAGTATTTATAAATGACTTTGTAGTTTTACACTGTACTTTTAAATGATTTTTAATTTTTTTAGCCCCGCTTGAAATAAAATTGTTTTGTCCATTGTTACCCACCAAGTTAGAAAGATCTGTTAGAATCCAGGTCTTCTGTTTGCTGTCTTACTATTACTGAGGTTTGTTTGTTTTTTTAAAATTATAGATGTGGGAAAACTGAAGCAGTGGCATAATCGTTGAAATGCAGAGCTGTAGTGCGACCTCTTTGTGGTTCAGTCTCCAGCCCACATTGCAGTAGAGGAGCTGTGTCAGGAGAGGAGACAGGTTGCTTGTTTTCAGAATTGTGGTTAACAACAACCATTGTTCTTTCCTCTTTCCCCACTCTTTATCAGTTCTGGAAATGTTTTTCTTAGACTAGGTAGTTACTAGGGGTTTGCTTCTAAGAAACTTTTTTTTTTTTGGTGACAGTTTCAGGATGTTTTATGCTTTTTGCCTGGGTCTGTCTTCTTTGAAGGAAAAAAAAGATTTGCATCTGCTAACCTCAGAAATCCCTCAGTGTAGCCTATAATATGCATGTTTTGTAGTTGTAGTTTGGGGGCTGGCTGTGACTTCTGATTAGCCATATTCTTGATAATAAAATGATATGGAAAACACCTGAGAAATTTTAAGGATTTTTTTTTTTTTTTAATTTTATTTTTAAAGGCATGAACACAGAAGAGGAAATGGTTTAGAAAGAATAATTGGGCCAGGTGCGATGGCTCGATCCTGTAATCTCACCACTTTGGGAAGCTGAGGTAGGAGGATCCCTGGAACTCAGGAGTTTGAGGCTAGCCCGGGCAACGTAGTGCAACACTGTCTCTACAAAAAAATTTAAAAATGAGGCCGGGCACGGTGGCTCATGCCTGTAATCCCAGCACTTTGGGAAGCCGAGGTGGGTGGATCACCTGAGGTCAGGAGTTCGAGAACAGCCTGGCTAACATGGTGAAACCCCATTTCTACTAAAAATACACAAAAATTAGCCAGGCATGGTGGTGGGCGCCTGTAATCCCAGCTACTTGGGAGGCTGAGGCAGGAGAATTGCTCGAACCTGGAGGCAGAGGTTGCAGTGAGCTCAGATTGCGCCATTGCACTCCAGTTTGGGCAACAAGAGCGAAACTCTGTCTCAAAAAAATACAATAAAATAAAATAAAATAAAAAAATATAAAAATGAGCCCAGTGTGATGGCATGTGCCTCAGCTCCAGGGGATGAGTTGGGAGGATCGTTTGAGCCTGGGAGGTCCAGGCTGCAATGAGCTGTGATTGAGCCACTGCATTCCAGCCTGGGCAGCATAGCTAGACCCTGTCTCAAAAAGAAACAAAAAAAGAAATAATCACAGGCCACAATTATAAGACAGTAAATGAATAAACCTGATTTATAACAAATTACATGCTTTTTTGTTACAACATGTTAGAATTACTTTCCAGGAATGTCAGAGGACTTGGTTCTTTTTCTTTCTTTTTTTTTTTTTTTGAGTCGGAGTCTCGCTGTGTCTCCCAGGCTGGAGTGCAGTGTCACTATCTCAGCTCACTGCAAGCTCTACCTCCCGGGTTCACGCCATTCTCCTGCCTCAGCCTTCTGAGTAGCTGGGACTACAGGCGCCCACCACCACGCCCGGCTAATTTTTTTGTATTTTTAGTAGAGACGGGGTTTCACCACATTAGCCAGGATGGTCTCGATCTCCTGACCTCGTGATCCGCCCACCTAAGTGCTGGGATTACAGGTGTGAGCCACCGCGCCCAGCCAGGACTTGGTTATTTTTTCAGGTGTATCATCTCTGATGCCTTTTTCATTCTTTCTTTTTGTAGTTTTAGAACAATGGCCCTCTAACAATGTTTTAGCCTAGTTATGAAGATAGCTACTAATTTTGGGATATATTGTTATATTGTTGAAGAAAACTAAATATTTTATTTTGGGTAAGTTAGGTGTGTAAACCAAAAATAAAATCCTAAGCCCCTCAGCCAATTGAATGCCCACCCAAGGGGACCCTAGAGAAACCTGAAAAACTAAATTCCAGGTCATGACTCAAAGGGAGGTTGGCCATCCTTCATTATACCCCTCTCTTTTGCCCAGGCTGGAATGCAGGGGCTCAATCACAGCTCAGTTCAGCCTAGACCTCCCAGGTTCAAGCCATCCTCCTACTCAGCCTCTGGAGTAGCTGCGACCACAGACACATGCCACCACACCTGTCTCATTTTTAAATTTTTTGTAGAGATAGTGAGTGTGTCACTATGTTGCCCAGGCTGGTCTTGAACTCCTGGGCTCAAGGGATCCTCCTACCTCAGCTTCTCTCTCTCTTTTGGAGAGGGGTATAATGAGGCATGGCCAACCTCCCTTTAAGTCATGACCACCGTTAATGTTAAAATGGAGATCATAAGACTGACAAAAGAGACTCTGACAATAAGATACGAAATTCCAGCTGGGCGCTGTGGCTCATGCCTGAAATCCCAGCATTTTGGGAGACTGAGGAAGGTGGATCACTTGAACCCAGGAGTTCCAGAGCAGCCTGGGCAACATGGTGAAACCCCGTCTTTACAAAAAAGACAAAAATTAGCCAAGCGAGGTGTCACCCACCTGTAGAAGCAGGTACTCGAGAGGCCTGATGTGGAGGATTGCTTGAGCCTGGGAGGCATAGGTTGCAGTGAGATCAAGCCACTGCACTCTAGCCTGGGCAACAGAGCAAGATCCTGTCTCAAAAACAAAACAAAACAAAACAACCCAAAGATACCGAATTCCAACCTGACTCTATCTAGCATCATATGACACATAGCAGACCCTGAAGGAAATAAAAATATTTTACCCCAAAATGTATTTCTTTGAGATGTTTTAAAATGGCCCTGCAAAGCTGTCTTTTGTGGGGGAAATTTGCGTCTGTAGAGAATCTCCATTAGTACAGACAGGGCTTTCCCAGATCTAGGAGATTATCTAAGAGTTGGATACCTTTTAAGGTCTGAAAAGAGATATTTACCATCTATACTCTTGGTTACCTGGAGGCTTCATCCAAAATGTGTAAACCAAAACCAACCTGTAACATGAGCATCTCAGGCACATTTTCTCGGAACGTGTTGAGACTGTTCCCTGGGCCGTGGTCGTTCATATTGATTCAAAATAAATCTCTTTAAATATTTTAGAGCTTGTTTTTTTTTTTTTTTCTTCACTAGGCATCTCTCTCCTTGTTTTTCTTAGAGTTTTTATTTGATAAAAACATTTTTTATTTTTTTCTTGATTTTAAAAGCCATAGGTCAGTATGAAAATGGAAACATTATAGAGCTGTATTATAAACTTTGTCTCAGAGTTGTTGTAGAACTAAACTGGAGTCTGCTTGCCCAGTGCAGTAGAACCAGTTATCTACACTGATATTTGCAGTCATTGAAAGAAAGGCTTTTACTGCAGGGTGCCAAGCAAGGAGGACCAGGCAGCTGACTGTTCAAATCCTGGCCTCCCCAGTGGCTTGCAGGCAAGGGTTTTTTTTATTTTTTTTTTAGACGGAGTCTCGCTCTGTCGCCCAGGCTGGAGTGCAGTGGCACGATCTCGGCTCACTGCAAGCTCTGCCTCCCGGGTTCACGCCATTCTCCTGCTTCAGCCTCCCAAGTAGCTGGGACTACAGGTGCCTGCCACCACGCCCAGCTAATTTTTTCTATTTTTTAGTAGAGACGGGGTTTCACCGTGTTAGCCAGGATGGTCTCGATCTCCTGACCTCGTGATCTGCCCACCTTGGCCTCCCAGAGTGCTGGGATTACAGGTGTGAGCCACCGCGCCCGGCCAAGGCAAGGGTTTTTAAAGGTATGGGTAAATTTCAGGAAAGCAGGAGCTGCAGGCAAAATTGTGAATCAATACTTGGAGGTTACACATTGATTTAAGCCTAAAAGGAAGTGCTATCTTGAAGTGGGGTTTACGGGTTGTAGGTAGATGCAAAGATTTTCTGATTTGCAGTTGGTTAAGGAAGAAAAGCTTTGTATAAAAATTTGGGGTCAGTAGCAAAATGATAACTAGTTAGGGGGAGTGACTTTCTTTAAGCCCCTCAGGAACAAACCTTAGAACCTTAGAAAGTTATGATGGTTAACTTTCAGTGTTTACTTCCTTTTTTTTTTTTTTTTTTTGAGACGGAGTTTCGCTCTGTGGCGTAGGCTGGAGTACAGTGGTGCAATCTCTGTTTACTGTAACCTTCACCCCCTAGGTTCAAGTGATTCTCCTGCCTCAGCCTACTGAGTAGCTGGGACTACAGGAGCGTGCCACCACGCCCGGCTGATTTTTTGTATTTTTAGTAGAGATGGGATTTCACCATGTTAGCCAGGATGGTCTCAATCTCCTGACCTCATGATCCTCCCGCCTGGGCCTCCCAAAGTGCTGGGATTACAGGCATGAGCCACCCTACCTGGCCCTACATCCTTTTATCTAAGGTCTATGTGTCCGGTGTGGAACCTCAGTGGGTGTCTGAATTTCTGAAAGACAACTCAGGGACACATTTTAAGATGTTCTCCTTAGTTTGTGTGGGGAAAGCAAACATCTCTGTAACTGACTTCCTTGGCTATTGTTTTAGGCTACTGTCTTGTTTAACAGGTTGCTCAGTCACTTCTAGGGCTAGCTAGGGCGCTGGAATTTTCCTTGAAGGAACTCATATTTTCCTTTATTTCCATGCTTGGGGTCTGCAGGCCCTAAAAAAGGGGTCCCTGCTCCATCTCAGAGTCAGGTAGGCAAATTTCTTAACTTTGGTAGAACAACGTACTTTATGTAGTAGGTGCTTAATGAATATTTGTTGTATTAATTATGAAGAGATAGGTTGGGCATGGTGGCTCACGCCTATAATCCCAGCACTTTGTGAGGCTGAGGCAGGTGGATCACCTGAGGTCAGGAGTTTGAGACCTGCCTGGCCAACATGGTAAAACCCCGTCTCTACTAAGAATACAAAAATTAGCTGAGCGTGGTGGTGTACGCCTGTAGTCCCAGCTACTTGGGAGGCTGAGGCAGGAGAATCACTTGAATTTGGGAGGCGGAGGTTGCAGTGAGCCAAGATTGTGCCACTGCACTCCAGCCTAGGGGACAGAGTGAGACTCCCTCTCAACAGTGAATAAATAAAATTAAATTAAAAATAGAGGCTGCCTATTCGGATTTTTTTCCCCCGAGATGGAGTCTTGCTCTGTTGCCCAGGGTGGAGTGCAGTGTTGCGATCTCAGCTCACTGCAACTTCCGCCTTCCGGATTCAAGCAATTCTCCTGCCTCAGCCTCTCCAGTAGCTGGGATTACTGGTATGCACCACCATGCCCAGCTAATTTTTGTATTTTTAGTAGAGATGGGGTTTTACCATGTTGGCCAGGCTGGTCTTGAACTCCTGACCTCGTGATCCACCTGCCTCGGCATCCCAAAGTGCTGGGATTACAGGTGTGAGCCATGGTGACTAGCCTGCCTATTCAGATTTTAAAATAATTCTATGTAACCATTTTTTTTTTCTTTTTTTGAGATGGAGTCTTGCTCTGTCGCCCAGTCGGAAGGCAGAGGTTGCAGTGAGCTGAGATTGTGCCACTGCACTCCAGCCTGGGCAACAGATTCTATCTCAAAAAAAAAAAAAAAAAAAAAGGTAGTGGGAGAAGCATTTTGTATTGTACTCATTTTATGATTTACATATTAAATTTTGTAATAGTGCAGATTAACCTGTATTTTTATTTATTATTATTATTTTTTTTTTTTGAGACAAGAGTTTTGCTCTTGTTGCCCTGGCTGGAGTGCAATGGCTTGATCTCAGCTCACTGCAACCTCTGCCTCCTGGCTTCAAGCGATTCTCTTGCCTCAGCCTCCCAAGTAGCTGGGATTACAGGCATGCGCTACCACTCCTGGCTAATTTTGTATTTTTAGTAGAGACAGGGTTTGATCATGTTGGTCAGGCTGGTCTTGGATTCCTGACCTAAAGTGATTTGCCTCCCTCACCCTCACAAAGTGCTGGGATTACAGGGGTGAGCCACCGCGCCTGGCTATTCTGTATATTTAAAAATGAATTTAGTTTTAATTTATTCAACCAGTTTTGTTGGCTCAGGATCACAATCTCTTGTTGGGAAAAATGTCCTTTGGAAGTTATCTTAGTTAGTGCTGCCATAACAGAATACCACAGAGTGGGTAATTTAAAAAGAACAGAAATTTATTTCCTGCCAGGCGCGGTGGCTCACGTCTGTAATCCCAACACTTTGGGAGGCCCAGGCAGGCGGATCGCCTGAGGTAACCAGTTCAAGGCCAGCCTTGCTAACAGGGTGAAACCCTGTCACCACTAAAAATACAAAAATTAGATGGGTGTGGGGGTGCACTCCTGTAATCTCAGCTACTCAGGAGGCAGAGGCAGGAGAATTTCTTGAACCTGGGAGGTGGAAATTGCTATGAGCTGATATCGCACCATTGCACTCCAGCCTGGGCGATAGAGCAAGACTCTGTCTCAAAAAAAAAAAAAAAAAAAAAAAAAAAAAAAAAAAAAAAAAAAAAGTCGAGTAGCGCAGTGGCTCACGGCTGTAATCTCAGCACTTTGGGAGGCCGAGGTGGGCGGATCACCTGAGGTAGGGAGTTCAAGACCAGCCTGACCAATGTGGAGAAACCCTGTCTCTGCTAAAAATACAAAATTGGCTGGACATGGTGACAGATGCCTGTAATCCTAGCTACTTGGGAGGCTGAGGCAGGAGAATTGCATGAACCTGGGAGGCGGAGGTTGCGGTGAGCTGAGATCGCACCATTGCCCTCCAGCCTGGGCAACAAGAGTGAAACTCCGTCTCAAAAAAAGAAAAAGAAATTTGTTTCTCACAATTCTGGGAGCTGGGATGTCCAAGATCAAGGCGCTGGCATTTGCTGTAGTGAGGGCCTTTTTGCTGTGTTTTCATATGGGAGAAGGAAGAAGGACAAGCTATCCCAATGCAAAGCGAAGCCTCTTTTATTATTATTATTATTATTATTATTATTATTTTGAGTTGGAGTCTTGCTCTGTCACCCAGGCAGGAGTGCAATGGCGCGATCTCAGCCCACTGCAACCTCCGCCTCCCGGGTTCAAGCAATTCTTCTGCCTCAGCCTCCTGAGTAGCTGAGATTATAGGCCCGTGCTACCATGCCTGGCTAATTTTTGTATTTTTAGTAGAGACGGGGTTTCACCATGTTGGCCAGTCTGGTCTCGGACTGCTGACCTCAGGTAATCCTCCTGCCTTGACCTCCCAAAGTGCTGGGATTACAGGTATGAGCCACTGCATTTTTTTTTTTTTGGTGACAGTCTTGCTCTGTCGCCAGGCTCAGGTGCAGTGGCACTATCTCAACTCACTGCAGCCTCCACCTCCTGGGTTCAAGCGATTCTCCTGCCTCAGCCTCCTGAGTAGCTGGGACTATAGGCACGTGCCACCATGCCCAGCTAATTTTTTTGTATTTTTAGTAGAAACGGGGTTTTAGCATGTTGGCCAAGATGGTCTTGGTCTCCTGACCTCGTGATTCACTCGCCTTGGCCTCCCAACGTGCTGGGATTACAGGCTTGAGCCACCGCACCTGGCCTGAAGCCTCTTTTAAAAGGGCCTTGGAGCCAAGCACGGTGGCTCACCCCTGTAATCCCAGCACTTTCGGAGGCCAAGGAGGGTGGATCGCTTGAGCCCAGGAGTTCGAGACCAGCCCCGGCAACATGGCGAAACCCTGTCTCTATGAATAAAGATACAAAAATTAGCTTTCTGGGTTGCGTGTGCCTGTAGTCCTAGATCCTCAGGAGACTGAGGTGGGAGGATTGCTTGAGCCCAGGAAGTGGGGTTGCAGTGAGCCGAGATAGTGACACTGCACTCTAGCCTGAGTGACAGAGCGAGACCCTATCTCCAAAAATAAATAAATAAAAATAAATAAATAAATAAATAAATAAATAAAATAGGCTGAGCGTGGTGGCTAATGCCTATAATCCCAGCACTTTGGGAGGCCGAATCGGGCGGATCACCCGAGGTCAGGAGTTCAAGACCAGCCTGACTGACAGGGAGAAACCCCGTCTCTACTAAAAATACAAAATTAGCTGGGCGTGGTGGCACATGCCTGTAATCCCAGCTACTTGGGAGACTGAGTCAGGAGAATCACTTGAACCTGGGAGGCGGAGGTTGCAGTGAGCTGAGATCACACCATTGCACTCCAGCCTGGGCAACAAGAGTGAAACTCTGTCTCAAAAAAATAAATAAAAATAAAATAAATAAATAAATAAATAAAGGCCTTAATCCCATTAACAAGGGAGCAGCTCTCATGGCCTAATCACCGTTAGAGGCCTCACCTCTTCATACTATCACATTGGCAACACCTGAATTTTGGAAAGGACACATTTAAACCACAGCAGAAATACAGTAGAAATTTAGGAGTATCATCTGCTAAACCAACATCCGGTTTTGCTGAACTCTGAGGTTCTGTATGTCCAAATACACTTGACTCTTGAACCAAGTTGGGGGTTAGGGGCACTAATTCTCTGTGTAGCAGAAAATCCACAAATAACTTTTGACTCCCTGAAAACTTTACTAACAGCCTACTGCTGACTGGAAACCTTACCAATAATATAAATAGTTAATTAACACATATTTTGTATGTTAAATGTATTATATACTGTAGTCTCACAATAAAGTAAGCTAGAGAAAACATAATCATAAGGGAAATAAAATATTATTTTTTGTGTGTGTGTGAGATGGAGTCTCGTTCTGTCGCCCAGGCTGGAGTGCAGTGGTGTGATCTTGGCTCACTGCAACCTCTCCCTCCCGGGTTCAAGTGATTCTCCTGCCTCAGCCTCCCAAGTAGCTGGGACTACAGGCGCCCACCACCACACCCGGCTAATTTTTGTATTTTTAGTAGAGACAGGGTTTCACCATATTGGCCAGGCTGGTGTCCAACTCCCGACCTTGTAATCTGCCTACCTTGGCCTCCCAACGTGCTGGGATTGCAGGTGTGAGCCACCGTGCCTGGCCGGGAAATAAAATATATTTATCCTTCAGGAAGTGGAAGTGGATCATTTAAAAGGTCTTTATGATCATCATCTTCACACTGAGTAGGCTGAAGAGGAAGAGGAGGAGTTGGTCTTACTGTCTTGGAGTGGCAGAGGTGGAAGAAAATCTATGTATAAGTGGACCCACACAGTTGAAACCCATGTTGTTCAAGGGTCAACCGTAGTGTGTAATCCCTTTCTTTGTTAAATATTTAATCTAATATCCCCCACCCCATTTTCTCACAACATCTGTGTGAAGTACATTCTTTCCCCTGCGTATTAAAAGTAGTACATTTTGAATTTTATCTACTAGAAGAATGTTTAGTGTTTTGTGGAGGATTGTCAGTCTGCCCATCTAGCTCTGTTGACTGCTTAGCTCAGTTAGTTATGAGTGTGGTGCATTTAATGAGGCCAAAGTCATTGAGTTAGTCTCCAGAAGAGCAGTTATTCCAGTTAGCCTTATTCGCCTCAGTTTTTTTTTTTTTGAGACAGAGTCTCGCTGTGTCGCCCAGGCTGGAGTGCAGTGGTGCAATCTCAGCTCACTGCAACTTCTGCCTCCTGGGCTCAAGTGATCTTCCTGCCTCAACCTCCCGAGTAGCTGGGATTACAGGTAAGTGCCACCACGCCTGGCTAATTTTTGTATTTTTAGTAGAGACAGAGTTTCACTATGTTGGCCAGGCTGGTCTCGAGCTCCTCATTATCCACCTGCCTCGGCCTCCGAAAGTGCTGGGATTACAGGTGTGAGCCACCACGCCCGGCCTCGACCCCTTTTTATGCTAGCCTCAGCTGACCATCCTGCTCACTAGTACATTGTGGGTCATAGGGAGCCAAAAACATGAGGCTGGTAACATTCCATCCCTATTATTCATAGATGATATTTAAGTTAATGGTTTTTTTTTATTGAATACATTTCAATGCCAGGTATTAGATGGCAGTATCCCCATGTTGGAGATTAGGAAACTAAAGTGCAGAGAGTTTGAATAACATGCCCGAGACCATAAAGCAAGAATTGGAAGCCTGTTCTCCCTGTCTCTAAAGTCTTCTACTTTTGTGTTATTGAAAGACCAACTTAGTGATGGGGCACTTGTTTGCAAAGATGTGTAAGTGAGACAGTCACTGTCCTTAAGGGGCTCATAGTCTTCTGAGGGGTTAGGCGTGTAAGCCAATAATGACAATGCACTGTGATAAATGATATAACGAAGGTATGTTTATAATTGAGAGTGAGTGTCTTGCAATCAGTGATTGTCTAGAAGATCTCAAAGTTAGTTTTCTCTGTTTTTTATTCCCTCCTTCAGCTCTTATTTACTGAGTTCCCGTTATTTACTAGTCACTATTTTAGGTTCTTAAGACACATCAATGAGTGAAACTGCCTTTGTGAAGCTTTGGTTTTAGTGGAAGGAGACATTGAAAAATAAACATAATGAATCAGTAATTTACATAGTATGTTAGGAAGTGAAAAGTGCTGTGGAAACAGTAAACAGGGTTAATGGGATCAGGAATATTAGGGCAGGGTGGAGACAGATGTTGTACCTTTTTTTTTTTTTTTTTGAGATGGAGTTTCGCTCATGTTGCCCAGGCTGGAGTGCGATGGTGCAATCTCTGCTCACCACAACCTCCACCTCCCAGATTCAAGCGATTCTCCTGCCTCAGCCTCCCGAATAGCTAGGATTACAGGCATGCGCCACCACGCCCGGCTAATTTTGTAATTTTAGTAGAGATGGGATTTCTCCACATTTATCAGGCTGGTATTGAACTTCCGACCTCAGGTGATCCGCGCGCCTTGGCCTCCCAAAGTGCTGGGATTACAGGCGTGAGCCACCGCGCCCAGCTGATGTTGTACTTTTAGTAGGATGGTCAGGGTATACCTCACTGAGAGGATGACAATTTCAGGAAGAATTCTAAGGAGTCAAAGGTGTGAGCCATTTGTATATGTGGAGAAACGTATTTCAGGCAGAGAGAAGAGCCTGTGCAAGGGCCTTAAGCTAGGAGTATACTTGATGTATTAGAATTGTTTACAATGTTACTGAGGTTGGAGGTAGTAAGTGAGGGGACAAGTGGTGGGAAGATGAGATTAGAGAGGAAGGGAGAGGGAGTGTGGGGGAAAGATGTAGGGCTTTATAGGCCAGTGGTTCTCATTGTCTGGTCTCTGGACCAGTAGTATCAGCATCACCTGAGAACTTCTTAGAAATGTACATTTTAACCCCACCCTTTACCCGCTGAATCATAAACTCTGGGGATGGGGCCTAGAAACCTGTATTTTAACAAGCCACTGTACTGATGCATACTAAGGTTTGAGAACCACAGTTTTGGCTACTGTAAGAGTTTTAATGTTACGCACCTACATGACTGCAAATTCTTAGGACTGATGTAGGTTTAAGTTCAGTACCCGAATAACTGTAGAGCTTTGGCTTTAGAGTCTTTCAGTTCTGGTTTCAAATTATGGCTTCCTCACTTTCTAGTTGTGGGGACTTGGATCAGCTTGTGAGGATTACATGAGGGGAAAAATACACAAACATCACACACACACATGCACATACACAGACAGAGTTACTAGGGAAGATGAGTCTCTGTCTAGACAACTATTCACATGAAAGAACTTCCAAATTTTGGACTGCTTAAGTTTAGAAGTTGAATTATTAGCTGGTTGTTAACATATCTCATACCACATCTATCAGCCACATTTTTTGTTTCTACTTGAGGTTTTGTGATCCTGTCATGGGTAGTTGCCTGTCAGGAATAAAATCAACACCTATAACCCCTATCAGGGTCTATGTTGAGTGCTAGAGAAGAGAAGGGCAGGCACACTGAAACAAGGCAGGAAAGGATCAGTTCTTCAGTTCTTTTTTTTTTTTTTTTTTGAGACAGGGTCTCACTCTCTTGCCCAGGTTGGAGTACGGTGGCACCATCTCAGCTCACTGCAAACTCTGCCTCCAGGGCTCAAGTGATCCTCCTACCTCATCGTCCTGAGTAGCTGCGACTACAGGCAGGTGCCACCAAACCTGGATAATTTTTGTCTTTTTTCTAGAGATGGGTTTTCGCCACGTTGCCCAGGCTGGTCTCTAACTCCTGGACTCAAGTGATTTGCCTGCTTTGGCCTCCCAAAGTGTTGGGATTACAGGCGAGTGCCCCTGCGCCCAGTCAGGATCAGTTTTTGTTTGTTTGTTTGTTTTTGAGACGGAGTTTTCACTCTTGTCGCCCAGGCTGGAGTGCAATGGTGCAACCTTGGCTCACTGCAACCTCCACCTCCCGGGTTCAAGCGATTCTCCAGCCTCAGCCTCACGAGTAGCTGGGATTACAGGTGCTCACCACAACGCCCGGTTAATTTTTGTATTTTTAGTAGAGATGGGGTTTCACCATGTTGGCCAGGCTGGTCTCAAACTCCTGACTAGCCTTGGCCTCCCAAAATGCTGGGATTACAGGTGTGAGCCACCACGCCCGGCCTAGGATCAGTTCTTTAAAAGGAACAGATGATGGTGTGTTGTTGGGGTTCAAGAGAGGGAAAGAGTACTATTATCTAGCTTTGCAGTTTATGTCTTGGAAAATTTACTATAGAGGGCGTAGCTCTGGGTGTGGCCCTGAACAAAAACATAATCTCTATGATTTATTCATTGATTAATATAATAATCACTTAATATGTGGAAAAATACCCGAGGGACTATACATAAATTATAGAATCTGAGGGTTGAAAGAGAGGGACACAACTAGAAAGTGAGGGAACCATGATTTGAACTCTTGGGATAGGAAAGAAACATGAAGGTCATCCATATAAGGAATGGCATTTTTCTCTCTTTAAAAATAAAACGTTGGCCAGGCATGGTAGCACATGCCTGTAATCCCAGCACTTTGGGAGGCAGAGGCAGGAGGATGGCTTGAGCCCAGGATTTCGAGACCAGCCTGGGCAACATAGCAAGACCTCGTCTCTACAAAAAATAAAAAGCTGAGTGTAGTGGTGCATGCCTGTAGTCTCAGCTACTTGGGAGGCAGAGGCAGGAGGATGGCTTGAGCCCAGGATTTTGAGACCAGCCTGGGCAACATAGCAAGACCTCGTCTCTACAAAAAATAAAAAGCTGAGTGTAGTGGTGCATGCCTGTAGTCTCAGCTACTTGGGAGGCAGAGGCAGGAGGATGGCTTGAGCCCAGGATTTTGAGACCAGCCTGGGCAACATAGCAAGACCTCATCTCTACAAAAAATAAAAAGCTGACTGTAGTGGTGCATGTCTGTAGTCTCAGCTACTTGGGAGGCTGAGGCAGGAGGATTGCTTGAGTTTGAGGGGTTGAGGCTGCCGTGAGTCATGATGACACCACTGTACTCCAGCCTGGGCAACTGAACAAGACCCTGTCTCAAAAAAAAAAAAAAAAAAAAAAGTTTAGCCAGGTGTGGTGGTGTGCACTTGTAGTCCCAGCTACTTGGGAGGCTGAGGCAGGAAGATTACTTGAGCCCGTGAATTTGAGTCCAGCGTGGGCAATGTTGTGAGGCTCCTGTCTCTTAAATAAATAAATAAAAAAATAAAATGTTGAGTTTTAAAATACAGTTTCTAATGCAAAACTTAGAAATTGTAGAAGGATGTAGGCTGGGCGCAGTGGCTCACACCTGTAATCCCAGCATTTTGGAAGGCTGAGGTGGGCAGATCACCTGAGGTCAGGAGTGCAAGACCAGCCTGGCCAACATGGTGAAACCTGGTCTCTACTAAAAATACAAAAATTAGCCGGGTGTGGTGGCGTGCACCTGTAATCCTAGCTACTCAGGAGGCTGAGGCAGGAGGATCGTCTGAACCCAGGAGGCGGAAATTGCAATGAGCCGAGATCAAGCCACTGCACTCCATCCTGGGCAACAAGAGTGAAAATTAGGTGTCCAAAAAAAAAAAAAAAAAAAAGAAATTATAGTAGGATGTGGAAATAATTCACTCATTATCCCTTTATCTGGAATTAAGCTTTATAAGCATGTTGATGCCTTTAGATAGTTCCTTTCAGTTAAAAAATATTTTTGGGCTGGGCACAGTGGCTCACACCTGTAATCTCAGCACTTTGGGAGGCCGAGGCGGGCGGATCACAAGGTCAGGAGATCGAGACCATCCTGGCTAACATGGTGAAACCCCATCTACTAAAAATATAAGAAATTAGCCGGGCTTGGTGGCGAGCGCCTGTGGTCCCAGCTACTCGGGAAGCTGATGCAGGAGAATGGCGTGAACCCGGGAAGCAGAGGTTGCAGTGAGCCGAGATGGCGCCACTGCAGCCTGGGTGACAGAGCGAGACTCCATCTCAAAAAAAAAAAAAGTAATTTAAAGACAGTAAAGTGCACAAATTCTAAGTATATAAGTATATAGCTTAATATATATATATACACACACACATGCATTTAATCATCACCCAGATCAGTTCTTTCCAGATTTTACTATGTGTAGGTGTATGTGTATATATTTTAACAGAGTGATAATGTGTAATGTAAAATTTTGTTTCGACTTTTTTCACTTGATGTTCTATCATGAATATTTCTTGATACTGTATCATGAGTATGCTCCTGAAATTCCATCGATCTTAGTTAAGAGTTAATTATAAGGAGCAGAGACCCACTCGAAAAACCCACTCAAGTTGAATTCATATCAAATTAACATGTTGTAGATGAGATAACAGACAACATCTTAAAAGATGATCCCACATCAAAACAAAGATCTTTCTGGTGGACCCGTGGAGTATTTAAAATTTTTCTTTTTTCAAATATCCATGTACACTTATTTTTACACACTTGTAGGGGTTTTTCTGGAGCATTAATTGCTAAAACTGGACTTTGTTGAATCCAAGAAATGTACTTTTTTTTTGAAATGGAGCCTCGCTGTGTCGCCCAGGCTGAAATGCAGTGGTGTAATCTCGGCTCACTGCAACCTCTGCTTCCTGGGTTCAAGCGATTCTTCTGCCTAAGCCTCCCTAGTAGCTGGGGCTACAGGTGCTTGCCACCACGCCTGGCTAATTTTTGTATTTTGAGTAGAGACGGGGTTTCAAGTTGGTCAGGCTGGTCTCGAACTCCTGATCTCAGGTGATCTGTCTGCCTCGGCCTCCCAAAGTGCTGGGATTACAGGCATGTGCCACACTGCACCTGGCCCAAGAAATGTGCATTTTAAATTTTAATAGATATTGCTAAATTACTTTCCTTAAAAATTGTGCCAATTTAGACCTCTACTAGTAATGTTTAACATTCCAGTTTCTTTATACCTGTAATAAAATGTTACCGCTTTTCTGAAACATTTCCAATCTGCTAGGAAGAACATATCTTTTTTTCTGGAGACAGAGTTTCACTCTTATTGCCCAGGCTGGAGTGCAGTGGTACAATCTTGCCTCACTGCAACCTCTGCCTCCTGGGTTCAAGAGCTGTTCTCCTGCCTCAGCCTCCCAAGTAGCTGGGATTACAGGCGTGTGCCACCACACCCCTGGCTAATTTTTTGTATTTTTAGTAGAGACGGGGTTTTACCATGTTGGTCAGGCTGGTCTTGTACTCCTGACCTCAGGTGATCTGCCCATCTCTTCCTCCCAAAGTGTTGGGATTACAGGCGTGAGCCACCGTGCCGGCCCGAACATATCTTGTTTTAATCTGAATTTAATTATTAGGCTGAACATCTTTTCATATAGTTCATATACATTTGTTTATTCTATGAATTGTCTGTTCAGGCCTTTTGTCCATATTTCTATTGTGGTGTTTATCTTTTTTTCTGATTGATTTGTGGAAACTCTTTTTCTGTTACGAATATTTTGTTGTATGTGTTCTAAATATATTTCTGTGCATTAAAAACAGGTTGTCAGGAAATATATCAAAACTTCAAACATAGTCACAATGAAATAATATATACATACACATAATATATATTTATAAAATTGGGATCATCAGAGAAATACAATTTTGTATCCTTTGCCTGCCTGCCTGTCTTCCTTCCTTCCTTCCTTTTTGCTCTCACTCTCTCTTTCTTTTTCATCTTTTTCTTTTTCTTTCTTTCGAGGCAGAGGTCTTGCTTTGTTGCCCAGGCTGGTCTCAAACTCCTGGGCTCAAGCAGTCTTCTTGCCTTAGCCTCCCGAGTAGCTGAGTTTACAGGGGTGTGCCCAATGCCTAGCTTGTGTCTTCCATTTTTAATTTAGTATTTAAAAATGCTAAATATTTCTCTTTTTTTTTCTTTCTTTTTTTGAGGTGGTGTTTTGCTCTTGTCGCCTAGGCTGGAGTGCAGTGGTGCAATTTTGGCTCACCACAACCTCTGCCTCCTGGGTTTGAGCAATTCTCCTGCCTCAGCTTCCTGAGTAGCTGGGATTACAGGTGCCTGTCACCATGCCCAGCTAATTGTTGCATTTTTAGTAGAGACAGGGTTTCGCCATATTGGCCAGGCTGATCTCGAACTCCTGACCTCAGGTGATACGCCTGCCTCGGCCTCCCAAAGTGCTGGGATTATAGGCATGAGCCACTGCGCCCAGCGAACTTTATTTGTTTTTTTTTTTGAGACAGGATCTCCCTCTGTTGCCCAGGCTGGAGTGCAGTGGTGCAAACATGGCTCACTGCAGCCTCGACCTCCTGGGCTCATGTGATCCTCTTGCCTCAGCCTCCTGAGTAGCTGGGACTACCGGGCTAATTTTTAAATTTTTTGTAGAGATGGATTCTCACCTTGTTGCTTAGGCTGGTCTTGACCTGGTCTCAAGCGGTCCTCCTGTCTTGTCCTCCCAAAGTGCTGAGAATACAGGTATGAGCCACTGCATCTAGCCCGTTTAAAAATGTGTAATTCAGTGGTGTTTAGTATATTTATGGTTTTGTGTAGCCATCAGCATCATGTAGTTTCAGAACATTTTCATCTCCTCAAAAGAAAATGCTGCACTCATTAAACAGTTACTTCTCATTTCCTTGTCTCCCAAGCCTGTGGCAACTAGTAGTCTGCTTTCTGTCTCTGGATTTACCTATTCTGGATGTTTCATGTAAGTGGAATCATGCAACATGTGGCCTTTTGTGTTTGGCTTTTGTGTCTGGCTCCTTTCAGGTAGCGTGATTTTTTTTTTTTTTTTTTGAGACGGAGTCTTGCTCTGTCGCCCAGGCTGGAGTGCAGTGGCGCGATCTCGGCTCACTGCAACCTCTATCTCCTGGGTTCAAGCAATTCTCCTATCTTAGCCTCCTGAGTAGCTGGGATTACAGGTGCCCGCCATCGTGCCCAGCTAATTTTTGTATTTTTAGTAGAGACAGGGTTTTACCACATTGGCCAGCTGGTCCCCAACTTCTGACCTCCGGTGATCTGCCCATCTTGGCCTTCCAAAGTGCTGGGATTACAGGCGTGAGCCACCCCGCCCAGCGTAGCAGGATGTTTTTAAGGTTCATCCATGTTGTAGCATGTGTCAGTACCTTATTCCTTTTTATGGCTGAATAATATTGTATTATTGGGATATTCATATGGTATGAATAATACGTACCATATTTTGTTCCTTCATCTGTTGATGGACACTGGGGTTGTTTCCACTTTTTGCCTGTTGTGAATAGTGCTGCTATGAACATTCATGTACAAGTTTCTGTCTGAACACCTGTTTATGTATATATCCACGAATGGAATTGATGGGTCATATAGTAACTCTGAACTTTATAGTAACTTTAAGAAACTGCCAAAATGTCGTCACAGCAGTGCATCATTTTACATTCTCACTAGCAATGTTTCAGGTTTGCGGATGCCAGCTCGGTCAGGGAGACCCTAACCCAGCGGCGCTAGAGGAGTAAAAGACACACACACAGAAATATAGAGGGATGGAGTGGGAAATTGGGAGTCTCACAGCTTTCAGAGCTGAGAGCCTTGAACAGAGATTTACCCACTCCTTTATTAACAGCGAGCCAGTGATAAGCATTGTTTCTGTAGATTATAGATTAACTAGCAGTATTCCTTATGGGAAATAAAGGGATGGGCCGAAATAAAGGGATGGGTTCGGCTAGTTATCTACAGCAGGAGCATGTCCTTAAGGCACAGATCGCTCATGCTATTGTTTGTGGTTTAAGAATGCCTTTAAGCAGTTTTCTGCCCTGGGTGGGCCAGGTGTTCCTTGCCCTCATTCTGGTAAACCCATAACCTTTAGCATGGGCGTCAGGGCCATCGAACATGTCACGGTGCTGCAGAGATTTTGTTTATGGCCAGTTTTGGGGCCAGTTTATGGCCAGATTTTGGGGGGCCTGTTCCCAACAAGGTTTCCACTTTCTCCATATCCTCATTAATACTTGTTTTTCATTTTTTGCTGTCATCGTGTTTTAATCTGTATTTCGTTGACTACTGCTCAAGTAGATTGAAAAAAAATTACTCATTCTTTGTATTGGTATTGTGAATTGTCTGTATACTGGTTATAATTTCTCTTTTTGCTCATTTTTTTGGGGGGGATCGGTGGGAAAGATTGAGGTTTGGGCACTTTTGAATCTCTCTTTCTTAGGAAAGCTGGTGAGTTTGCTACAGAATTGGGGTGAGTAAAGGAATGTGGTTTGGAGGGTATATTAGTTGCCTTTTTTTTTTTTTTTTGAGACGGAGTTTTGCTCTGTTGCCCAGGCTGGGGGTGCAGTGGCACGATCATGGCTCAGTGCAGCCTCCGCCTCCTGGATTCAAGCCATTCTCCTGCCTCAGCCTCCCGAGTAGCTGGGACTACAGGCATGTGCTACCATGCCCGGCTAATTTTTGTATTTTTAGTAGAGACGGGGTTTCACCATGTTGGCCAGGCTGGTCTCGAACTCCTGACCTCAAGTGATCCACCCACCTCGGCCTCCCAAAGTGCTGGGATTACAGGCCTGAGCCACTGCACCCAGCCTATATTAGTTTACTGTGGCTGTGGCAACAAATTACCACAAACTGCGTGGCTTAAAACAACAATAATTTATTTTCTCACAGTTTTGGAGGACAGAAATCCAAAATCAAGGTGTCAGCAGGACACACCCCCTCAGAGGCTCTTGGGGAGAATAATTCCTTGAGCTTCTGGTGACTGTTGGCATTATGCTTTGGTTTCTGACTACACCACCCTAATCGCTGCTTCTGTCTTCTCATTGCCTTCACCTTCGTGTGTATCTTTTCCTCTGTGTCTATTATTTTAGGGATACCTATCATGGTATTTTGGGTACACTCAACTACTCCAGGATGATCTCATCTCAATATTTTTGACTACATCTGTAAGATCCTTTTTCCAAGTAAGATAACATTCATAGCTTCTGGAGATTAGGATGTGGACATACCTTTTTTGGGGCCACCATTCAACCCACTCCAGAGGGTCTAAAGGGTGGGTCTTGAATTTCTTTTTTTTTTTTTTTTTTGAGACAGAGTCTCGCTCTGTCGCCCAGGCTAGAGTGCAATGGCGCGATCTCAGCTCACTCCAACCTCTGCCTCCTGGGTTCAAACAATTTTCCTGCCTCAGCCTCCTGAGTAGCTGGGATTACAGGCACCCACCACCATGTCCAGTTAATTTTTGTATTTTTAATAGAGACGAGCTTTCATGATGCTGGCCAGGCTGGTCTCGAACTCCTGACCTCGTGATCCGCCTGCCTCGGCTTCCCAAAGTGTTGGGATTATAGGCGTGAGCCCCTGCGACTGGCTGTCTTGAATTTCTTAGGATGTGCGCAAGAAGTAGTCTACTTCAGTCACTATTTGCCTTCCCACTCACCACAGGTAACCAGTATTTTGACTTCTAGCAGCATAGTTTTTCATGTCTTTGTACTTTATATAAATGTAATTATATATGGTGAACTCTTGTGTTTGGATTCTTTTGTACAATATATTTGAGAGATTCATTCATATTGTGTATAGTTTTAGGTTGGTCGTTCTCACTGCTGTAGAGTTTGCCATTGTGTGACTTTGCCACACCTTATCTGTTAATTCTGCAGTTGATAGGCACATGGGTAGTTTGTAGTTTTTGAGTATTACAATAGTGACATGTTATGAACATTCCTGTATGTGCCTTTTCGTGAACATGGCTTTTGGTCTGTTGGGTATATGCTCAGGAGTGGAATTGCTGGGTCATAGGTATACGCATGTTCAGCTTTAGTAGGTGCTGCCAGACAGTTTTCCATAGTGATTGTACCAGTTTACATTCCCACTTGCAGTGCACGACAGTGTAGGTTACTCCCTATCCTTACCAACTCTTGGCATTTTCTTTTCATTTTAGCTATTCTGGTGGTTATATAATAGTATTGTATTGTTTAAATTTGAATTTTCTGGATGACTTATGAAGTTGAGCACCTCTCAAAAGTTTATTAGGCATTTATATGTCTTTTTTGAAGTATCTATTCAGAGCTTTTGCTGTTTTTCTTTGAGTGATCTTTTTTTCTTTATTGATTTAATGCAGTTCTTTATATGTTCTAGATATGTCTTTTTTGTTCATTTCATATATATATGGTGCAAATATATTCTTGTAATCTGTGCGTTTTCATTCTTTTAATGATGACTTTCAAGGAACAAAAGTTTTAAATTGTAATGTACAATTTATACTTTTTCTCTCTTAATGTTTAGTGCATTTTATATCTTTGTTATTGCAGGATCATGAAGATGTTCTGTGTTTTCTTCTAAAGGCTTTTTTTTTTACCTTTCATATTTAGATCTACAGTCCTAGGGCTAATTAATTTTCTGAAACACTCTGCTGTTAACATCACTCTGTACTGCCTGAAAAAAAGCTTCCCCATTTTTTTTTCTTGGCGGTTTTTCAGCATTCTGCAAGTGAAAGAGAAACATTACCATTGCTGTCACAGCTGGGCCTGAAGTACAACAAGGCTTTGATATGACCAATACAGTGCTTTTAATGCAGATTTGATAAAACAAATGCTAGTCTTTGTGCTTTGATATAGTACCAGTTGGTAAAATTTTAGTGGTTAGGAAACTCTGTTAAAAAAAAAAAAAGAGAGAATTTATTACTATAAAAGTTCTTAAAAGTAAAGGAAACTTTCTCTTATGTTACTGAGGGTAAACTAACAGGAAGCTCCCAGAGTCTTTTTTTTTTTTTTTTGAGACGGAGTTTCGCTCTTGTTGCCCAGGCTGGAATGCAATGGCGCAATCTCGGCTCACTGCAACCTCTGCCTCCCGGGTTCAAGTGATTCTCTTGCCTCAGTCTCCTGAGTAGCTAGGATTACAGGCATGCGCCACCACTCCCTGCAACTTTTGTATTTTTAGTAGAGATGGAGTTTCCCTATGTTGGTCAGGCTGGTCTCGAACTCCCGACCTCAGGTGATCCGCCTGCCTTTGCCTCCCAAAGTGCTGGGATTACAGGCGTGAGCCACCGCGCCCAGCCTGGCTCCTAGAGTCTTAAATCTGCTTATGTGCTATGGGGAAGAAGAGGCTGCTGGGTGGTCCCTTATAAGTTGTGGTTTGAAATCTGAATTTGCGGACTTGTCAGTGTTCTTAGTATAGCCACGTTTGCTGCTGTGGGCTCTGCCGTGGTATACATTCTGTGAAACAGATATGTGTTGCCACTTTAGTGCAGTAGAGGTTTGCATATTAGGAAACATTTGGTAACTTCTAGCACATTTATGTGTCCTGTTTTCATGGCTAAAGATTTTGAGATGACTCTTGCATGTTTGACAGACCTTTTGGAAAGAAAGGAGCTAATATTTGTTGAATACCTCTTATGTTTAATACAAATATGTCCCATATGCTTTACATATGTTAACTCATTCATTCCTCTCAATAGGCTGATGAGGTAGGTAGTTTTTTGGTTTTTTTTTTTGACAGAGGGTCTTGCTCTGTCACCCAGGCTAGAGTGCACGCTAACTGCTCACTGCAGTCTAGACCTCCAGGCTTAAGTGATCTTCCCATCTCAGCCTCCCTAGCAGCTGGGACTACAAATGTGTGCCACCATGCCTAATTTTTCTATTTCTTTGTAGAGACCGGTCTCCCTATGTTGTCTGGGCTAGTCTTGAACTCCTAGGCTCAGGTGATCTACCCGCCTTGGCCTCCCAAAATTCTGGGATTACAGATGTGAGCCACTGTGCCTGGCTGAGGTATTGTTCTCCTCATGTTATAGATGAAGAAATTGAGATTTATGGAAAAGATACCCTTAGTGTTTCTACAGTAAGGGCAGAAAGATGTGATACCTTTCCTCACCCATCTTAAGGTTCAATGGCTGACACTTCTGCAACAAAAGACAAATTAACAAGAAGAAAGCATAAGAGGCTGGGTGTGGCTCACAGCTGTAATCCCAGCTCTTTGGGAGGCTGTGCTGGGAGGATTGCTTAAGCCCTGGAGTTTGAGACCAGCCTGGGAAAAACGGTGAGAACCTGTCTGCAAAAAATTTTTAAAAATTAGCCTGGCGTGGTGGAGCATGCCTATAGTCCCAGCTACTTGGGAGGCTAAGGTGGGTGGATCGCTTGAGCTCAGAAGGTTGAGATTGCAGTGAGCTCTGTTTGCACCACTGCACTTTGGCCTGGGTGAAAAAGTGAGACTTGTCTCAAAAAAAAAAAAAAAAAAGCATAAGAAATTTATTTAATTAAAGTTTTACATGAAATGGGGCCGGGCGCGGTGGCTCATGCCTGTAATCCCAGCACTTTGGGAGGCTGACACGGGTGGATCACGAGGTCAGGAGATTGAGACCATCCTGGCTAACACTGTGAAACCCCGTCTCTACTAAAAATACAAAAAAATTAGCTGGACGTGGTGGCAGGCGCCTGTAGTCCCACCCAGCTACTCGGGAGGCTGAGGCAGGAGAATGGCGTGAACCCGGGAGGTGGAGCTTGCAAGGAGCTGAGATCACGCCACTGCACTCTAGCCTGGGTGACAGAGCAAGACTCTGTCTCAAAAAAAAAAAAAAAAAAAAAAATGAAATGGGAGCTTTCAGAAATGAAGACCCAAAGACCTAGGGAAAACTGTTTTTATGCTTAGGCTCAATGAAGAATGAAGAAAGGGAGAGACCTGTAGAAATGTTAGTAGACAAAGGGTATTATCTAATGGTAATAGACTGGGTGGGGCAGGGGGACCCAGCAAGGCCTGTCTGTTCAGATTCTTCTTGGACTCTGTGCAGCATTCCTTCTTCCTGGGTATAGGGCAGGACCCCGCTGGAGCTGAGGGTCTTCAAGGAAGAGGGGAGAGAGTGACATTTTTAGGTATTATGGCTTACTTTGGGGGAGAGGTATATGTTTTGAGTAGGAGGTAATACTTTTTAGGTATTATGGCTTGCTTTTCTATTATCTGTGACCCGCCTTGGGGAAAGGGGGATTCTGGTTTCTATGACTTGCTTTGGGGGAGTAAGAGGAGTGAGACAGGAGGGCAAGGAGAGACTTTGCTTCTGAGGCTATTTCTGAGGTCTTCCAGTCTCCTTTAGTTCATAATACTCAGCATGTCAAGGTGTCTTACTTAGGGGTATCATTTTTTGAGCCTCAATACCATGCATTACACCTCTGACACCAAATGTGTGGTTTTTTCCCCACATTTGTAACTTGGCCAAGGTCTCTGTGATAAATGCATATTTGGGCCAGGCGCAGTGGCTCATGCCTGTAATCTAACACTATGCTAACCAATTCTGTAACTCTCTGGTTACCAGCTGGGTGTCCTGCAATTCAATTCAATTGTTATTATTATTTTTTTCCAATTCAGTTCAATTCTGACACTAACTGCCTAGGCTTAGTGCACACTCCACAGGTTAAGTGCTTAGTCTCACAAGACTGTCCCCACTTCAGATGTCAGTAAAGTCCCAGATTGCCGCCCGTCTATACTTTGACCAACCTGCTATAAGTCAGGGGTTCCCATGACCCCTTCCTAAGTTTGCATAATTTGCCAGAATGGCTCATAGAACTCTGGAAAGTACTTTACTTACTATTACCCATTTATTATAAAGGATATAACTCAGGAACAGCCAAGTGGAAGAGATGGATAGGGCAAGTTTGCGGCAAGATGTGTGTGTGGAGCCTTCATGCTCACTCTGAGTGCACCATTCTGCAATACTTAAGTGTGTTCATCAACCCAGAAGGTCCCTGAACCCTGTTGTTTATGTTTTTTTTTTTTGAGACGGTGTCTCACTCTGCTGCCCAGGCTGGAGTGCAGTGGTGCGATCTCGGCTCACTGCAACCTCTGCCTCCCGGGTTCAAGTGATTCTTCTGCCGCATGCCACCACGCCCGGCTAATTTTTGTATTTTTAATAGAAATGGGGTTTCACTATGTTGTTCAGGCTGGTCTCGAACTCCTGACCTCAGGTGATCTACCTGCGTTGGCCTCCCAAAGTGCCAGGATCGCAAGCATGAGCCACCGCACCTGGCCTTATGGGTTTTCAAAGTGGAGTTTTCATTACTGTGTTGGCGCGATTTTGAAATAATTGCTCACTGGTGATTAACTCACTTCAGCATCTCTCTCCTCTCTGCAGGTGGTGGTGGGGAGCTGAAAGTTTCAATCCTGTAATCATCCTTGGTCTTTCTGGTGACCAGCCACCATCCTTAAGCTATTAGCTTAAGCTATTTAGTAGGTATTAAGCCACTAAATTAGTGGCCCTGGTCACCAGTCATGTCATTAGCATACAAACGCTCTGCTCATCTGGGAGATTCCAGAGGTTTTAGGAGCTGCATGCCAGTAACCATGGACTAAGACCAAATGTACGTTTATTTTATTTTATTTTATTTTTGAGATGGAGTCTTGCTATCGCCCAGGCTGGAGTGCAATGGTATGATCTCCACTCACTGCAACCTCCGCCTCCTGGGTTCAAGTGATTCTCCTGCTTCAGGCTCCCAAGTAGCTGGGATTACAGGCATGCACCACCATGCCCGGCTAATTGTTTGTATTTTTAGTAGAAACAGGGTTTCACCATGTTGGCCAGGTTGGTCTCGAACCCCTGACCTTGTGATTTGCCACCCCCCTCCCCCCCCCGCCCCCACGGCCTCCCAAAGTGCTGGGATTTACAAGCGTGAGCCACAGTGCCCGGCCACATTTTTTTTTTAATTTAAATTTTTTATTTTTGTAGAGATGGTATCTTGCTATGTTGCCCAGGCTGGTCTTGAACTCCTGGCCTCAGGTGATCCTCCCATCTTGGCCTCCCATAGTGTTAGATTACAGGCATGAGCCACTGCACCTGGCCCAGATATGCATTTTTCACAGAGACCTTGGACAAGTTACCTAGAAGAAATTAAACAAAACATGGAACTAATATTTGAGTTCTAAATTTTCCTGTCTTTAAAGTCCTGTGCCTTCCACTATAGCGTATGTAACACAGAATATACTGCAGTACCTTCCCAGCTTCATCTGGATGAGATGCCCTTTCAGATTTGAGGGGACTCCTTTGCCTAGAGAAGGAGGTACACATTTACTAAAATGTGCTCATGCGTTCCAGGAGTTACTGGTTTTTAATTATAAATTTGTATGTTTCCATAGCACTTAACATAGAGTTGTGTAGATAGTCGGAAATCAATAGAAAAGTGATGGATTAGTTGTTTGAGTGATAGTAATGTAATAATGTAGCAAAACGGCTCAATGTGGGGTAGATAAGGTCTTTATAAGTCCCATGGTGATTGAGTGGAGAAAATATCACTCTGTGCTTGCTTATTTATTTATTTATTTATTTATTTATTTATTTTTTGAGATGGAGTTTCACTCTTGTTGCCCAGGCTGGAGTGCAATGGCATGATCTCACCTTACTGTAACCTCCGCCTCCCGGGTTCAAGCGATTCTCCTGCCTCAGCCTCTGGAGTATCTGGGATTACAGGCATGCGCTACCATGCCCGGCTAATTTTGTATTTTTAGTAGAGACAGGGTTTCTCCATGTTGGTCAGGCTGGTCTCGAACTCCTGACCTCAGGTGATCCGCCCGCCTTGGCCTCCCAAAGTGCTGGGATTACAGGTGTGAGTCACCACTCTCGTCCTTGTGCTTATTTTCATAGCTTGGATTTATTGACAGGGTGTGAGTATGATGTGAGGTTTTGGGTGAATTGTTTTGAGTCTCGCACATTCAGTAATATTTGTAGGACATGGTGATGGATTATGGGGAAATTTTCACCTTAAGGAAGTATGTTAATTTTCACAACTCTTGTTTAGCTTACTTTAGATTGGTCAGTTTGGTTTTTGCCACTGTGGTAAGAAGAGCTCTGTTATAATTAGCATCTCTGCTTCCTCTTACAGTTTTATGAATTTTAAAAAAAGGAAAACTTTATTGTGTTAAATACTTCTTCAAGAAGAGTATTTTATGTTGGGTGATACTCTAAATGTGAAATCCCAAATAACCACATTTGAAAAACAAAAACAAAAACAAAAAACCTTGAAGATTGAAATAGCCCCAGAAACTTTTTTTTCCCATTGTCAAGGTAAATTATATATAGATTAGAAAAGATAGAACCAAATCGATTAAGAGGAGACTGAAATTGAGATCATTACTCATTTATACAGGATCATTTAATTGCTCTGAATGAAAGTCTCCTGACCCAGACAAATTATACCATAGGGTTCTAGATAATTTTGGGATGAGATCATTCAGTAGATGTCAATAACCTTTGAGGAATCATAGAATTACCACAAGAAGACATAATCTCAAAACTGGGAAGAAGGTAACAGCATGACATGTTCCAGTCAAAATCTAGAATAGCTTATTAAGGATATAATCTGAGGGTTTAGAAAAAGACCTGATTGATGATGATGGTGATGATGATGATGATGATGATGATGATTTTTGAGACAGGGTCTCACTCTGTTGCCCAGGCTGGAGTGCAGTGGTATGAGCACAGCTCATTGCAGCCTTGACCTCCCTGGCTCAATCAGTCCTCCCACCTCAGCCTTCCAGGTAGCTGGGGCCTAGGCACATGCCAACATACCCAGCTAATTTATTTGTTGTAGAGATAGGGTCTTGCTATGTTGTCCAGGCTGGTCTTGACCTCCTGGGCTCAAGCAATCCACTCACCTTAGCCTCCCAAAGTGCTGGGATTACAGGCATGAACCACGGCACCTGGCCAAAACTATTATTGTTATTATTATTAATTATACATATTTTTTGAGACAGAGTCTTGCTCTGTTGCCCAGGCTGGAGTAGAGTGGCGTGATCTTGGTTCACTGTAACTTCCACCTCCCAGGTTCAAGTGATTCCCCTGCCTCAGCCACCCGAGTAGCCAGATTATAGGTATGTGCTACCATGCCCGGCTGATTTTTTTTTTGTATTTTTAGTAGAGACAGGGTTTTACCACATTGGCTAGGCTGTTCTCGAAATCCTGACCACAAGTGATCGGCCTGCTTCAGCCTCCCAAGCATTGGGATTACAGGCGTGAGCCACCATGCCCGCCCCAAAACTATTATTATTAAGAGCCAACATCTGCCCACTAAGAATATGTTAGGTTAGACTAACCATGTGTTCATTCAGGTGAGTACATGGATAGAACGGGGAATACTGTGAGCTACCATTTTTGGATTCAAGAATGTTTCACAGGAATGACTAGGATATACTTGGGAATAAGAGAGAAATTTAAGCTATATGATGAAATAAGTGATGCAGAAGTAGAGGTTATAGGAAGAAGATGTGACCTAATATCAACACTTTTTTAAAAATGTAAGACTTTTAGTTGGCTGCGAGTTTGATTTATGGCAAAAGCGTGATTTAGTTGCCAAAAATTGTGATTTTTAGTTGCAATTCTAGAGATACATTTTCAAAAAAGAGGGAGTGGATAGTCCTGTTTTAAATTGTGTTATTAAGTAGTTAGATTACACATAGAGTTAGACGTCAGTTCTAGGGACTAGGATTGTGAGGGAACTGAAAACCATGTCATATGAACTACATTCAAAGGAGCAGATTTGTTTTATAACCAGTAAATGGCTCTGACCCTAGCTCTCACAGAAAATTTCCAGAAGAACTTGGGGATGGGAAAATGAAAATGTTGGGATACTGTGGATTTTTTTTTTTTTTTTTTTTTGGATGGAGTCTTGCTCTGTTGCCCAGGCTGGAGTGCAGAGGCGCGATCTTGGCTCACTGCAACCTCTGCCTCCCAGGTTCAAGCGATTCTCTGGCCTCAGCCTCCTGAGTGGCTGGGATTACAGGCGCGCGCCACCACGCCCGGCTGTTTTTGTATTTTTAGTAAAGACGGGTTTTCACCATGTCAGTCAGGCTGGTCTCGAACTCCTGACCTCGTGATCTGCCCGCCTCAGCCTCCCAAAGTGCTGGGATTATAGGTGTGAGCCACCGCACTGGGCACCATGGATTTTCATAGCACTCACTTGAATAAAAGTAGATTGGCTAATCAGGCAAAGAAGGGTATAAAGGTTATTCTAATCAGAGAATAACGTCTAACAAAGAATGAAAGCACGAAAAAGCATGCCCTGTTTGGGGAACTCAAGTGAATCAGTGTATTAGAGGGAGAAAGCAGGTGTTGGGAGGTGAGACTAGGAATGTTGGCAGGTGCTTTATATGCAGGTGGAGAAACTGGAGCCCAGGAAGATAAAGTGATTTGCATAAGGCTTGAGATATGTTGAATCATGCTAGACCCCCAAGCTTTCTCACTTCCCTTCAAGAGTTCTCTCCTTCTTCCCTTCCTTTAGGCATGTTGTTTTAGGCTTATGTTTTATTTTACTTTATTTTTTGAGATGGAGTCTTGCTCTGTCGCCCAGGCTGGAGTGAATGGCGTGATCTCGGCTCACTGCAACCTCTGCCTCCCAGGTTCAAGCGATTCTCCTGCCTCAGCCTCCCTAGTAGTTGGGATTACAGGCATGCGCCACCACACCTGGCTAATTTTTGTATTTTTTTAGTAGAGACAGGGTTTTGCCATGTTGGCCAGGCTGGTCTTGAACTCCTGACCTCAGGTGATCCGCCCACTGCGGCCTCCCAAAGTGCTGGGATTATAGGCATGAGCCACCACACCTGACCGTTTTAGGTTTATTTTTAAATGGTCAGGGCATGCCCTCTGTTTATGAAAGGATTCTAAATAACAATCACAGAGGACTATCTTTTATATTCTTTAGCAAGCTAAATAATTTATTGGAAAAGCTGTAACCTACAGGCAATAGGTTGAAGGATATTAACATTCCCAGGTACCACTGTCAGATGTTACGCTTTTTTTCTCTCTTGCTTGCTCTGTTGCCCAGACTGGAGTGCAGTGGTGTGATCATAGCTCACCGCAGCCTCAATCTCCCCGGCTCGAGCAATCCTCCCACCTCAGCCTCCCAAGTAGCTGGGACCTCAGGTGTGGTGCCATCACACCCTGCTAATTTAATTTTTTAAATTAATTAATTTTTTTGAGATGGAGTCTCGCTCTGTTGCCCAGGCTGGAGTGCAATGGTGAGATCTTGGCTCACTGCAACCTCCACCTCCCAGGTTCAAGTGTTTCTCTTGCCTCAGCCTCCCAAGTAGCTGGGATTACAGGCACCCGCCATCATGCCTGGCTAATTTTTGTATTTTTTGTAGAGATGGGGTTTTCACCATGTTGGCCAGGCTGGTCTTAAACTCCTGACCTCCGCCTGCCTTGGCCTATTCTGCCCACCTCAGCCTCCCAAAGTGCTGGGATTACAGGCGTGAGACCCCGCACCCAGCCTTAATTTTTTTTTTCTTTTGGTAAAGATGATGTCTTGCTATGTTGCTTCGGCTGGTCTTGAACTCCTCAGCTCAAGCGACCTTCTTGTCTCAGCTCCCAAAGTGCTGGGATTACAGGCATGAGCCACCGCGCCCAGCCGGCTATTACAGTTTTAACTTTCAGAGACAAGCAGCTTGTATTCTAGATCATTCTACAATCAAGAACTCTTTCTACTTTACCATGCTAATTGCTTCAAAAAGGATTCTTTCTTTGACTAGTTCAAATGATAGATGCAGGGATGATCAGTTACAGCTATAGTGATTTAGCAGTTAATAGCTATGTCTGGTAGAAGGTAGGCTATATCAAGAGCTTGTGGCAACTTTGCTTCTAACTGATGTAGTTGCAGCTTATTGCTCCACTGCAGGCAGGGTTGAATTTCAGCATGGAAAGCACGTTCTTGAGGCCTCTTTGCTTTTCCTCAGTCAAGGCTGTATCCAGGGTTGATATCTAGCCTATATGCCATATGTGTATGGCTAGTGTTTGTTCTGATTGGTTGGTGCTCACACTGCCCAGATTGTTAAATATTTTGAAAATCGTATCTGGTTCTATTCATCTGCATTCTCTGATCTTATGTCTGGCTCTATTCATCCCTATTCTCTGATCTTATGTCAGACCTGAAGTTCCTCTAACTTTTCTGTGGTGTATTTATAGGGAAAAATTGCCTTTTTTTCTTCTAATGCTCTTAAGCAACTTCATATAAAAAAGTTCCTGGAAACATTAAATTTTTCTTTTACTATTACAGGCCATTATACAGTATTTTAAGTCTACTTAGTGATCTAAAAGGTTTCAAACATTTATGAATAAACTAAAGAAATTTGGACACTGACTAGATTTTTGGCATTAGGATTTTTTTGGTCAAATTTTTCTAGGTATAATAATAGTATTGAGGTTATGTTAAAAAAGAGATACTGTTTTTTAGAGAGACATGCTGAAATGTTATAAATAAAATGATATGTTTGGACTTGCTTTAAAATAATCTGGCATGAGGATATACAAGTAAAGCAAGATTAGCCATGCATTGATAATTGCTAAAGCTGGGTGATAGATACATGGCAGTTCATTGTACTTTTTATGATAAAATGTTAGAAAAAGCTCATGTCCTCTTAAAAGACCCCTGCATTTGTAAAATTATAATTGGATATTAAAAATTCTTGCCAAGCGCAGTGGCTCACGCCTGTAATCCCAGCACTTTGGGAGGCCAAGGTGGGCGGATCATGAGGTCAGGAGATCAAGACCATCCTGGCTAACACTGTGAAACCCCATCTCTACTAAAAATATAAAAAATTAGCCGGGCGTGGTGGCATGCACCTGTAGTTCCAGCTATTTGGGAGGCTGAGTCAGGAGAATTGCTTGAACCTGGGAGGCAGAGGTTGCAGTGAGGCAAGATCGCACCACTGTACTCCAGCCTGGGCGACAGAGCAAGACTCCATCTTAAAAAAAAGAAAACAACAACAACAACAACAACAACAACAACAAAATTCTCAATTAGTTGAAGACATTATTGGCAATTATAACTTCTGATTTCCTTGTAATAATTAGATATATACATGGGGTTGGCTGGGCGCGGTGGCTCACGCCTGTAATCCCAGCAGTTTGGGAGGCCGAGGCAGACCGATTGCCTGAGGTCAGGAGTTCGAGACCAACCTGGCTAACATGGTGAAACCCCATCTCTACTAAAAATACAAAAATTAGCCAGGCCAGGCACAGTTGCTCAAGCCTGTAATGCCAGCACTGAATGGGTTGGGACCTATTTGGTGTTTTTTTTGTTGCTGTTGTTTGTTTGTTTGTTTGAGATGGAGTCTCGCTCTGTCATCCAGGCTGGAGTGAGGTGGCGCTATCTCGGCTCACTACAACCTCTGCCCCCCAGGTTCAAGAGATTCTTCTGCCTCAGCCTCCTGAGTGGCTGAGACTACAGGCACTCGCCACCATGCCCGGCTAATTTTTGTATTTTTAGTAGAGACAGGGTTTCACCATGTTGGCCAGGCTGGTCTTGAACTCCTGACTTCAGGTGATCCACCTGCCTTGGCCTCCCAAAGTGCTAGGATTACAGGCGTGAGCCACCATGTCCAGCCGATTGAATGTTTTAATCTCTGATTCTGATACCAAAGTTTTTTGTTTTTTGGGTTTGTACTCTTTTTTTTTTTTACCTTTATATTTTAGAAATATTTTTTTTCTGTTTTTTATTTTTTATTTTTATTTTTATTTTTTATTATACTTTAAGTTTTAGGGTACATGTGCACATTGTGCAGGTTAGTTACATATGTATACATGTGCCATGCTGGTGTGCTGCACCCACTAACTCGTCATCTAGCATTAGGTATATCTCCCGATGCTATCCCTCCCCCCTCCCCCCACCCCACAACAGTCCCCAGAGTGTGAGATTCCCCTTCCTGTGTCCATGTGATCTCATTGTTCAATTCCCACCTATGAGTGAGAATATGCGGTGTTTGGTTTTTTGTTCTTTCGATAGTTTACTGAGAATGATGATTTCCAATTTCATCCATGTCCCTACAAAGGACATGAACTCATCATTTTTTATGGCTGCATAGTATTCCATGGTGTATATGTGCCACATTTTCTTAATCCAGTCTATCATTGTTGGACATTTGGGTGTATTCTTTTTTTAGACAGTGTCTTGCTCTCTCATCCAGGTTGGAGCTCAATGGCGCCATCTTGGCTCACGGCAACCTCTGCCTCCTGGGCTCAAGCAGTCCTCCCACCTCAGCCTCCCAAGTAGCTGAGTCTACAGGCACCTGCCACCATGCCTGGCTAATTTATGTGTGTGTATACACACACACACACACACACACACACACACATATTTTTTTTTTTTGAGACAGAGTCTCGCTCTGTCGCCCAGGCTGGAGTGCAGTGGTGCGATCTCAGCTCACTGCAACCTCTGCCTCCCAGGTTCAAGCAATTCTCGTACCTCAGCCTCCCCAGTAGCTGGGATTACAGGTACCCACCACCATGCCTGGCTAATTTTTTTATTTTTAGAAGAGACTGGGTTTTGCCATGTTAGCCAGGCTGGTCTGGAACTCCTGACCTCAGGTAATCTAACCCCCTCAGCCTCCCAAAGTGCTGGGATTATAGGCGTGAGCCACCTGTGCCCGGCTGGTATTTTCATTCATATTTTTTTCCATGTTGAATTATTATTATTATTATTATTATTATTATTATTATTTTTGAGACAGAGTTTCGCTCTTGTTGCCCATACTGGAGTGCAATGGCATGATCTTGGCTCACTGCAACTTCCACCTCCTGGGTTCAAGTGATTCTCCTGCCTCAGCTTCCCAAGTAGCTGGGATTACAGGCATATGCCACCACACCCGGCTAATTTTGTATTTTTAGTAGAGACGGGGTTTCTCCATGTTGGTCAGACTGGTCTTGAACTCCTGACCTCAGGTGATCTGCCTGCGTCGGCCTCCCAAAGTGTTGGGATTACAGGCGTGAGCCACTGTGCCTGGCCCGAATTATTTTTAAATATCATACATTGCAAGCAAACTATCATTTTTTGCAATTTATAAGAAAGTTATGCCACAGGCGTTTAAGCACATCTATTTTTTTTGCTTTTAGTGTTCTTTGTCCTGCTTTAATTTTTTAGTATGATTTTTCTTATATACCACCTTGTTTTTTGACATAGGTGGGACATAAATCACAAATTGAAAAAACAAAACAAAACCAATCTCTCTTCAGAATGTTTTGAGGAGTAAGGTATTAAGCTTCATTTGAATCAGATTCCCTGGGCTTCTAGAGTGCTTTAACTGAGCCCCTTTCCTTTCTTTCTAAATGATGATATCCAATCAGAAAAAATGTGTTAATCTACTGCATTACTCCACATTCTTTGTCTCTGAGATTTGCAACATCTGAAAAATTTCTTTTTGTTATAGAAGTCTGTTGTGGTTTGTCCCTTGTGCAAGACCTGTAATGGACACCTTAAAGCAGTGGCTTAAAGTATTTTTTGGCTCACAGATCCCTTGGAAAATATGATGCAAGCTGTGGATTCTTGCCTGAGCCCCATCGATCTGGATTATTTGAGGTGTTGGCCTGCCAGGCCTATTGCACTAAAATCTTGGGATGTCCCCTCACCTTATCTTGGAGTTATCCTCTGTCACTCTCTTGTGATGGCTCCAGTTTCCTCCATCCATATTATGTAAGTCGTTTTTTTTTTTTGGTTAATTCTCGTTTTGGCAGAGCATATGCTTCCTGAGAAAGGATTCATAGAAAATACATTTTTTTTGAGATTACATGTTTGAAATTTCTTTCTTTTACTCTCTTATTATTTGGCTGAGTATATAATTCTAACTGGAAATAATTTTCCCACAGAATTTTGAGGACATTGCCTCATTGTCTGCTAGATTCCAGTGTTGCTATTGAGAAATCCAGTGCTATTCAGATATCTTTCCTTGGTAAATTTGTTTCTTCCTGGAAACATCTAGAATTTTCTCATTGTCCCTGGCATTCTGAAATTACATCATGACGTGTCTTGGTGTGGGTCTGTTTTCATCCATTGTGCTAGATCCTTGAAGAGCAATTTCAGTTTGGAAGTTCATGCCTGTCATTTCTGGGAAACTTTATTATTTTGTTGATAATTTCCTCCCCTTTATTTTTTCTCTTCGCTATTTATGGTATACTTTTATTTGGGTTTTAGACCTCTTGGATGGACTCTAATTTTATTATTTCTTAAATAAATAAATAAATTTATTTCATTTATTTGTTTATTTTTTTTTTGAGATGGAGTTTCATTCTTGTTGCCCAGGCTGGAGTGCAGTGGCGCGATCTTGGCTTACTGCAACCTCCGCCTCCCGGGTTCAAGCGATTCTCCTGCCTCAGCCTCCCAAGTAGCTGGGATTACAGGCATGTGCCACTACGCCTGGCTAATTTTTATTTTTTTAGTAGAGGTGGGGTTTCACCATGTTGGCTAGGTTGGTCTTGCACTCCTGACCTCAGGTGATCCACCTGTCTCAGCCTCCTGAAGTGCTGGGATTACAGGCGTGAGCCATCACGCCGGCCCAATACATTTATTTTTGAGACAAAGTTTCACTGTCACCCAGCTGGAGTGCAGTGACACGATCACAGCTCACTCTAACCTTCATCTCCCGGGCTCTAGCCATCTTCCCACCTCAGCCTAGTACAGGCACACTCCACCACACCCAGCTAATTTTTGTATTTTTAGTAGACAGGATTTCGCCATGTTGCACAGACTGGTCTCAAACTCCTGGGCTTAAGTGATCCACTTCCCTCGGCCTCCCAAAGAGCTGGGAGCCACTGCATCCCGCCTAAGCATGAGCTGAGCCTAAGCATGAGCCACTGTACCCAGCCTAATTTTATTACTATTTTTTCTCTAATTTTATTTATTTTGTCCTACTTCTGAGGATATTTCCTCAAATCGATTTGCTAACTCTTCTGTTGAGTTTTAAATTTTTCTGACACCATTTTAATTTCCACAAGCTTGTTTTTTTTTTTTGTTTATTTTTTTGAGACAGGGTCTTGCTCTGTCACCCAGCCTGGAGTGCAGCGGTGCTATCTCAGCTCACTGCAGCCTCTGCCTCCTGAGCTCATGCAGTCCTCCTGCCTCAGCCTCCCGAGTAGCTGAGACTACTGGTGGGCACCACCATGCCTGGCTAATCTTTTAATTATTATTTTGTAGAGATGGGGTCTTGCCATGTTGCCCAGGTTGATCTTGAACTCCTGGACTCAAACAAACTCTACCCACCTTGGTGCTGAGATTACAGGCATGAGCCACTGCCCAGCCTTGTTTTATTTTCTGAATATTCTTTTAAAACAACAGTCTATTCTTTTATGTATACAATGTTATCTTTTATCTCTGCATATCTTTTATCTGTGATAATAATTTTTGTGTGTGGGAAAAGATACTTTGTTGGAAATGACACATGCTTTGACAGTAGGAGACTGTATTTTACTAGCATGCCAAATATCTTTTGTTGTTTGTCCTTTTATTTTTTAAATCACTTTATGAAGATATACTTTACATAGCCTAGTTTACCTGCTAACAGTGTACAATTTCTGTTTTTTAATGTATTTGCAGAGTTGTGCAATCGTTACCATAATTTAATTTTAGAATATTTTAATCACTTTAAAAAGAAACTTTGTACTAATTAGCAGTCACTCTGTATCCCCTCATCCCAGTTAAACACTAATCTACTTTCTGTCTCCATACGTAGGCCTTTTCTGGGCAATTAATTAATTAATTTGAGACGGAATTTTTGCTCTTATTGCCCAGGCTGGAGTGCAATGGTGAGATCTCGGCTCACTGCACCCTCTGCCTCCTGGGTTCTAGCTATTCTCCTGCCTCAGCTTCTCGAGTAGCTGGAACTACAGGTGTGCCCCACCACGCCTGGCTAATTTTTGCATTTTTAGGAGAGATGGGGTTTCACCATGTTGGCCAGGCTGGTCTCAAACTCCTGACCTCAGGTGATCTCCCGCCTCAGCCTCTCAAAGTGCTGGGATTACAGGCGTGAGTCATCGTGCCTGGCCAGGACATTTTATATAAATGGAATGATACAGTATGTGATCTTAAGCCACTTGGCATGTTTTCAAGATTCATCTGTGTTGTAGCATGTAACAGTACACCATTCTTTTTTATGGCTGAATAATGTTCCATTGTATTATTATACATTTCATTCATCTGTTCATCAGCTGATGCCTGCTGATTCTTTCGTATTTATTTTTTTGAGATGGGATCTTGCTCTGTTGCCCAGACTATAGTGCAGTAGTGTGATCATAGCTCACTGCAGCCTCAAACTCCTGGGCTTAAGTGATCCTCCCACCACAGCCTCCTGAATAGCTGGTACTACAGATGCATACCACCATGCCTGGCTTATTATTATTATTATTTTGAGATAGGCTCTTGTTCTGTCACCCAGGCTGGAGTGCAGTAGCACCATCACAGCTCACTGCAGCTCAATCTCCCAGGCTCAAGCAATCCCTCCACCTCAGCCTCCAGACTAGTAATTATTAAATTTTTTGTAGAGACAGGATCTCGTTACATTGTCCAGGTTGGTTCCGAGCTCCTGACCCCAAGCCATCCTCCTGATTATCTGGGATTACAGGCACGAGCCACAGTCCCCTGCCCTGCTGGTTCTTAAATAGGCTTTCGGTTAGTCCTCCTGTTTTTAGCTCCATCTTTATCCCCACTTTGAAAGGTGCCTAATGCTATAAGTTCCTGAGCTTTTTGGAGGTTACGTTGTATCTCAGCCTTTCTCAAGCCTACTGTTGGTAACCATTCATCCATCAGCTTTTCAGCTTCTAAAATGTTGTTACTATTACCTTCACTCTGATTTTGTGGGTTTATGCCACTCCCCATCCCCCATTGTTTTAGCAAGGTTTTGGAAAGAGACAGGTAGCTGAGGAAGAGCTAATGCATACCTTCAGCCCTCAGTCTTTCACTGAAAGTTTAAAAGGTGGGATTCCCATGCTGTATCAGGCTCTAGGCCCGATAGTCATGGAATGACCAAGCTGGAAAAACCTTTAGAGATGAGCAGCTAGTCATATACTTCATCTTTCAGGTGAAGAAAATGAGACTCACAAGACTCAGTAAATTGTTTAATGCCATACAATTAGTAAGTAGCCAAGTTAGGTCCTTAATCCTGTCTCCTGCCTTCTTGACTAGTTGCTCAGACTTAATTTAGGCTGATTACATTAAAATTTGGTATTGAGGAGAGCATGGGGACCCTTGTTCACATTTGGCCTCTGCCACTTTTTAGTTACAGAAATGGGTTTGCTTAAGCCCAATTTTTTGGAGGGGCTAGCTTTTAGAGAAAGGTGCATGTGTACCTACCTGTGTAGCCTCTGGGAGCTCACTATATTTGGAAGAGTGTGCATATACATCTAACTAACTTATTAATTATATAAAAGAACGGCCGGGTGCGGTGGCTCACGCTTGTAATCCCAGCACTTTGGGAGGCTGAGGCGGGCGGATCTTCTGAGGTCAGGGGTTCGAGATCAGCCTGGCCAACACGGCGAAACCCTATCTTTACTAAAAACACAAAAACAATTAGCTGGGCATGGTGGTGTGTGCCTGTAATCCCAGCTAATAGGGAGGCTGAGACAGGAGAATTGCCTGAACCTGGGAGGTGGAGGTTGCAGTGAGCTGAGTTCGTGCCACTGTACTATAGCCTGGGCGACAGAGCGAGACTCCATCTCAAAAAAAAAAAAAAAAAAAAAAAAAAAAAAGAACACAGGATTGGGTTTCTTAGACTGGTATAAAAGACCATGAATTGGACAGCTGGTTGCATCACCCACTAAACAGGAAATATGTGAGTTCCAGGTGTTACCTGACAGATGTGTGCTCTGCAGGGCATTCGGCTGGGCTAAAAGGAAGGCAATGTGAACAAAAGTGCTTTCAGTTTGTCCTAGATGCAGTTTGGAACAGTCCTGACTGGATAGGCTCTCCAACCTAGTCTCTCTAAAACTGGTCACATAAGAAGTTCAGCCATTTTAGAAATACTAGGTACGTGAGTTGGATCACGTGTGGTGCCTGGAAGATGTTAAGCAGGAGGCAAAACATCAATAAAAATAATGGCTGTGTATACAAACCTAAAACTATCTGACAAAGTAAATGTATTGAGAAAGAGAGTGAACAAATCTGCCTTGAGAAAATAGGAGTAACAGGGTTTCTCTTAAATTTACATTGAAAAGCCTGGTAAGCAGCTTTCCTGGGTTAGTGCCTTGGAAGAGGACTTAGAAGTGGCCTGCGGGGCCGGTGCAGTGACTCATGCCTGTAATCCCAGCACTTTGGGAGGCCAAGGTGGACAACGGACCACTTAAGGTCAGGAGTTCGAGACCAGTCTGGCTAATGTGGTAAAACCCCATCCCTACTAAAAATAGAAAGATTAGCTGAGGGTGATGGCAGGCGCCTGTAATCCCAGCTAGTTGGGAGGCCGAGGCAGGAGAGTCAGTTGAACCTGGGAGGCAGAGGTTGCAGTGAGCCAAGATTGTGCCACTGCACTCCAGCCTGGGTGACAGAGCGAGACTCCGTCTCAAAAAAACAAAACAAAACAAAACAAAAAAGTCTTGTGGGTGGGGGTTGGGGGGCAGTGGACAGTTCACTGCTTGTATTCTGGGTACTTACTTGTGAATGTCTGACTCCTGAGCATCACAGTCAGCTGGTGATGTGGGCCAAGTTACAGCCTGTCTCTTCAAGGAAGAGTTACCTTCTTTTCTTTACAGTGTAGGAGTTGTAAAATCAATTTCATGTGAAGAAGAGATAAGGAAGAGTGATAGCTTCCAAAGCTCTGCAGTCCTTATTGTGTATGTGTGCCTGTATTTAAGGTGTCTCTATTTAAAAAGTGCTGATAGTAATGAAAGTCATCTATTAATAAAAGTAATGATAAGGTTAATTCTCATTTAATTAGAAATGTGTAATCTCTTCCCTTCCTACATTGTGCCCTACCATCAGACAGGTGATGCCCTCTGATTTGTATAGGGGTTCAGAAATTATGTGGAAGATAGGGAGAATTGAAATGCTGGAGCAGCCAGAGAGTTGAAGACAAAACAACCTGGCTCTCAACATGCACAAAAAATAGAAGTGTGAGTTGGTAGCAGTACTATGCTATTGGGCAGTCTATTTCACAAGTGTTTATAACAGGAAAGATACAGTGCCATCTTTTAGTGTGGGAAATAAACTGATTATAGCATGGATGACACTCAGTTGATGACCGTGGTTGGTCACCAGTAGTATCAATTTTAGTATATCCCAGAATGCCAATATGCAAAGGATAGCATATTAACTTAGACGTATGCATTCGCAGAGGAAAGAATTTCATCACTCTTGCTGCAGATGATCTACAGGTAATATGAAATAGACCTTATAGATAGGATTGCTGTTGATATGGTAAGTTGAGGCAGTCTATGTGATACTGAAACAGGAGAGGTTCCCTTGTCCCCTCCCTGGCTCGCTTCTTCTTCTTTTTTTTTTTTTTTTTCGGAGACGGAGTCTCGCTCAGCCACCCAGGCTGGAGTGCAGTGGTGCAATCTCGGCTCACTGCAACCACCGTCTCCAGGGTTCAAGCGACCGTGCCATCTCAGCCTCCCAGGTAGCTGTGATTACAAGCACCTGCCACCATGCCTGGCTAATTTTTGTGTTTTAGTAGAGATGGGGTTTCACCATGTTGGCCCAGCTGGTCTTGAACTCCTGACCTCAGTTGATGCACCCGCCTCGGCCTCCCAAAATGCTGGGATTACAGGTGTGAGCCACCTTACCCTGCCCACAGTATAGTTTTGAATGCTTGAAATATATTGCCTGCAGCCTCTGTTTTAAAAACCCTGAGAGGTTGTTAGAACCATTAAAAAAAAGGTGTTTTTTTTTTAAGTTAAACTTTAAATTTGAGGTAATTATAGATTTATTTGCAATTGTAAGAAATAATACAGAGAGATCCCCTGTGCACTCTACCCAGCTTCCCTTATTGGTGACATCTTGAAGAACTATATAGATATTATCAGAAACTCACGCCTGTAATCCCAGCACTTTGGGAGGCTGAGGCGGGTGGATTGCCTGCGGTCAGGAGTTCGAGACCAGCCTGGCCAACATGGTGAAACCCCGTCACTATTAAAAATACAAAAAAATTAGCTGGATGTGGTGGCGGGCACCTGTAATCCCAGCTACTCGGGAGGCTGAGGAAGGAGAATCGCTTGAACCTGGGAGGTGGATGTTGCAGTAAGTCAAGATTGTACCATTGCACTCCAGCCTGGGCAACTAGAGTGAAACTCTGTCTCAAAAAAAAAAAAAAAAAAAATCAGAACCAGGAACTTGACATTGATATAGTCAAGGTATCAAAGAGTTCCATCACCATAAGAATTCTTGGGGTTGCCCTTTTATAGCCACACCCATCTACCTTCCTCTCCCCACAACCACCCAACTCTCCCCCTTCCCCACCGTTCTTTGTTTCCCTAATTTTATTGTTTCAAGAATATTATATAAATGGAATCATACAATACGTAACCTGTTGTGATTGGCTTTTCTCATTCCTGTACAGGTCTACTGGTGATGAATTCTCTGTTTTGCCTGAAAATGTTTTTAATTTGCCCTCATTTTTGAAGGATATTTTTTCTGTTCATAAAATTCTGGGTTTGACAGATTTTTATTTATTTGTGGTTTTTTTTTTCAGTACTTGTGTTGTTCCATGTTTTCTAGCCTTCATTGTTTCTGATGAGAAGGCAGTAGTAATTTCAGTTTCTTCCCCTTGAATATAATGTGTATCCTTTCTTTCTAGCTCTTTTCAAGGTTCTCTCTTATCATTGGTTTCCAGAAGTTTGTCTGTGGTGTACTTGTGTATTATTTTATTGGCATTTATGCTGCTTGGAGTCCATTGAGCTTTTTGAATCTGTAAATTTTTGTCTTTTACCAAATTTGGGAAAATTTTGATTATTACTTCTTCAAATATTGTTTTCTGCCTCATTCTTTCTATTTTCCTTCTGGAACTCCAATTATATTATGTTAGACTTGTTGCCCCACACATCTCTGAGGTCCTCTCTCCTGCTGCCCTTTTCTTTTTTAATTTATACATTTTATTGTGTAGAGATGGGGTCTTGCTGTGTTACCTAGGCTGGTCTTGAACTCCTGGCCTCAAGCAGTCCTCTCAACCTTGGCCTCCCAAAGTGCTGAGGTTATAAGTGTGAGCTACCACGCCCAGCCAGCTCTTTCTTTTCCTAATCCTTTTTTCTGTCTGTATTTCTGATTGGATAATTTTTGTTGTTCATTTTTCAAGGTCAGTATCTCTTCTGTCATTTCCAATCTGCTTTTAAGCCAGCCCACTGCATTGTAATGTCTGTTCTCTATTGAGATCTGTTTTTTTTGTTTGTTTTTTTTTTTGAGACGGAGTCTTGCTCTGTTGCCCAGGGTGGAGTGCAGTGGCACGATCTTGGCTTACTGAAATCTCTGCCTCAACCTCAAGAGATTCTTCTGCCTCAGCCTCCCCAGTAACTGGGACTACAGGCGCACGCCACCACACCCGCCTGATTTTTATATTTTTAGTAGAGACGGGGTTTCACCATATTGGCCAGGCTTGTCTCGAACTCCTGACCTCGTGATCTTCCCGCCTCGGCCTCCCAAAGTCCTGGGATTACAGGAGTGAGCCACCATGTCTGGCCTGAGATCTATTTTTTCATTCATTATGATCATAGCTGCTTTAAAATTCCTGTTTGCTAATTCCAGTATTTGAGTAAACTCAGGGTTGTTTTCTGTTGATTGACTCTTCTCTTGAGAATGGGTCATATTTTCCTGTTTCTTTATATGCTGAGCAATTCTGGATTGTAAAGAACTAGATTCTGTTACCTCCCTCCAGAGAGCATTCTTCTTTTATTTTATTATTATTATTGTTATTATTTTTAAGTTAACTGTTTCCCTGTAGTGGGTGGCAACTTAAATTTCAGTTCAGTTCTTTTACCCTTAACTTGGCTGCTTGGGGTCTTCTCCATGCATGCGTGTTTCAGGGATCAGCCGGGTTTGTAGGCAGAGTTTGTACACAGATTTTTGGGTCTTCCCTTCTGTGGTTCTCTCTGGAATCTCCCTCTTTCACTTCCCAGCTGCTGTGGTTTGCCTTAAAATTTGCCCTCTGGTTTCTTAAGCTAGTAAGATTATGAGTTTTTGAGTTTTACCCACCTCTTATGACAGACAGGTACTTGCCTGACTGGAAGCCATAAAAAAGGGAAACTCACCCAGGATCATTACCTTCTTTGAAGTGCTGACCTTCTTCCCTACCTGAGAATCTTCTTGCTTTTTAATTTTCCAGACAAGCTCATACTTGTCTGCAGGAAAGTTGGTCTGAAGGGAGCTACTCTGCCATGACTGGAAGCAGAATCTGTATGAACTAGACATAAAATATTCTGTTGATAAAATCAATTTTTTCCCATTGTAGTTTCACAGATCTTTATATTATCCTCCCTATCACCTTCAAGAGGCCAGATATAAAAATGTCTTTAAACTGGGTGTGGTGGAGCATGCCTGTAAGGGAGGCTGAAGTCAGAGGATTGCGTAAGCCCAGGAATTTGAGAGCAACCTGGGCAACCTAGCTAGACCCTGACTCTACAAAAAAATTTAAACAATTAGCTGGGCGTGGTGGTCCTAGCTACTCTGGAGGCTGAGGTGGGAGGATAGCCTGAGCTCAGGAGGTTGAGGCTGCAGTGAGCCGTGATTGTGCCACTGCACCCCAGCCTGGGCAACAGAGTGTGACCTTATCTCAAAACAACAACAACAAATGTCAGTTTATTTCAGGCTTGGTCAAAACAGAACAGATAAAAAACCTATTAGAAGTTCTTGTAAGGCATGTATGCTTTAAAAAAAGTCTGTTATGATTGATTTGAACTGTACTTCCTTGGAAGCAGATTCACAAAGATAGACTCACACATAGTTGACTAATTTTGAAATTGTTCTTGGAAATGGGCTTTAGATCTTAGATCCAGATCTGCTGATGTTTGCATAATCTGTATGTGTTGAACAAATAATTAGTTGTTGTTTCTAGGACAATAGGACAGTCGTGTTGGTGATGTCATATTCCTAATATTGTTTGAATTTCCAAGGGTCTAAATAATTGAGAATTTAAGGTACCTGTGATACACAGGTTTTAGGAGGTGGGCCTATGTAGGTGTTTCTGAGGATTAAGTTTTCCTACTGTTTCTTCTCTTTTTTTTTTTTTTGAGATGGAGTCTTGCTGTGTCACCCAAGCTGGAGTATAATGGTGTGATCTCAGCTCACTGCAACGTCCATCCCCCGGGTTCAAGTGATTCTCCTGCCTCAGCCTCCCAGTTAGCTGGGATTACAGGTGTCCGCCACTACGCCCGGCTAATTTTTGTATTTTTTAGTAGAGATGGGGTTTCACCATGTTGGCCAGGCTGGTTTGTAACTCCTGACCTCAAGTGATCCGCCCACCTTAGCCTCCCAAAGTGCTGGGATTACAGGTATGAGCCACCGTGCCCAGCCCCTTACTGTTTATTCTTAAAACTCAGCCCTAAGTAAATGATGAGTGAATCATTTCAGTAAAAAAAATCTTAGGTTTGTGAATCCCCTTCTCTTACCTTTTCTGGCTGGCACTCTTTGTAGAGCGGCTGAAATGAGAATATGATTTGTTTTCAGGGCCCTCATACTTCTTTATACATCTCCTTTCCCCTTATGGAGAAAATACTTTGCTCTTGCTACTGGTCCAGTCTAATTCACAGAAGGACATTTGTCTAACTTTGGCACCCCGTATAGTCCTTTATTTAGAACCGGACTCTTTAACAAGACTTCTTCCCTTAGCTAATTTAAAGAAGGGGCAAATGTGGAGAGGTGGTGGTGGGGACAGAGGCTCTAACAATCACTTCTCCAGTGATTCATAGCCTTTCTCTCCCTTTTGACCACACTTCAGATCAGCTGGTCATGCTCACCTTTGGCTCCATTCTTCATCTCACTTTTAAAAAGTTCTCCCCTTAATCACTCAGCTTTCCTATCTTCTCACACATGCATGTCATGTCTTAGGGAGCTCCTTACAGCCATTTTAGATGAGATCAGGTGCATTTAGGGTGGTTATGGCCATAGACGCCTGGAGCCATTTTAGGAAGGCGTCTTTCCTTTACAGAGGACGGTGATAGTTGTCCTGATTCCTCTCTCTGTGGTGATATTTCGTGGTTTTTACTGAGGGGATTTTCTGGCTAGTTAGGAAGAAATGAACAAACTGATAACTGAAAGTGAAGAAGCTTAGGAGGAAGAAACAGTTATCTTCTTTCAGACATGAACGCAGTTTAAAAATACATCCCAAGAATTTCAGACTGTAGACGAGATCATTATGTCAGCTGCTTGCCGCTTAATTACTTTGTACAGTAAGTGCAGGCTTACCATGGGTGGGCTCTGCAGGTGTTACAGAAAGCTCTGAGCCTAGCTCTACATAAGCTGTAGGCCTTGTTGCTGCAGCTATTACCAGCTGCCTGCTGATTTTTGCCAGTCTTCTTTAGCGAAGATTACCAAATGTATTTTGAGGGACGAAATTTGCTCAAAAAGAAAGTTTCAGAAGAATTCGTTTGGAAGAAGGATCAGGAAATAAGAGGAATGAAATTGTGGCACTTGCTTTTAATAACAGAAAGAAGGTTGGGTCCTATCAGAATTTGAAAATTGTGAATAAATGAGCTGCTGCTTCTGATGATGGACAAAACCTCAGAGAAAATAGAGGAGAGATTGTAGTTATAAAAGCAGTAACTTTCTGACTGGAATTATTATTAGTTTCTGGAACAGGTGCCTTAGAGTTATTATAAACTTTTCTCTTTTAGAAACTTTTGAGGTGCCTTTGGGATTGATTTAGGGTAAAGGATTTTCTGACTTAGGTGCATCTCATCCTGTGATGGTGAGGAATGCATTTTCCTTAATAATCACAAGTCCCTTTAGGTTCCAGACCAACTTAGAAAAACTACATTTGTAACAGAATTTATTCTATCAACTAGCACACGCAAACAGGACCCTGTGCAAGTGTACTCTGAATGGTTAGGCCACGTAGGTGAAAGATCTGGAGCCTCCCAGATAATAGCCTTCCTGTGAAATGGTTATTTGTATATGTATCTTCTTTTTCCTGTATATTTGACACTGAGATCATTGAGGGTATGTGCTTTGTCTGGTTCATCTCTATTCCTCGCAATATCTAAGTCCCTTGATTACTCAGTAAACAGGTATAGATTTCACTTGAATTGTCCTTGATTATGTTCCCCCGACACCTGAAATTTATTTGTTTGAACTGTTTATATGCATTTAATTTGTCCCACACTCCCTAATTCCTTAGGAAAAGCAATATTTGGGATAGTATACTTTTAGATAAAGCACTAGTGACTTTATAGTAATTTGGTATCAGTTGAGCTCTTCGTTCTACTATACCGTATTATAATGTTTTTCAAACTGAATTATGATAATTAGTAGGTCTGCAGTCAGCATTTTTTGTTTTAATGATATAGAGTAGGAAATATGAGAGGACATTATATGTATAGTAAAGGTAAGTATTGTTTTGTGAAATTTTTGCTTTAGGTAAATTTATGTATACACATACATGTATGTGTTTATTGCTTCATAATGTAAAATGTAATTTGTACTGGAATAATGGTCAAAAAAGTTTGAATAACACTGCTTTATTGTAATACTCTGTTATTTCATTTATCATATAGCATTATGCCAGTACATACAGGCTTCTAAAGCCAGGGATGGTGCCAGCCCTTTCATTTCAAGTACGACTGAAGGTAAAAACAAAACAAAATTGAGAACACCCAAAGCTTTCTAATGGTTCTTACATATATCTCTCCAGTGGCATTTTGTAACCTTTGACCTTCTAACTTTCTTGTGCCTTTTTTGACCACTAGATTTTTCAGATTTGTATCCCTCTAGGTGGTGGGTTCTTTGGTTCTTTCTCTCTTCACTTTAATGTTGTTATTTCAATATACTTTAGTGTTTTTAGGAGGGGGAATGGGAAAACAAAGGACAATTCCAGAAATTTCAAGTAATTCTGAATTGACAGAATATCTCATTAGATTTACCCTGAAATCTGCTTCGTTAATGTTCTTATATCTTTTCATTTCTTTGTATTTTTCCCAGAGATCATTGAAATGCATAGTTTATTCTGAATTTTAGGTAAAATATGCTTCTGTGATGTTTTTAGTTGACTTTAAGCAAATTAAATGTGGCTTTCAGGAAAAAAAAAAGATAGATACAATCCTTGTCATTCCTTGTGCTTTCTCACTCTCTCCCAAGAAAATTAACCATTGGGTTTGTAGTAATAATTTCATTTTGAAGAAGAACTGACAGCTAGTGATGTCTGACATTAACCATGCTATACTTTTTCAGCTTCTTTACTGACCTAATAACTTCAGTGCCTTTCCTATTTTTATTCTTAGATGGTTGGCATACTAACCCCCTTGCCTTCATTTCTGTACCTTGCTGGACTACCAAGCTCAGACATTTATAACCCTGTGACTTAAAGGGATTTTGTAGAAATGATTTGCTTCATTCTTTTTCTTACAGGAGAAAATTTTGAGCAGACACCATTGAGAAGAACATTCAAATCTAAGGTCCTTGCACGATATCCTGAGAACGTAGAATGGAATCCCTTTGACCAAGATGCAGTAGGAATGGTTGGTATTTGTTAGCCACAAGTATGAGATAATTTACAGAGTAATTTATAATAGGATTGTGAGTTCAGGCTGTGGTAGCAGTGGTGCCACCAAATACCAATAACTTTTGAAGAAAGGATTATAATGCATATTGTTTATTATTCTGCATTTTGGTCAAAATACCAAATATTCAGAATATATTAAATATGCTAAAAGTTATAATGTGTTTCCGTTGTGTCAGAGAAATACATAGTATTGTGTCAGTGAACTTATTTTGTGGTCCTGATCTGTTGATTATTTATTGCATTGAGATTATATGATGAGTTAATTTTAAACTTCACTAGTTTAAAATTGTTTTCTTTCATTCTGCACTGTATATATCTGAGTAATATGACAGAAGTGGGTATTTTTGTTTCATCATAATTTTATTTTCATTTTTTTGTTTCATCATAATTTTAGATAGGACAGCATTTAAAAATCTCATGTGGAAGAATATACCACTATGAGTAAGCTAACCTTTATTGAATATTCACCTTGTGCTAGGCACTCTAATAAGCGTTTTATATGAATTAACTTATTTAATCCTCACAGTACTCTTGACATGGGTAGTATTAAATAAACACATACACACGTACATATTTTACAGATGAAGAAATTAAGATCCAAAGAGGTTAGGTAATGTATTCAAGCTCGCATGGCCAATAAGTAGTTGAGTTGGAGTTTGAGCACTGTAGTCTGGTTCCAGACCTCTGCTCTTAACCTTATCTTTGTGTACTGCCTCTATTACATTTGATTTTGAGACAGGGTCTCATTCTGTCCCCCAGGCTGTTGGAGAGCAGTGGTGTGATCTTGCCTCATTGCAGCCTCATCCTCCTGAGCTCAAGTGATCCTCCCACCTCAGCCACCTGAGTAGCTGGGACTACTGGTGCACGACACTATGCCTGGCTACTTTTTTGTATTTTTTTTTTATAGAAACAGGGTTTTGCTGTATTGTCCAGGCTGTTCTCAAATTCCTGGGCTCAAACAGTCCGCCTACCTTGACCTCCCAAAGTGCTGCGACTATAGGCGTGAGCCACTGCACCTGCCTTCTATTACATTTTTAATAGCATTCTGTAGTTTTTAGAGGATGGTCTTGTTTGATGCATACAAAAACCCTGTGAAGTAGGGAGAGGAAACTATATTATTATTTCACAGATGAAGAAACTGTCTTTGAGAGCCTGAAGTTTTTTCACTCCTAGTCTAGCGTTTATTTCATTTTAACATGCTATGTTCTAGAAATACCTAGCCTTTGGGAAGTCAAGTTTAAGGCTAATAGATATAATATAATATAGGTCCTTGTATTTGTTAACCCAGGATATCATATTTTATTTGTATAGCCAGGTTCATGTAAAACTGGAAAATGGGAACTGATTGATTCAGGTCAGTTCGTTTAACTATCCAAGTTTCTTTATATAACCCATCTGAATTAGAGTGAAAACAGTACATCTTTATTCTGATTATGTCATCTCCTTGGTTTATATGAAATGAGCATACTTTTTGATGTGAAAAGAAGTTTTACTAATGACAGAATTTTGTGAGGTGATAGTCCAATACTATTTACAAGTTTGTTTTATTTTTAGGTATAAAGTTGCATGTATCTGGTTTTTAGATAGATTTCTAGCATCATCTCCTAATATACATATCTTACTCTCTGTCATGCTGTCATGCTTAACCACCTACCGTTTCCTAAATTTTCCAAGTTTTCTTTTATCTCCATGTCTTTGTGCATTTTCTTCTTGTCCCCAAAATACCCTTCTATCCCTTGTGTACTTGATGAACTCTAACATTACCTTTTTTTGGTGACAGACTTGCTCTGTCGCTCAGGCTGGAGTGCAGTGCATGATCTTGGCTCACTGCAACCTCCGTCTCCTGAGTCAAGTGATTCTTATGCCTCGGCCTCCCCAGTGGCTGGGATTATAGGCGTGCACCAGCACACCTGGTTAATTTTTGTATTTTTAGTAGAGACAGGGTTTTGCCATGTTGCCCAGGCTGGTCTTGAACTGCTGGCCTCAAGCGATCCACCTGCCTTGGCCTCCCAAAATGCTGGGATTACAGGTGTGAGCCACTGCACCTGGCCCATTTTTGTAGCTTTTTCTGATATTCCCAGGCTGAGTTGTCTGTTCTGTGTTCCTGTAGTACTTTGCATGTACTTTTGTATATCCCTGATGACTGCGTTATGATTTTATTTACTTGCATGTCTTGCATTAGAAAGAGAGAGCTTTAAGCCAGATACACGCTCAGCTTAGTAGGTGCTCTATAAATAAATAAATAGTGATGGTGTTCTGAAAGAGGATCGCCAGTGAGTGTTCTCACTGCTTGTTGCCTTGTTGTCTTTTGCAGCTATGTATGCCCAAAGGGCTGGCATTCAAGACCCAGGCTGATCCCAGAGAGCCCCAATTCCATGCCTTTATTATCACAAGGGAGGATGGCTCTCGGACATTTGGGTTTGCCCTCACATTTTATGAAGAGGTGACTAGCAAGCAGATCTGCAGTGCAATGCAGACCCTCTACCACATGCACAATGCTGAGTATGATGTCCTACATGCTCCCCCTGCTGATGACAGAGACCAGAGCAGCATGGAGGATGGTGAAGACACTCCTGTGACCAAACTGCAGCGCTTCAACTCCTATGACATTAGCCGGGACACTCTCTACGTCTCTAAGTGCATCTGCCTCATCACACCCATGTCTTTCATGAAGGCATGTCGGAGCGTGCTGGAGCAACTCCACCAGGCAGTCACTTCACCTCAGCCCCCTCCACTGCCCCTTGAGAGCTACATATACAACGTACTCTACGAGGTGCCACTCCCACCTCCTGGCCGGTCCTTGAAGTTTTCTGGGGTCTATGGGCCAATAATCTGCCAGAGACCAAGTACCAATGAGCTTCCCCTATTTGACTTTCCTGTCAAAGAGGTTTTTGAACTGCTCGGGGTGGAGAATGTGTTTCAGCTTTTTACTTGTGCCCTTCTGGAGTTTCAAATACTGCTCTACTCACAGCGTAAGTCAGTGCTTACTAGAGCCTTCTGCCTGCCTCAGGCTTCCTTGCTTTCCATGTTCAGATACAGTGAGGCTGACTGTAAAGGTTAAGAACTATTACAGTTTGAGCAAAACCCAGATCTTTTGCAGGTAGGTGGTGGGTGGCAAATTGATAGACATGAGAGGGCCAGTATTTCTGATTAACTATCTTCATGGCCTTTTGCTGGGCATTCCAGTCTTGGAGGGGAACATTGCTTCCTATGTCCCTTCTGATTGAAGTGAAAAGAGGGGTGGGTGGGAGGTGATGGTCACGGGAAGCTGACTTTCCATCAGTTCTGTTCTGTCATTCTGCAGAGTTATTTCTGCCTCTTCCTCAGCCTAGTAAAATTGAGGATTCACAAAGGATAATCCTTTATATATTGAGAAAATGTGGATGTGTTGCATCTTTTTGTTGTTTGCTTAACTGAATTGTTTTTATAAATGGGAGGTTGAGTGTAAGCAGCATATTTGGACAAAATAGTAAAGTAGATTAGAAAGAAACAGATGCTTACTTAATGAGCCAGGCTAGTAACATGAAATTCATTCATTCAGTACATATTTACTGAGAGTGCACTATGTGTCAGGCATTGTTTCAAGGGTAGTGGTGGACAAGACAGAAAAATTGTTGCTATAGTGGAACTTAAATTTTAGTGGGAGAAGAGAGGTGATTAAATAAATATATAAAATATGTAGTTTGTAAGGTACTTAATAAGGGTTAAAAAGAAAAATAAAACAGGGAAAGGGATAGTATTTGGGGAAGAGAAGTTCCAGTTTATAATAGGGTGGTTAGGTAGGCATCCCTGAGTGACCTGTTAATATCTGTAGGAAAAGTATTCCAGGCAAAGGGCACAGGAAGTATAAACGGTCTAAGACAAGAATGTGCTTCGTGTATTCAAGAACCAGAAGCTGGGTGGATGGAATGGAGTGAATGAGCAGGAGTATAGTAGGAGATGGTGTTAGAGACTTAACTGGAGGCCAGATGGTATAGAATCTTGTAGGCCATTGTAAGGACTTTGGCTTTTACTCTTAAATGGCTCCTAGATAGCCATCAGAGTTTTCAATTTTTTTTTACTTTTTATTTTAAAATAATTTCTAGCTTACGGAAGATTTGCGAGGAGTGTTCAAAGGACTCTTGTATAACCTATCCCAAATTCACCAATTGTTAACATTTTGCCACATTTGCTTTATTATGATCTCTCTCTGTGTGTGAACATAACTGAACCATTGAGAGTTATTGTGACTCCTAAATTCTCATGTGTTTATTTCCTAAGAATAAAAACATTCTCTTAAATAACTATCATTGATCAAATTCAGAAAACCTAACATTGAGACAATACTATATTAAAGTTTCTCTGGTAACCGATAATGTCTGTTATGATAATTTTTAAAAATTCCTTATTCAGGATCTAGTGCCATATCATGCATTGCTTTTAGTTGTGAGTTTCTCAGCTTTTGTCTTTCATGACATAGACATTTTTGAAGAGTACAAGCAAGTTATTTTATAGACTGTCCCTTAATTTGGTTTTGTCTGATGTTTTCATGATTAGATTCAGATTATAAATTTTTGCCTAAAATACCATAGAAGTGATGTTGTGCTTCTCTCAGTGCATTATATTAGGAGGCACATATTGTCAGTTTTCATGATTACAGGAGGCAGGCATATGATGTCATTTTGTCTCATTTTTGGTGATACTAATCTGCTCACTTGGTTAAGATGGTGTCTGTGGTTTCTTAACTGGAAAGTTATAATTTTTCCCTTGGTAATTAACATGTAAGTCGTGGGGAGATACTTTGAAACTAATTATTCTGTTCTTCTTTAAAGTTTTGCCTAACCATTTTTTTTTTTTAGTTTTTATTTTTTGAATTATATTTCAGTTTATGGATGCCTAATAGTTTAGCATCTATTGATGATTCTATTCTGAATCAGTTATTTCAAGGATAGTAGCAAAAAGGTGATTTTCTTTTTCTTTTCTTTTTCCTTTTGAGACAGGATCTCACTCTGCTGCCCAGGTTGGAGTTAAGTGGTGCCTTCATGGCTCACTGCAGCCTCGTCCTCCCGTGCTCAAGTGATCCTCCCACCTCAGCTTCCCGTGTAGCTGGAACTACAGGCATGCATCACCATGCCTGGCTAATTTTTTATTTTTTGTAGACATGGGGTCTTGCTACATTGCCCAGGCTGGTCTCAAACTCCTGGGCTGAACCTCCTGCCTGGTTTCCCAAAGTGCTGGGATTACAGGCGCCACTGTGCCCAGCCTTAAATTTTTTTTTTTTTTAAAGAAATAGAGTCTTATTCTATCACCCAGGCTAGAGTGTAGTGGCACAATAATGGCTCACTGCAGTCTTGATATCCTGGACTCAAGTGATCTTCCCATCTCAGCCACCCAAGTAGCTGGGACTACAGGTGCCCATCACCATGCCTGGCTAATTAAAAGAAATTTTTTTTTTTTTTTTGTAGAGCTAGGGTCTTGCTTTATTGCCCAGGCTGGCAGAATAGTGGTTTTCAAACTATCTGTATTTATTAATTGGCATTATACCATAATGAAGAGTGTTTCTTTCTCCTTTGTTTATTATTGTATGGATTCATAGATTTTTATTTTACTCAGGTTATAATTCACTATAATTATTTATTTTGATGCTCAAATTTCCCAGATTTGGTCCATGGGCAAAGGAATGGACCTCCACAATGGCAGGGCTTTTGCTTTTTGCTCATTGATGGATTCCAAGCACTAAAACTGTGGCTGGTATATAAGGGTGCTCAATAAATGTTGTTAAATAAATGAATAACTTAGGCTTTTAACAGGATCACTCTGGCCATTATATTAAGAGTATATCCCCAAAGGGAGAATGGAAGAAAGCAAAGAGTTCCGTTAAGAGGTAATTTGTAATAATCCAGGTGAGAGGTGATGTCAGTTAGAACTAAGGAGATAACAGTGAAGTGCTGTGGAATGGTTGGGTTCTGGATATAGTTTGAAGGTGAAGTAATGGAAACTATGTTGAACTGAAGAGTGCATACCTCATATAAAGTGGATAGCCGCTAATTAGCTCCAGTTAATTCCTTGTGGGTATACTGGCCTGATGTTACTAAATATTCCAATAATTCATGAGGACCCAGATTTTTTACATGAAATCTCTGATTTTTAAATATTGGCAATAATGTTCTTTTTAAACACTGCAGGCCAAACAAAAAGCATCTGCTGGCTGAATGTAGTTCCTGAGGCTTCGCTTTGCAACTTCTAGTTTAAGATACGAAGTTACAACCTCCTGTCTCTGGGTGAAATATAGACTTGGACAAATCATATTGCTTTCCTAGCTATTTCTTGGCTGGAGCTTCATAAAAATACTTTGAAATGGAGAATTAGTTGAATAGGGAGGAACTTCTCTGGTTTAGAACAGAACAGAGAGGAGGAAACCAAACTATATAGAGTGTTAGAAGATACAGTAGGCTTTTAGGCATTGGGGGTGTTTAGAGGCAAGGAAAGGATGATTGAAACAAATATGATGAACACAATGGAAAAATAACATTCTTCCATCTGAGTTTCTTTTGTATTTCCTAGAATATGGGTTACTGTATCCATAATAAGAATTTTAGGAGGTTTGAATGTAATTGAGATGGTTAGTATGTAGAATTGAATTTAACTTAGGACCTAAAGTCAGGCTCAGCATGGACAAGAGAAAGCTTTTTTCAGAAATTCCTGGATATTGCTGAGCCTGGCTGAGACCACAGTCGAGTGGATTACTTTTCATTGGATGTAAATTATGCTTTTTGTTGTTAATAGAGTGCTTTAAACAATTTAGGTTGGTTTTCTTGAAGTAGTTATATTAATGATCCAAAGACATCTTCCTTGTATGGATAAAAATCACTCTGGCCAAAAACAAGCTATCACCACTGCAGTTGATTTTGCCTGCTGCATGTCCTGCCCTCTGAATAGAAAAGAGGTGTTACACAGGGAAAAGGAATGCAGGCTGAATTGTAAGATTCTGAAAGTGTAACCCTTTGGAACGCTGAATTGGCAGTTTTAAGCAGTGTTTTCTTTTTGGTATAGGTCATTTTATTTACTTTTAGATAATATTTATTCTTTAGTCCACATAGAATTAGTGCTTTTTAATAGCATAATTTTTAATTGGTTGTTAAAAAATTATTATTACTTTTTTTGAGACAGGGTCTCATTCTGTCACCTATGCTAGAGTGCAGTGGCACAATCATGACTCACTGCAGCCTTGACCTCCCCAGACTCAGATGATCCTCCCACCTCAGCCTCCTGGGTAGCTGGGACTACAGGCATGTACTGCCGAGTCTGGCTAGTTTCTGTATTTTTTGTAGAGATGAGGTTTTGCCATGTTGCCCAGGCTGATCTTGAACTCTGGGCTTAAGCAATCCACCTTCCTTGGCCTCCCAAAGTGCTGGGATTACAGGCATGAGCCACTGCACCCGGCCTTATTTAAAAATTATATGCAGAACAGAAGCTCTTTATCTGAAGTGGCCTGGTAGAGTAGTTGATTGGAAACCAAAAAAGTCAGTTAAGTCACAGAATCCTAAAAATGATATGTACAATTAATTTTATAGTTAAACTATTTATTATTTATTATTATTTTTGAGACGGAGTTGGCTCTCGTCGCCTAAGCTGGAATGCAGTGGCATGATCTCGGCTCATTGCAACCTCCGCCTCCTGGGATCAAGTGATTCTCCTGCCTCAGCCTCCTAAGTAGCTAGGACACCACGCCTGGCTAATTTTTGTGTTTTTAGTAGAGATGAGGTTTCACCATGTTGGCCGGGCTGGTCTCGAACTCCTGATCTCAGGTGATCCACCAGCCTCAGCCTCCCAAAGTGCTGGGATTACAGGCGTGAGCCACCGCACCTGGCCTAAATAATTTAACTTAAAACATATAACTGTATAGTCACTAATCTTTGACGAAGGGTCCAGGCATTTCTCATGATTATGACTTCACAAATGAGATATCTGCACTTCTTGCATAAACCACACCCATAATACATTGACTAGATTTCCTAGTTACTTTACTTTTCTTTTTTCTTTTTTTTTTTTGAGGTGGAGTCTTGCTCTGTTGCCAGGCTGGAGTGCAGTGGCGCAATCTCGGCTCACTGCAACCTCTGTCTCCTGAGTTCAAGCAATTCTTCTGCCTCAGCCTCCTGAGTAGCTGGGACTACAGGTGTGCACCACCATGCCCACCTAATTTTTGTATTTTTGGTAGAGATGCAGTTTCACCATGTTGGCCAGGATGGTCTCGATTTCTTGACCTCGTGATCCACCCACCTCGGCCTCAAAAGTGCTGGGATTACAGGTGTGAGCCACTGCGCCCAGCCCTGGTTACTTTTTTTTTTTTTTTTTTTAAAGTGGAGTGATAAAGAACCTTGCAAAAGAACATGAGCAGAGACTACTTCTAGATTTTTGTAGTGTTCCCTAGTTTTTTATTCTTAATTGCTTCATGGTATGCCTAATTCAATTACAGTGTTTTTTAGTGACTTTGTATTACTGAGTCTTTTAAAAGCATTTAATTTTGTTTCCAGAGAAACAGACATTCTTTCTTTTTGCCCTCAGATTTTACCATTTATTTACACAATATTTGGTTACGTTATATAATCCAGTAGTAAGTTCAGCTAGCACAGGTTTGGGAACAAATGAGTGGGAGCAATGTATGCTTTACTCAGAGTGGGGAAAATCAGTCGGTAAAGTGAGTTGGCTAAGTGGAGGTTGGTAAGAAATCTCCAATGATATTTTACTATCTAAAGTAGTCTTTTACTGTAAAAATAATGATTGCTTAAGGCATATAATTAAAACAATTCCAAAAGGAATCAAATATTTTCCTCTCTTTTCTTCATATAGTAGCTGGATATCCAATTTTTTGTGTATCCTTAATGAAAATAATAGTTTTGAAAAACAAATAAATAATATGTGCACAAATAATGCAGAGAAAGTTGAAAGTTCTGCCCAACTCCCTTTTTTTTAAGACGGGGTCTTGCTCTGTCACCCAGGCTGGAGTGCAGTGGCGCGATCTCAGCCCCCTATAGCCTCCACCTCCCGGGTTCAAGCAGTTCTTGTGCCTCAGCCTCCCGAGTAGCTGGGACTACAGGTACGTGCCACCACACCCGGCTAATTTTTGTATTTTTAGCAGAGATGGGATTTGCCATGTTGACCAGCCTCGTCTCAAACTCCTGACCTCAAGTGAACTGGCCACCTTGGCCTCCCAAAGTGTTGGGATTACAGGCGTGAGCCACTGCACTCAGCCCCTTTTTCTTTGATCTAGTATCCTATCCCTGAGAAGTAATCTCTTAATTTTTAAAAATTCCCTCTTTTCCAGTATTTTTAATAATACGCTATATATATATTTTTTTTGAGATGGAGTTTCACTCTGTTGCCCAGGTTGGAGTGCAGTGGCGCGATCTTGGCTCGCTGCAACCTCTGCCTCCCGGGTTCAAACGATTCTTCTGCCTCAGCCTCCCTAGTAGCTGGGATTACAGGCACGTGCCACCACACCCAGCTAATTTTTGTGTTTTTAGTAGAGACGGGGTTTTGCTATTCTCGCCAGGTTGGTCTTAAACTCCTGACTTCAAGCGATCCGCCTACCTTGCCCTGCCAAGGTGCTGGGATTACAGGCATGAGCCACCACACCTGGCCTAATGTACTATTTTTTATGTTAGGTGTTGAATATATGTGTATTAATTTTAATATTCTTTAAGTTATACATATACACTATGAAATCTGTATGGTATATTAAAATAAAACTTGAAGCCAGGTGCGGTGGCTCACGCCTGTAATCCCAGCACTTTGAGAGGCCAAGGAGGACAGATCACTTGAGATCAGAAGCTGAAGACCAACCTGACCAACATGATAAAACCTCATCTCTACTAAAAATACAAAAATTAGCTGGGTGTGGTGGTACACACTTGTAATCCCAGCTACTCCAGAGGCTGAGGCACGAGAATCACTTGAACCCAGGAGGCAGAGGTTGCAGTGAGCAGAGATCACACCACTGCACTCCAGCCTGGGCGACAGAGCAAGACCCTGTCTCCAATAAAATAATAAATAAATTAAATAAAATTTGAAAAAAGGCATTTCAGGAGTGTAAAATGAAGGGTAGAAATTTACAGCATTAGAAGAGTGTACAGCGAAGTGTGTAACTTCTACCTCTGCACCCTGGTTCTCTTTCAGGGAGGTTACCACTGTTTTCTGCTTACTTGTAGATATAGCCGTGTATATACTATATATATACTTTTCAAAAAGAACACAAATGGGAGCATACTAATCATTGTTTTGCAACCTCCCAGGATAGTTTATAATTGTTCATAAATACGTAGGAGCTGCCCTGTAGTTTGTTTAGAGGGGGCTTATTTATAGAGTGATTCCAAGTCTGATGTCTTTATCTGCACATACAAGTCATAAACATGGGCCGGGCACGGTGGCTCACACCTGTAATCCCAGCAGTTTGGGAGGCCGAGGTGGGTGGATCATTTGAGGTGAGGAGTTCGAGACCACCCTTGCCAACGTGATGAAACTCTTTCTCTACTAAAAATACAAAAATTAGCCAGGCATGGTGGCTCGTGCCTATAATCCCAGCTACTGGGGAGGCTGAGGCAAGAGAATCGCTTGAACCTGGGAAGCATAGGTTGCAGTGAGCCGAGATTGCGCCACTGCACTCCAACCTGGGTGACAGAGCGAGACTTTGTCTCCAAAAACAAAAAAAGTGCTGGGATTACAGGTTTGAGCCATTACACCCTGTTTAAAAGACATCCCTTTTTTTTGTTTTTTGAGACAATCTCGCTTAAAAGATATTCTTACTGCCCAGTAGCTTCCAAGGGTTTTAGGAGCTGTGTGTTTCAGGAACCGGGGAAAAGACCAAATAGATACATATTTATCACACTAGTAAAGTCATCTACAGGTTATACTCTTTGATTAGCTAGGAGCAAGGTGATAGGCAACTTTCAAAGCTTTATTAGTGAGCAAATGTAGGATGTTTTGCTAAACTACCTTAATACTTTTCAGCTTCTGTTCCCTTTGTACTGAGACTTCCTCATTTCCTAGAAAGTTTTTTGTTACTTACAACTACTTTATGAACCAAGCTGTGATTTAAATGGTGGAGTGGGTTTTTAGTGCATAACATCATTTTAATTCCTATGACAGCTCATTTGAAACCAGCCATTCCAGAAGGATTTTACTCATATGATTTAAAAATGTATATTTCTGCTTTGTCCTTAAATGCCTGAAACCATCATATCATTTGTGAATAGTAATTTGTAAAATTTAAGTTTTAAGCCAAGCGCAGTGGCTCATGCCTGTAATCCCAGCACTTTGGGAGGCCGAGGCAGGCGGATCACCTGAGGTTGGGAGTTCGTGACCAGCCTGACATGGAGAAACCTTGTCTCTACTAAAAAATACAAAATTAGCTTGGGTGGTGGCGCATGCCTGTAATCCCAGCTACTCAGGAGGCTGAGGCAGGAGAATCGCTTAAACCCGGGAGGCGGAGGTTGTGGAGCCGAGATCGTGCCATTGCACTCCAGCCTGGGCAACAACAGCAAAACTCCGTCAAAAAAAAAAAAAAAAAGTTTTAACTAGTCAATTTTATTGGCTGTACCAATATATTTATTAGTCATTAAAAAAAAAAAAAAAGGCTGGCTGGGCGCAGTGGCTCACACCTGTAATCCCAGCACTTTGGGAGGCCGAGGCGGGTGGATCACAAGGTCAGGAGTTCGAGACCAGCCTGGCCGAGATGGTGAAACCCTGTCTCTACCAAAAATACAAAATTAGCCAGGCGTGGTCGTGGGCACCTGTAATCCCAGCTACTCGGGAGGCTGAGGCAGGAGAATCACTTGAACCCGGGAGGTGGAGGTTGCAGTGAGCTGAGATGGCGCCACTGTACTCTAGCCTGGGCAACAGAGCAAGACCCCGTCACAAAAAAAAAAAAGGCCTAGAAATTACATTCTGAAGATAAGCCAAATATGATCACGAGCCCATGAGCCTTCCCTTTAGGCTATGATCTCTGACCTATAACAAGAGTTTTGAGTCGCTAAAGTCAATCCTCTGAGTCTTTCAAGTTCTAGGGAAGCCTTTTTTTTTTTTTTTAAGAAGGAGTCTAGCTCTGTCACTGGCTGGCGTGTGCAGCTGTGCAGTCTTGGCTCACTGCAACCTCTGCCTCCCAGGTTCAAGCAATTCTCACGTCTCAGCCTCCCAAGTAGCTGGGATTACAGGTGCATGCCACCACGCCCGGCTAATTTTTGTATTTTTAGTAGAGACGGGGTTTCACCATGTTGGTTGGCCAGTCTGGTCTCGAACTCCTGACCTCAAGTGATTCACCTGCCTCGGCCTCCCAAAGTGCTGGCATTACAGGCGTGAGCCACCATGCCCAGCCTCTAGGGAAGCTTTTTATTGAAACGTTAAAATAACATTTTTATGCTGTTCTTATTCAGGAAAGGTTGCCAGGTGTAGAGCAGACTTGGCTAGTGTGGAAAACCAGCTTCTGCATGCTTGGTGGTTCTTTGTGCTTGACTTCGCAGGCAAAGCTCACATAAGCTCCTTACAGGATGTTCTGCAGATGTATCTTAGTGAGAACTGAGCATGTTTTTGCTTCCATGCTGAATGGAGACCCAGAACCACTGTCTTTCTTTTTGTTCAGTTCTCCTACCCTCTTTCTTAAGAGGATTCTACTTAACATTCTGTGGTAGTATTTGGAGCAAGATGTCATTAATTATTTTTGTTGTATTTCCATATTAGATTTTATTATGAGCAAGGACCTGTGTGTGTAGGTTTATTTCAATTTGTGGTCCACAAGGGTCTCTTGGTTGTCTCTTGGACACCCTCAAGGGAATCACATTGAGCATACCCTAGCTGAAGTTTATCGTGATCGTTTCTAAATAAGAAATTGTACTGAAAGTTTTAACTTACTGTTTGGAAAGCAAGTGCCTTGTTTTTGACTGATTTGTGTGTGTGCTTTTTTTGTTGTTGTTGACCCAGATTACCAGAGACTGATGACTGTGGCGGAGACGATTACAGCTCTCATGTTTCCTTTCCAGTGGCAGCATGTCTATGTCCCTATTCTCCCAGCTTCTCTCCTGCATTTCTTAGATGCTCCTGTTCCATACCTGATGGGTTTGCATTCCAATGGCCTGGATGACCGGTCAAAGCTGGAGCTGCCTCAAGAGGTGAGATCTTGAGTGTTGGTGCCTCTGGCCCCAATCCAGGATTGGGGAGAGAAGGGCTTTGGGATGAACCCAGCATGCATGATGTTACCAAGTTTATTTTCTTTTATTTTGGTGATTATGAATAACTTTTCAGGAAAAAAGTAAAAACAATGAATATTTAGTTCAATTTATGTCATCCCAGAGACACTTATTATCTTTATCAACTGACATATGTACATTGTAATTTCTGTATTTATGCTATTGTTTTTGTTTTGTTTTGCTTTTTAAGAGACAAGGTCTTGCTGTGTTACCCAGGCTGGGTGCAGTAGCATGATCGTAGCTTACTGTAGCCTTGAACTCCTGGGCTCAAGTGAGCCTCCTGACTCAGCCTCCTGAGTAGTTGGGACTAAAGGAGTGTGCCACGATGCCCAGCTAATTGTTTTTTTATGTCTTGTAGATGCAGGGTCTCACCATGTTGCCCAGGCTGGTCTCGAACTCCTGGGCTCAAGTAATCCTCCTGCCTTGGCTTCCCAAAGTGTTGGGATTATAGGCATGAGCCACTGTGCCTGGCTAATAAAAGAATTGATTTAAAATAATGTATTTCCTATTCCATTCTAAAGTAGATTTAAAGCATGATTAGAAATAAGATTTTTTATTTTTAATTTTTTTAGAATTACCAGCAGAACTGGTATGTTACTTTGTGGCTGTTGTGAAACTACCTGCAGGGAAGTGCTTTCCTACTTTGAATTTCTTAGTCGTTAGAAAGGCCTGGGAAGAAGACTTTGGAGTATACATACACTGGTGTCACCATGACTCTTCGTTTCCTCCTTCCACCACCATTTTTTTGGGGGTAGAGTTTTTTTTTTTTGTTTTTTGAGACGAAGTCTCGCACTGTCACCCAGGCTGGAGTGCAGTGACACAATCTTGGCTGACTGCAACCTCTGCCTTCCAGGTTCAAGTGATTCTCCTGCTTCAGTCTCCCAAGTAGCTGGGATTACAGGCGCCCACCACCACACCCGGCTAATTTTTTGTATTTTTAGTAGAGACGGGGTTTCACTCTGTTGGCCAGGCTGGTCTCGAACGCCTGACCTCATGATCCACCTGCCTCGGCCTCCCAAAGTGCTGGGATTATAGGCGTGAGCCACCACGCCCGGCCGGGGGTAGAGATTTTTGTATATAAGTGAGGAATATAAGTGAGGGGCCCCAAGAAGAGAGCATTCTCATGGAACTGGATCTGGGCAGCACTGTGTCATTGGTCATGACTGGGCAGCATCTTTGATGAATACCCTGATAATTAGACCATGTCTGTGATATTTAAATTATAGTCAAATGCATCTCTGCTCTTTTCTCTCTTCTTTAGTTTTAAAATCAAAATGTCTTCCTTGTCTTCCTTGTAGCTTCTTCCATTTCTGCCCTTTTTTCTTCTTTGACTTTATAGAGCGTTGTGCTCTTTGGGGTGGAACAAGATTAATTAAGGAAAAAAAATCTAAATGATGGATAAAATCATTGAGTTGAGATAATATTGGGGTTTTTTGTGTACTTGCTTACTGTACCATACGTAAACCTGAAGAGTCGACTGGAGAAAGAAGAGCTTTTTGTTGTTTGCTTTAAACAAATGTCTATTTAATATTGATACAACTTAGTCAACCTAATTACGATTCTGTAAAGTCACAAAAAGAACAATAACAAAAAATTGTTGAAGGTGGAAGGCCAAAGAGGCAAGCTATGTGCATACTTTAATACATAGGCCACTAAGCAAGAAGCCAGATTTCTCAGTTTTATTTTCCTCTTTGGCATCAGCTTTCTTTATACTTGGGGCAAATTCTGATCCCTCTAGGATTTTTCAGCGTTGTTCCCTATGTGCTTCATGTATACGGCTATACAAAGGGACCTCTGAGGGATCAACAGATTTCTTAATGGGACTGTTTAAGAAACCGTGGGTTGTTTAAGAAACCCAAAAGTTGGCCGGGTGCGGTGGCTCACGCCTATAATCCCATCACTTTGGGAGGCCGAGGCGGGCAGATCACCTGAGGTCAGGAGTTCGAGACCAGTCTGGTCAACATGGTGAAACTCCATCTCTACTAAAAATACAAAAAAATTAGCTGGGCATGGTGGTGCACGCCTGTAGTCCCAGCTACGTGGGAGGCTGAGGCAGGAGAATTGTTGAAGCCCGGAGCCAGAGGTTGCGGTGAGCCGAGATCGCGCCACTGCACTCCAACCTGGGTGGATCGCGCCACTGCACTCCAGCCTGGGTGACAGTGTGAGACTCCATCTCAAAAAAAAAAAACAGAAAAGAAACCCAAAAGTTCCCTCTGTTCTGGGCTATTGGAGCCTCCATGTTGCTGTATTCCCCATCCCTGCTATAAACTTTGCATCTGAGCTTCTGGCTCCCCTGTAGTCTGCTTGGGAAGGAGTGGTGACAGTGGAACAGTAGAATTAACTGTGTGTGCTTCATAAGTGGTTCTTGGGTTTCAGAGTCCTAGTTCATCCACACCTGTCTTCTGAAGGTCACACATTTGTGGGAGCAGTTATATAGCTGGATATTTTCTACCTTGATTTTTAGCAGATAAGCTCTGGGGTATCTGAGCCTATGTAGTTCCCGTGGAAAACCTTAGACTGGGGGAAGAGAGCTGGCTTTGAAAGACGACTTTGGGGTGTCTCAGAAATGACATGTTCATAGTAAAAAATGCTAACAGTGCACAAAAGCATAAACAATAAAATTAAAATTACCTCAAATTTTACCACCCAGAGATAAGTACTTTTGATATTTTGATGCACATCTTTAAAGTATGTGGTATCTTTTAACTACAGTCTTAGAAGGAAGCTTTGGGGCAGTGTATTAGTCCATTTTTACACTGCTGAGAAAGACATACCTGAGACCAGGCAGTTTACAAAAGAAAGAGGTTTAATGGACTTAGAGTTCCATGTGGCTGGGAAAGCCTCACAATCATGGTGGAAGGCAAGGAGGAGCAAGTCACGTCTTACATGGATGGCAGCAGGCAAAGAGAGAGCTTGTGCAGGGAAACTCCCCCTTATAAAACCATCAGATCTTGTGAGACTTATTCACTATCACGAGAACAGCGTGGGAAAGACCTGCCCCCATGATTCAACTACCCCCTCCTGGGTACCTCACACAACACATGGGAATTTAAGATGAGATTTGGGTGGGGACATAGCCAAACCATATCACTCTGCCCTGGCCCCTTCCAAATCTTATGCCCTCACATTTTATAACCAATCATGCCTCCCAACAGTCCCCCAAAATCTTATTTCAGCATTAACTCAAAAGTCCATAGTCCAAAGTCTCATCTGAGACAAGACAAGTCCTTTCCTTATAAGCCTGTAAAATCAAAAGCAAGTTAGTTACTTCCTAGATACAATGAGGGTACAGGCATTAGATAAATATTGCCATTCCAAATGAGAGAAATTGGCCAAAAACAAAGAGCTGCAGGCCCCATGCAAGTCTGAAATCCAGCGGGGCAGTCAAATCTTAAAGTTCCAGAATGATCTCCTTTGACTCCGTGTCTCATGTCCAGGTCACACTGATGCAAGAGGTGGATTCCCTGGCCGGGCACAGTGGCTCACGCCTGTAATCCCAGCACTTTGGGAGGCCGAGGCAAGTGGATCACCTGAGGTCGGGAGTTCAAGACCAGCCTGACCAACATGGAGATACGCCATCTCTACTTAAAACACAAAATTGGCTGGGCATGGTGGCACAAGCCTGTTATCCCACCTACTCGAGAGGCTGAGGCAGGAGAATTGCTTGAATCTGGGAGGTGGAGGTTGCAGTGAGCTGAGATTGTGCCATTGCACTCTAGCCTGGGTAACAATAGCGAAACTCCATCTCAAAACAAACAAACAAACAAAAAAAACAAAAAAAAAACCAAACAACAGCAACAAAAAAAGAGGTGGGTTCCCATAGTCTTGGGCTGCTCCACCCCTGTGGCTTTGCAGGGTACAGCCTCCCTCCTGGCTGCTTTTATGGGCTGGCATTGAGTGTCTGTGGCTTTTCCAGGCACACAGTGCAAGCTGTCAGTGGATCTACCATTCTGGGGTCTGAAGGATGGTGGCTTTCTTCTCACAGCTCCACTAGGCAGTGTCTCAGTAGGGACTCTGTGTGGGGGCTCTGACCCTACATTTCCCTTCCGCACTACTCTAGCAGAAGTTCTCCATGAGGGCCCTGTCCCTGCAGCAAACTTCTCTCTGGGCATCCAGGTATTTCTGTACCTCTGCAAAAATCTAGGCAGAGGTTCCCAAACCCCAATTCTTGACTTCATGTACTTGCAGGCTCAATACCACATGGAAGCTGCCAAGGCTTGGGACTTGCACCCTCTGAAGCCACAGCCTGAGCTCTGTGATAGCCCCTTTCAGCCACAGCTGGAGCAGCTGGGATGCAGGGCACCAAGTCCCTAGGCTGCACACAGCATGGGGACCCTGTGTCTGGCCCACGAAACCACTTTTTCCTCCTAGGCCCCCAGGCCTGTAAAGGGAGGGGCTGCCGTGAAGACCTCTGATATGCTCTGGAGACATTTACCCCCATTGTCTTGGGGATTAACATTTGGCTTCTTGTTACTTATGTAAATTTCTGTAGCCAGCTTGACTTTTCTCCTCAGAAAATGGGATTTTCTTTTCTATCGCATTGTCAGGCTGCAAATTTGCCAAACTTTTATGCTCTGTTTCCCTTTTAAAACTGAATGTCTTTAACAGCACCCAAGAGACCTCTTGAATGCTTCGTTGCTTAGAAATTTCTTCTGCCAGATACCCTAGATCATCTCTCTTAAGTTCAAAGTCACACAAATCTCTAGGGTAGGGGCAGAATGCCACCAGTCTCTTCAGTAAAACACAAGAGTCACCTTTGCTCCAGTTCCCAGCAAGTTCCTTATCTCCATCTGAAACCACCTCAGCCTGGATTTCATTGTCCATATCATTATTAGCATTTTGGTCACAGCCATTCAACAAGTCTCTAGGGAGTTCCAAACTTTCCCACATTTTCCTGTCTTCTCCTGATCCCTCCAAACTGTTCCAACCTCTGCCTGACACCCAGTTTCAAAGTTGCTTCCACATTTTTGGGTATCTTTTAAGCAGTGCCCCACTCTACTGGTACCAATTAACTGTGTTAGTCTTTTCTCATGTTGCTGATAAAGACATACCAAGTGGGAAGAAAAAGAGGTTTAATGGACTTAACAGTTCCTTGTGGCTGGGGAAGCCTCACAATCATGGTGGAAGGCAAGGAGGAGCAAATCATGTTTACATGGATGGCAGCAGGCAAAGAGAGAGCTTCTGCAGGGAAACTCCCCCTTATAAAACCATCAGATCTCTTGAGACTTATTCACTGTCACAAGAACAGTATGGGAAAGACCTGCCCCCATGATTCAACTATCCCCCACTGGGTCCCTCCCACAACACGTGAGAATTTAAGATGAGATTTGGGTGGGGACACAGCCAAACCATATCCGGCAGGGCTGGGGAAATTTACCTGGGACTGTATAAGGGGGCATCATCAGGGTAGTGAGGTGGGGCAAGCTTGGTTTATAAAAAGGACTTTGTCCAGAGGGACAGAGAGTGTACATTTCCTAGCCCACCAAATCAGAATTCATCAGTTACTGCCGTCTTTGGGCATCAGAAGTCTGTAAAAAGCTTTTTGTTCCTTTTTGCACCAACACATGAGCTCAGCTGGCCCTGAGCAAGTGAAAGTGCTGAGCTGCCTTTGTGAGGCATCCTTTGTCTTATGCTTCTCTTTGGAGCTTCGTTGTCTGAGTTCAGGAAGGAGGCATTTCATCCACAGCTATATTACAGAATTAAGCAAAGGATATTAGAGTAAAGAAAGGGGTACCATTTTTTTCTATCTTGGACCCCTTTTTCCTACTTTTCCCCCATTTTCTCAGGACACTCCTTCAATAGCTTTTTCCCAGTCATCTGTGTGTTGAACTCCTTTTCAATGAATAACATGAGGATAGACTGGAGAAACAGGCTGGCTGTTTTTTGGTATTAGGAATTGAGCATTGGGAAAGATCATTGTGACCTTGAGCGGAAGATATTTGGGAGACTTCTTGGGATTTGGGGGATCCATGTGATCACTACCTCAGAGCAGCTAAGTCTACCCATCATCCCTCTCAACAAGGCAGGAGGTTAACAGAGGAAAACTGATCACTTGGCATTCGGTACCTCTTCCAGGCTACTCTCCCCAAAGCTGTTAGGTAAGAAGTAACCCCTCGTCAGCTGAGGAAGAAGGATATATGAGGAGTTCCTAGTATTTTGTAAGTGCTTCTGTGTGCTAGAGCCCCTCTGTATGATGGGAGGAAACAGCATGAGGCTATTGTATGAGTCTAGTAATTGACTATTGTATGAGTGTAGTAATTTGCTTTTTTACCACTCCCTCCTTTAGCTCAATTGTTTCTTCTCTTTTTTTTGTTTGAGATGGAGTCTTGCTCTGTTGCCTAGGCTGGAGTGCAGTGGTGCCATCTCAGCTCACTGCAACCTCTGCTTCACAGGTTCAAGCAATTTTCCTGCCCCAGTCTCCCGAGTAGCTGGGATTACAGGCACACACCGCAATGCCTAGCTAATTTTTTTTGTATTTTTAGTAGAGACAGGGTTTCACCATGTTGGCCAGACTGGTCTTGAACTCCTGACTTCAAGTGATCCGCCCGCCTCAGCCTCCCAAAGTGCTGGGATTACAGGCGTGAGCCACCGCACCCGGCTCTTTTAAAACTCGGTCTCTAGGGTATATTAACTTCAACCAATTTTTGCAAAGAATGGCTAGTGGTGCCTACTCAGAGGGTCCTATCTTATCTTAATCTAATTCATCTCTGAAATGTGCATGGGCATATTTCTTCTCTACCCACCTCTGACCAAAGGTTTCTACAAATGTGGACACAGCATTTGGAGTTTTAAAGATTCTTTACAGACTCTATATTTGGTTCACAGTAGTGGGAGAAAAGCCAACCAAGCATTGTTTAGTAGATGTAGGTATTTCTAGCTGTTTCTGTGTTTCCTATTGGAGAAACTGCTTTTTTCTTCTGAGGAGAGGGTAACTGAGGAGGTAAATGATTGCATTGTGTGCCTTTCGTGGGTCACAGTGGCTTGTTTTGTTAGGTGTATGGACAGGGCTTATGAAGCAGGTGATCTTCATGACTAGATGATTTAATTCTGTCTTTATCTCTTCTAATGGCGCAGCCTGATGACATAATTTTAAAATCTTAAAGGAATAAGCAAAATGTAGCGTGTTTTTAGGTGTTAAGTTGAACATTTATTGGCCTTTTGACTAGGTGGGGTTCAAAGTTGTTATCCAGTGGAGGAGCTCTAGAAAGTGAAATTTAAAGTGATTCTTACAGTCTTTGAATTTTTGACATGGGAAAGCTCTCTTAGTTATAGATTGGTAGACAGAGTAATTTATGCACTCAGCAAATGTTTATTGAATGATACACACATGGACTTGTTAAACATGCAGTTTTAATAGATTGAGAGTTTATGGAATAGTTATATTAAGCTGGACTTAGGCCTACCCTTCAGTGTCTTCTTTTTTATTTTTTATTATCACAGACACAGAGACAATACAGACACACAGAGACAACACACAGAAATACAATAGACACACATGCACAGACACGTAAACATCCAGAAAACGCACACACACAGACAACACAGACACAGAAACACGCACACAAATTTACAGACAACTCACACAGGCACAAAGACACAGAGATATCATACACAGCCACACACACAGATGCAGACCACACATACAGGGACAACACACACGTAGACACAGACATGTACAGAGACACACAGATACACAAATATACAAGCACACACAGACACATATACATCTTAAGTTCTGGGATACATGTGCAGAACGTGCAGGGTTGTAACATAGGTATACATGTGCCATGGTGGTTTGCTGCATCCATCAACCTGTTATCTACATTAGGTATTTCTCCTAATGCTATCCCTCCCCTAGCCCCTGCAGTGTTTTCTTTTAGAATACGACTTGTTGGCATAGGGAGAAACAGATCAATGAAACAACATTTAGATATACAATAGGGATACACACTCAAGGAAGAGCTATTTAATAATGGAGCTGGAAAAATTGCTTATCTGTAGGGGAAAAAAGTAAACCATAACAAAATCAACTTCAGATGGATTAAGAAGTTAAATGTCAAAAGCACAAGTTTAAATCTTGTGGAAAAAAAATTAATAAATACCTTTCTGACTTCTGGCTAGGGAAGGAGTTTTGCAAACAAGTTATAAAAAGCACTATCCATCAAAGAAAATAAAAGATTGATAATTGGGTTTTTTTTTTAATTGGTCCAGAGTCTCACACTGTCGCCCAGGCTGGAGTGCAGTGGCGCCATCTCGACTCACTGCAGACTCCGCCTGCTGGGTTCATATGATTCTCCTGCCTCAGCCTCCCAAGTAGCTGGGATTACAGGCGTGTGCCACAATGCCCGGCTAATTTTTGTATTTTTAGTAGAGATGAGGTTTCGCCATGTTGGTCAGGCTGGTCTCGAACTCCTGACCTCAGGTGATCCACCCACCTGGCCTCCCAAAGTGCTGGGATTACAGGCGTGAGGCACTGTGCCCAGCCTGATAAATTGGATTTTCTAAATGAAGAAAAAGACACCTTAAAGATAAAAATTGAAGAAATACATAACATATATAACCTACAAAGAGTTAATATCAACAGAATATAAAGAACTGCAAGTGGGTAAGAAGGTGATAAGCAATCCGATAGAAACATGGCATAAGATATGAACAGGCATTGCGTAAAAAATGCACATTTCTTAATTTCTCTTAATTTCTTAATCAGGGAAGTGAAATCAAATACACGATACAGTGCCATTTTATGCTCATTTTGTTGGCAAATTTCAAGAAGTGTGATAATACCAAGTTTTGGGAGGGATTTGGATCAGTAGGATCACTTTAGTTTGCTGGTTAAAAATGTAAATTGTTGCAACCACTTTGGAATACAGCTAGGCATCATTTTCTAAAGTGGGATATTTGCATACCTTACAACACTGTGGTTCTACTCCTAGGATATACCCATATATAAAATCTTGCAGGAGTCCAAGAAAACATGTAATAACAATCAGTGTAAATACAGTAAACAAAAAACAACTGAAATGTCTTTTTTTTTTTTCTTTTGAGACGGAGTCTCGCTCTGTCGCCCAGGCTGGAGTGCAGTGGCGCGATCTTGGCTCACTGCAAGCTCCGCCTCCGAGGTTCACGCCATTCTCCTGCCTCAGCCTTCCAAGTAGCTGGGACTATAGGCGCCCGCCACCACGCCCGGCTAAATTTTTTTGCATTTTTAGTAGAGACAGGGTTTCACCATGTTGGCTAGGATGGTCTCTATCTCCTGACCTTGTGATGCGCCCGCCTCGGCCTCCCAAAGTGCTGGGATTACAGGCGTGAGCCACTGTGCCCGGCCCAAATGTCTTTTTTTTTTGAGATGGAGTTTCACTGTTGTTGCCCAAGCTGTAGTGCAATGGCATGATCTCGGCTCCCTGCAACCTCTGCCTCCCAGGTTCAAGCGATTCTCCTGCCTCAGCTTCCCTAGTAGCTGGGATTACAGGGGTTAGCCACGGCGCCCGGCCTCAAATGTCTTTTAATAGGAAAACTGATCAATATATTATGTTATATTCATATTGGTGGAATATTATAGAAGAGTGAAAATGAATGAAGTATGGCTACGCACAACAAAATGGTTGAATCTCAACCTAATGTTGATTGAAGTTACTACCAAAAGACTGCTTATGGAATGATAATCCTTGTATAAAATTTAAAAACCTGGCTGGGTGTGGTGGCTCACACCTGATCCCACCCAGTATTTTGGGAGGCTGAGGTGGGAGGATTGCTTGAGGCCAGGAGTTCAAGACCAGCCTGGGCAACACAGCGACACTCTGTCTCAACAACAACAATTAGCCAGGTGTGATGTTGTGTGCCTATAGTCCAAGCTACTTGGCAGCCCAGGAAGTCAAGGCTGCAGTGAGCTATGACTGTGCCACTGCACTCCAGACTGGGCAATAGAGCAAAACTCTGTCTCAAAAAAACAAAAAAAAGTTAAAAACCTGTATGAAATTTAAAAATATGTAAAAATTTAAAGGCATACATACATATATATAATAAATGTTGATTAACATTTATTATGTACTGTGTGCCTGGCACTGTGCTAAATCCTTGACATTTATTGTCATATAATCCTCAAAACAAGTCTATGACATTGGTAATATTATTATCTCTGTTACGTGAATGGAACAGAAGCACCCTTAAGCATTTAATAATGTACTGCAATGAAGGCAATGTTGTCTTGGCTAGAACAGATGTATGAGTATAAGATAAATATACAAATATGAAAGGCTTTTGTAATTTATACCTGCAAGAACATTCCAACAGGGACAAGAACTACAAAGTATTTAAATATATATGTACACACACATTTTTATTGACACATAATTATGCATATTTACAGGGTATGGTATATTTCAGTACATGTATGTAATGATCAAATGGGGGTGTATGTAATGATCAAATGGTAATTAGCATATCCATCATCTCAAACCTTTTTTATTTATTTATATTGGTAACATTCAAAATCCTCTTTTCTAGCTACTTGAAAAAATACAACAAATTTTTGTTGAGTGTAGTCACCCTACAGTGCTATAGAAGACTGCAATCCTCCTATCTAGCCATAATTTTGTATTGGATAATCAGTCTCTTTCTATTCCTCCTCCTTGCCACCCTTCCCAGTCTCTGGTAACCACTCTTCTATTCTCTGCTTCAGTGAGATCAACATATTTAGCTCCCACATACAAGTGAGAACATGTGGTATTTATCTTTCTGTGCCTAGCTTATTTCACTTAACATAATATGCTCCAGGCTCATCCATATTGCCATGAATGACAGGATTTCATTCATTTTTATGGTGGAATAGTATACCATTGTTAAACTACAAAGTATTTAAATTAAATGTACAAGACCGCTAAAGAGGAGAAGAGTAGATGGTTAAGAGCTTAAGCATATGACTGAAGTCAGAGTAGCTGAGTTCAAGTCCTAGCTGTACTAGTTAATAGCTGTGTGACTTTTGGCATGTTACTTAACCTCTCTGTGTCAGTTTTTGTCTGTAAAATAGGGATAGCTAGATACTGCCGCATTACTGTGGGGTTTTTTTGTTAGTTTGTTTTTTGAGAGGGAGTCTCACTCTCTTGCCCAGGCTGGAGTGCAGTGGCACAATCTCAGCTTACTGCAACCTCTGCCTCCTGGGTTCAAGCAATTGTTCTGCCTCAGCCTCCTGAGTAGCTGGGATTACAGGTGCCCATCACCACACCTGGCTACTTTTTGTACTTTTAGCAGAGATGGGGTTTCACCATGTTGGCCAGTCTGGTCTCAAACCTCTGACCTCAGGTGATCTGCCTCAGCCTCCCAAAGTGCTGGGATTACAGGCATGAACCACTGCTCCTGGCCCCTAAATTGTTTGTTAATCCAGATTATCTACCCCATCAGCAGTGTGTGAGCACTATCTCTTTACATTCTCTCAGAAGCAATTTTAAATCCAGAAGGAAGCACAGAAAGAACAAAGATCAGCCACTAAACCTTACAAATTAAGACTGAGGCTCAGAAAGAGAGAATGGTATATCCAGGGTCATAGAGGGAGATCATAACAGAGTCAAATCTGGAACCTAGACTTTTTGAACTCACTCCTAGGGTTCTTTTCACTGAGTATAGAATTCACAAATTCACCAGGCATTTATTTTTTATTTTTTGAGACAGAGTCTCACTCTGTTGCCCAGGCTGGAGTGCAGTGGTGTGATCATGGCTCACTGCAGCCTCAGCTTCTTGGGCTCAGGTGATCCCTCCTACCTCAGCCTCTCAAGTAGCTGGGACTGTAGGTGCATGCCACCATCCCTGGCTAATTTTTGCATTTTTTTGTAGAGACTGGGTTTCTCCATGTTGCCCAGACCAGTCTGGGCAACAGTCTGGGTTCAAGTGATCTGCCCATCTCAGCCTCCCAGAGTGTTGGCATTGCACATGTGAGCCACTGCGCCTGGCCTTTACCAAACATTTAATGAGTGTTTACCATGTGTGAGACTTTTGTGTTTGATGCTAAACATCTATGACATTATAAAATCTTCACCACTCTAACATACATTGTTTATCTCTTTATCTCCATTTTACAGCTAAGGAAATAGAATCAGAAAGGTTAAGTAACTTTCCTAAGGTCACACAACGAGAATGTGGCAGGGTAATATTGGAACTCAAGTCTGTCTTATTTCTGAGCCCTATCTTCCTTATACCATATCTCACATATAGCCATTTCAGGTGTTTTGTTTTTGCCCTCTTGTTCACTGACCTTTCTAAAACTTCTTCCTGTAATGCTCTGGAGTTATTCATACTCCTCATCCTGTTTTGACTTCCAGGCTAACCTCTGCTTTGTGGACATTGACAACCACTTCATTGAGTTGCCAGAGGACTTGCCACAGTTTCCCAACAAATTGGAGTTTGTCCAGGAAGTCTCTGAGATTCTCATGGCATTTGGAATTCCCCCTGAAGGGAATCTTCATTGCAGTGAGAGTGCCTCCAAGCTGAAGAGGCTGCGGGCCTCTGAGCTTGTCTCAGACAAGAGGAATGGGAACATTGCTGGCTCCCCTTTGCATTCCTACGAGCTTCTTAAGGAGAATGAAACTATTGCCCGGCTGCAAGCCTTGGTCAAGAGAACTGGGGTGAGCCTGGAAAAGGTAAGATGTGTATATGAGTCTGTGACACGTGTGATCTGTGCTAGGGTGCTGTCCTGGTGAAGTAAGGTATGGGATGAGAAAGCACCCAGTTCTGGACAACTCATATTTGTGAGCAGTGAAAGAATGTTCTGTATGGGGGACTCTGAATTCCATCTGGCAGATGTTATCCTAGTAAATGCTACTTTAATCTAAATCTGAGTAGCTTCCGCTTTGAACATCAGGGAGAGTCTGCCATCATTCTATGTGAACACTACAGCACAGTGATTGGAGAGACCATGATAGTAATCTTAGTGTTCAGACCTCTTTTATTTTTTGAGAGAGGTTCTTACTCTGTCACTCAGGCTGGAGTGTGGTGGCACGGTCACGGCTCACTGCAGCCTCAATCTCCTTGGCTCAGGTGATCCTTCTGCCTCAGCCTCTCAAGTAGCTGGGACCACAGGTGCATGCCACCACACCCAATTAATTTTTTTTTTTTTTTGTAGAGGCAGGGTCTCACTATGTTGCTCAGCTAGTCTCAAACTTCTGGGCTCAAGCAGTCCTCCAGCCTTGCCTCCCAAAGTGGTGGGATTATAAGTATGAGCCACCGTGCCAGGCCCAGATCTCTTTTAGATCCATTGCCCTTTGAGTTTCACAGCAACCTAAGGCAGATAGAACAGGTTTTATAGCCAAAGAAACCAAGGCTTAGAGAGCCTAAATGTTTTGCCCAAGATTAAATGCGTAATATGTAGCTGAGCTGAGCCTAGAATCTAGTCCTCTTGAATTCTGTTAAATTACTTTCGTAAGTTACTTATAAACCAATGGGCCAATGTAATAATCTTGTTGGGCTGTTTTTTAGTGAAATATTTCATTTTTTCTGCTTTAGTGGAGCATATTTTTTTTTTTGCTTAGTAGACTAGATATTTTTCAAAAATCATGGGCAGTTAAAGAGGAACAGAAATATTTGGTGAGATTAAAAAGGTGTTTTGGGCTGGATGCGGTGGCTCACGCCTGTAATCCCAGCACTTTGGGAGGCTGAGGTGGGAGGATCACCTGAGGTTGGGAGTTCGAGACCAGTCTGACCAACATGGAGACACCCCGTCTCTACTGAAAATAAAAAATTAGCTGGGCATGGTGGCGCATGCCTGTAATCCCAGCTACTGGGGAGGGTGAGGTAGGAGAATCACTTGAACCTGGGAGGCGGAGGTTGCGGTGAGCCGAGATGGCGCCATTGCACTCCAGCCTGGGCAACAAGAGCGAAACTCTGTCTCAAAAAAAAAAAAAAAAAGGTTTTTTTGCAGAAAGAAGGAAAGTGATATGAGGGAAAAAATAAAAAATCAAGAGAGCCAGAATTTAACCTTGTTGGTTTGTTAAATTGACCTCCCACATTCCTTCCTTTCTCCCTGACCTTTGAGATAATTAGCACCTTTTCTTTCATGGCAGAATCTCTCTCTGCCCATAAAGATCTTATCTCCACTTTCATTGAGTTGTTGGATATCTTTAAGTGAAACTCTTTGACTTTTCTCTCCTCCGTGTCTGAGTCCCTTTCCTTTTATTTATTTATTTTTTCCAGTTTTTCCTCTTTTGTTCTCATCATTTCCTGCTAAGTAAATTAGCACTGTAAAAAAAAAATCAGATAAAAAAATCAGGAATTGCATTCCTTGGGTTAAAAGGAAAAAGTGTATGTGTTCTCAACTGCTTTTTCTTTTTTTGTAGTTGGAAGTGCGTGAAGACCCCAGCAGCAATAAGGATCTCAAAGTTCAGTGTGATGAGGAAGAACTCAGGATTTACCAGCTAAACATTCAGATCCGGGAAGTTTTTGCAAATCGTTTCACTCAGATGTTTGCAGATTATGAGGTGTTTGTCATCCAACCCAGCCAGGATAAGGAATCCTGGTTTACCAACAGGGAGCAAATGCAAAACTTTGATAAAGTGAGTGTAATCCTGCTTGGGAGGTGGTGAGGAATGAGAACTTGCCAGTTATGTCTCGAACAAGTAATGGAAAATTACTCGAAGAAGTAATGGAAGATTATCATACGCTGGAAACAAGTTTATGGTCCATTTGATGTTGATAAAATAGGTCTTGTTGCTTATGAATAGATGTGCTGATTATTATTATCAGATGATTTACCTTCAGCCAAAGGGATCTCTTAAGGCAAAGATAGACATGTAGAGTGAACATCAGGATTCTGGGAAGATTGGTTGACTCAGTAGGTTACCCAAGTGAGTTTGTTCCAGTGTCAAAGTTTCAAGATACCTGAACTTACATGAGTGGGTTTTTTTTTTTAAATGTAGAGATTTTGCAGCTTGGTGTTCTTAAAGACCTAGGCAGCTTCAGAGAATAATTAACCTACTGGATCCCTTGGGCACATTGACATTACCGTTTTCCCTGTCAATTACTGCTTCTTTTTGGTCCCACCAGGCATCTTTTCTGTCAGATCAGCCTGAGCCCTACCTGCCCTTCCTCTCAAGATTCCTGGAGACCCAGATGTTTGCATCTTTCATTGACAACAAAATAATGTGTCATGATGATGATGATAAAGACCCTGTACTCCGGGTATTTGATTCCCGAGTTGACAAAATCAGGCTGTTGAATGTTCGGACACCTACTCTCCGTACATCCATGTACCAGAAGTGTACCACTGTGGATGAAGCAGGTAAGGCCTCCTTGGAACTGTACATTCTAGCCTCTTGGATTATGTCATTAACATGTCCCTTTTCCTAAATATGCCAGCCTCTTTATCTGTTTCTGCCTTTGTGTATGTGGTTCCCATTGCCTGCAGTCTTCTTCCTTGTTTTCTTTTTTGTTTTTTTTTTTTGCCTGGTTATCTTCTTCTCATCCTTTAACACTGTTATTTAGGAATGGATCTCATTGTATGTAGTAGAGACCCTAATCAGCAGTGGGTTAAACAAATAGGGGGTTCTTTTTCTTATATTAGCAAGAAGTACACAATTGGTGGTTGCTGGGGTTGGCTCAGCTGCTCAACAATGTAAACAAGAACTGAGATTCTGTCTTTTTATTCAGTGAATCCTTGTTGTTGACTTTTATGGTCATACTGTTGCCTCATTTTTTTTTTTTTTTTTTAAATGATGTCAATGAAAGCCTCATGGTTACAGAAGCTCTTTCTTTTCTGCCCTTTTTTCTGCGTGTGTGACAGGGTCTCTCTCTGTCACCCAGTCTAAAATGCAGTGGTGTGAACATAGCTCACTGCAGCTTTGAACTCTTGGGCTCAAGTGATTCTCTTGCCTCAGCCTCCCAAGCAACTAGGACTACAGGCATGTGCTCCCATGCCTGGCTAATTAAAAAAATTTTTTTTTGTAGAGACAAGGTTTTGCTATGCTCCGTCTGGTCTTGAATTTTTGCGTTCAAGTGATCCTCCTGTCTTGGCCTCCCAAAGTGTTGGCATTACGTGCATGAACCACCACACCCAGCTCCAGCCCCAGAAGCTTTTCATATTCTCATTCGAGGCAAGAAGAGGGGAAGGTTGATGCCGGCTATATTCACCATTCCACCTTTTTTTTTCTTTCTTTTTTTTTTTTTTTTTTGAGACAGGGTCTCACTCAGTTGCCTAGGCTGGAGGGTAGTGGTGCGATTATGGCTCACCACAGCCTTGACTTTCTAGGCTCAAGCAATTCTCTCACCTCAGCCTCCCGTGTAGCTAGGACTGCAGGCACGTACCACCATACCCGGCTAATTTTTTATATTTTGTAGAGACAGAGTCTCGCCATGTTGCCCAGGCTGGCCTCGAACTCTTGGGCTCAAGCAGTCCTCCCACCTCTGCATTCCAAAGTGCTAGGATTATAGGCGTTAGCTACTGTGCCCAGCCTATTTTTCCCACTTTTATCAGAAAGGAAAAGCTTTCCCAGAAATTTCTAACAACTTTCATTGTCTCATAGGCCAAAATCATATTATATGATCAACCTCAAGTGCATGGGAAGCTGTGAAAGTGAACACTGAACTGGGTATAATGTTACCTTGAACAGTATGAAGGTCTATAAGCAAGAAAGAAGGGGTGAATGAATTATGAGTAAGCAGTTGATGGTATTTGCCACACAAACCTAGCAGATATGTTTCCTTCTCTATGAAGCCTTCTCTGATGCCCCCAGACTGAGTCAGTTGATTCTTCCTCTCTGTTCCTGTGGTGCTTTGTGCATGCTTTTACTCAATAATCTCTACTTTTTTAGCTATCATTATTAGGGAACAGCTTAAGGACAGAGATTGTATTTACTCATTTTCTTACCCCCATTCTTCTGGCATTGTACCCAGCACGTAGGGATGTTATAATCTACACAAATGATTGAACATGTCCTTTTGTTTAGAGGACTCATCTACATCAGTTTAGCTAGAGAATGGTTTCAGCTTGAAGTACTAGATTAAGTAGTGTGTTCACTTCCTGCAGGATGTTCAGTGTCCTTGTTAAGGCATTTTTGTATATTTTGGTCACTCATTTGCTGCATTTTATAACTACCTACCAGATGCCAAATGTATGGCAAGTCTTCAAGAAATATTTGCCAGATGAATGAATATGCCAGGCTTGTTTCTAGGCTTTGAAGATATAACTGCTGACAGTTTAGACAAAGTCTTGCATTTTCTAGTTCAAAGTCTTACATTTTCTAGTTCAGGAACCTATGTTCTAACTGAGTTAAAGTAGTCTAATTGCATGGACAACTTGTCCTCAAGCCTTTGCCAAAAGGACTGTCGTCTTAATGAGGGTCCTGGAACAGGAATGAAAGGTAAAGAGAGAAGACTAGAAAATGTAAGGGAGACGTGATTTTGATTTGTGTGTGCCTAATTGTCTTTTTGAGAACAAAATCTTTTATTTTGATGAGGCCCAATTTATCAGTTGGATTATACTTTTATTGTATCTAAGACATTTTTGCCCTACCAAGGTCACATAGAGATTTTACCCTATATTTCCCTGTAGAAGTTTTATAGTTTTAGGTTTTACGTTCAGGTCTCTGATCCATTTCAAGTTAATTTTGTAAGTAGTATAAGTTATGCGTCCATTTTTTTTTCATATAGATATTCATCTGTTGAAAAGACCATCCTTTCTCTAATGAATTGCCTTTTTGCTTTTGTCAAAATGTTATTAGTCTGTATATGTGTTCGTCTACTTCTGGATTCTCTGTTCTGTTTCATTGATCTGTTGGTCTACATTTATACCAATACCACACTGTCTTGATTACTGTAGCTTACATTAAATGATTACTGTAGCTTATATTAAATCTTGAAATCAAGTAGTGTTAATCTTGTAACTTTGATCTTTTCAAAGTTGTTTTGGCTATTCTGGGTTCTTTGTATTTCCATACATATTTAGAGTCAACTTGCCAACTTCTGCAAAGAAACCTTTCAAGATTTTGATTGATATTTGACATCCTAACAGTACCGAGTCTTCTGATCCATTAACATGGCATATCTTTCCATTTATTTAGGTCATCTTTAATTTTTCTCAACAGCATTATGTACAGGTTTTATATGTCTTATCAGATTTTTCCCTAAGTAGTTCATATTTTTTGGTGTTATTTTAAATTGTTTTGTGTTATATAAATTTGGTGCTATTGTATTGCTTTCTTAATTTTAATTTCTAATTGTTCATTGCTAGTATATAGAACTATAATAGCATTTTGTATGTTTATATTGTGTCCTGCAGCCATACTAAACTAACTTTTAATAGCTTTTTTGTACATCCATCAGATTTTCTACATAGACAGTCACATTACCTGTGAATAATGACAGTTTTACTTTTCCTTTCCACCACCCTGGATGCCTTTTATTTCTTTTCCTTTTCTTTTTCTTCTTCTTCTTATTTATTTATTTTTTTTCTGTATTACACTGGCTTGAACCTCTAGTACGAAGTCAAATAGAAGTGGTGAGAGTGGGCAATCTTATTCCTTTGTTTTTCATAGATAACCTTTAGCAGTTAAGGATCTTACTAGTTTGTTCAGAGTTTTTATCTGAGGTGGATGTTGAATTTTGTCAAATGCTTTTTCTGTATCTATCAAGATAATTATATGGTTTTTAGCTTTAGTTTGTTAATATGGTGAATTATATTGATTTTTTTTGTTGTTGTTTTAATGTTGATGGGGTCTCGCTCTGTTGCGGCTAGAGTGCAGTGGTGTGGCCATGGTTTTCTGTAACTTTGAACTAGTGGGCTGAAGGGATCCTCTCGTCTTAGCTTATCGAGTAGCTAGGACAGTAGATGTGTGCCGCCATGCCTGGCTAATTTTTAATTTTTTTTTCTAAAACAAAAAAAAAGAAATAACCTTCTTTATTCAGAGTAATATTCTTTACTGTGAAATCTATTTTGTCTGATATTAATAACTACTCCAGCTTTCTTTTGACTAGTGCTAACAGGGCATATCTTTGTCATTATTTTACTTTTAATCTATTTGTGTCTTTATATTTAAAGGGTATTTATTGTAGGCAGCATGTAATTGGGTTTTGCATTTTTATCCAATTTGACAGTTTCCGGTTTTTAACTGAGGTCTTCAGACCATGTACATTTAATATGATTATTGATATTGCTGGGTTTAAGCCTGTCATTTTGCTGTTTGTTTTCTATTTGTCCCATCTGTTCTTTGTTCCCTTTTCTTCTTTTTCTGCCCTCTTGTGTACTAATTGAATATTTTCCATTTTTTTTTCTTTTTTTTTTTTTTTTTTGAGGTGGAGTCTTGCTCTATTGCCCAGGCTGGAGTGCAGTGGCGGGATCTAGGCTCACTGCAACTTCTGCCTTCCGGGTTCACGCCATTCTCCTGCCTCAGCCTCCCGAGTAGCTGGGACTACAGGCGCCCGCCACTACGCCCGGCTAATTTTTTGTATTTTTAGTAGAGACGGGGTTTCACCGTGGTCTTGATCTCCTGACCTCGTGATCCGCCCGCCTCGGCCTCCCAAAGTGCTGGGATTACAGGCGTGAGCCACCGCACCCGGCCTTTCAATTTTTTTTATGATTTCATTTTATCTACTTTATTGGTTTACTAGCTATAACTTGTGTTATTTTAGCAGTTGCTTTAGGATTTATAGTACACATTTAACTTATCACAGTCTACTTTTAGGTGATACAATATCACTTTCCACATAGTATAAGAACTGTACAGAACTGCCAGGCACAGTCATGTGCACCCATAGTCCCAGCTGTTTGGTAGGCTGAAGGGGGAGGGTTGCCTGAGCCCAGGAGTTTGAGTCCAACTTGGATCACATCATGAGACCCTGTCTCTAAACAACAACAAAAAAGAACTTCACAAAACTCTATTTCCATTTCTCTCTTCCTAGCCGATGTGCTATTGTCATCTATTTTACTTTTACATATGTCATAAACCTAACACTACATGGTCATTTTTGTTTAAACAGTCAATTACCTTTTAAAGGGATTTGAATAATAAGTACAAAATCGAATACATTAACTGTGTAGTTAGCATTTCTGGTGCTCTTCTTTCTTTTCTGTAGATCCATACTTCCATCTGGTATTATTTACCTACTGCCAGAAGGACTTCCTTTAACATTTCTTGTAGTGTAGATCTGCTGGTGATGAATTCTTTCAGCTTTTGTAGTTCTTTTGTCTTTGAAAGGTATTTTCCCTGAGTATAGGTTAATAGTTTTTTCCTTTCAGTACTCTAAAGATGTTGCTCCAGGCCAGGTGCGGTGGCTCACTCCTGTAATCCCAGCACTTTGGGAGTCTGAGGTGGGCAGAACACTTGAGGTCAGGAGTTTGAGACCAGCCTGGCCAACATGGTGAAACCCTGTTGCTACTAAACATAAAAAAAAAAAAAAAAAAAAAATTAGCCAGGCATGATAGTACGTGCTTGTAGTCCAAGCTACTCAGGAGGCTGAGGCACAAGAATTGCTTGAACCCGGAAGGTGGAGGTTGTAGTGAGCCAAGATCACACCACTGCACTCTAGCCCGGGCGACAGAATGAGACCCTGTCTCAAAAAAATAAAAATAAAAAAAAGATGTCGCTCCTCTGTCTTCTCACTTTGTAATTAGTTTATTCTCATGCTGCTATGAAGAAATACCCAAGACTGGGTAATTTGCAAAGGAAAGAGGTTTAATTGACTCAGTTCCGCATGGCTGGGAATGCCTCAAGAAACTTACAAGCATGGTGGAAGGCACCTCTTCACAGCACAGCAGGAGAGAGAATGAGTACCAGGAGGGCAAATGCCAGATGCTTATAAAACCATCATATCTATGAGAATTCACTCACTATCGCGAGAATAGCATGAGGGAAACCGCCCCTGTGATTCAGTTACCTCCCACTGGGTCCCTCCCACCACACATGGGGATTATTACAGTTCAAGTTGAGATTTGGGTGCGGACATGGAGCCAAACCATATTACACTTCCATTGTTTTCTGATAAGAAATCTGCTGTCATCCTTAATTTTGATCTTCTCTATATACAAAATGTCTACTTTCTCTACCAGATTTTAAGATTTTCTTTTTATCACTGATTTTGAGCAATTTGATTATGATGTGGCTTGGTGTACTTTCCTTCATGATTCTTGTGCTTGCAGCTCATTGTGCTTTTTAGATCTGTGGATTTTTTGTTTACGTCAAATTTGTAAAAATTCTGGCCAGTATTTCTTCTAGTAATTTTTCTGTTCTCCCCATCCCTACCTTAGGGACTGCAGTTACACATACATGTAATATCTGGGATTGCGTAGTTATCCCAGAACCGCTGATACTCTTTTAATGGCAACAGTTTTTTCTCTCTCTCTGTGACTTCTTTGGGATCATTTCTGTTGCTATGGCTTCAAGCTCACTTATTTTTTCTCCTGCATGGTTGAGTGTGCTTTTAACCCAGCCCGTGTATTTTTCATCTCAGATATTACAGCTTTCATCTTCAGAAGTTTGAGTTCCATGTTTCTAGTTTTTTGTTGTTGATGTTGTTTGTTTGTTTGTTTTTAAGAGGTTCTGCTTTGTTGCCCAGGCTGGAGTGCGGTAGTGTAATTATAGCTCACCATAACCTTAAACTCCTGGGCTCAAGTGATCTTCTGGCCTTGGCCTCCTGAATAGCTAGGAATAAAGGTGTATGCCACCATGTCTGGCTCTTTTTTTTTTTTATTTTTTGAAGAGATGAGGTCTCACTATGTTGCCCAGGCTGGCCTTGAAGTCCTGGCCTTAAATGATACCCTCACTTTGGCCTCCCAGAGTGCTGGGATTACAGGCGTAAGCTACCAGGCCCTGGTAATCTTTGATTAGATGCCAGACACTGTGAATTTTACTATTTGAGTCCTGGACACTTCTATATTCCTATAAATATTCTCAGTCTTTGTTCTGGGGTGTAGTTAAGTTACTTAGAAATAATTTGATTTCTTTGTGTTTTCCTCTGGCAGGACCAGAGCATCCTTTAGGCTGTGATTAATTATCTACTACTGAGGCAAGACCCTCTGAGTACTTTACTCAGTGCCCCATGAATGATTAGGTTTTCTAGTCTGGCAGGTGGGGACAGGCATTATTCCCAGCCCTGTGTGAACATTTTGTATTGTTTCTCCTAATCCTTTCCGGTGATTCTTTCTCCAGCCTTGAGTAGTTTCTTTACTTGCGTGAACTGACCCATTACCCTGCTAAATGCCCTGCAGATCCCCTGGATTCTCTCTCTTCTCTGGTACCGTTCATATGAACTCTAGCCACCTTGGTCTCCTTAACTCAGGGAGTCCACCAGACTCTGCCTAGAACTCCCCTCCCTGTGCCACAGCCTGGAAGCTTTCTCTAAGCAGTTAGCTGGGATAGTTCTAGGGGTTACCTCATTTGTTACCTATTTCTCAGGGTCCTGCCCTTCATTGCCTGATGTCCAGTATTCTGAAGTTTATCATTTTATATTATTTTGCATGGGTTTTTTCCTATTAGGCAGGAAAATCAGTCCCTTTTACTCTATCTTGGCTGGAAATGGAAGAGTAGCTAGATTCTTAAAGAATGTTTGACTTGATTTATTTGTGTGTGTATTTATGTGTGTGTGTGTGTGTGTGTGTGTGTGTGTGTGTGTGTTTATTCTCATCCAGAGAAAGCAATTGAGCTGCGTCTGGCAAAAATTGACCATACTGCAATTCACCCACATTTACTTGACATGAAGATTGGACAAGGGAAATATGAGCCGGGCTTCTTCCCTAAGCTGCAGTCTGATGTACTTTCCACTGGGCCAGCCAGCAACAAGTGAGTCAACCCCAGGGATTCACTAATCCAACTCCCTAGCTGTAATAGGGTCATCTAGTATCTGGGCTAGGGCTGTTACCCCTAGAAGACCTTGTACTTTTCTAAAGCAGATATGGAGAAGACCCAGACTATCTAGGTGGTTTGCTTATTTGAACAAGAAAGTATGTGACAGAATATCTTTCAGTTCTGCCTCCACTATGCAGATTGGGATAGCTCCATATGTCTAGGACCTGCAAAAAGCTGCAGATGGGTTAAAATCATCTCATGCCTGGATCCCATTCAACAGCAAGCTAGCATTGTATTTAATAAATGGCAGTTGAAATAATCAGAACCTGAACTGAAAAGTAGGTAAGTTAGCAGAATTACTCATTAGTTACTTTTGAAGATGACTGTATCAAAGCCCAGATAGAGTTAAGTGAATATAGTTTTAGATCTATATGTCAAGTGTTTGTAGATGTTTCAAGAGAGACATGTTCCATGAGGAGGTGTCTCTCTCATGTCCAGTCACTCATCTTTAATCTGCTCTTCCTCAAGGTCTCTGAGCTGTCTCTGGTGACATCTAGGTCATTTCCTGTGTCCAGCATTGACTCGTAGTCATTCATGTTTTCTCCTGTTAGTTGACATTGCTTTTTAAGTGAGACATTATTAATTGCCTGCTTTGGTTCTGATTGTGTTAGGTGGACGAAAAGGAATGCCCCTGCCCAGTGGAGGCGGAAAGATCGGCAGAAGCAGCACACAGAACACCTGCGTTTAGATAATGACCAGAGGGAGGTAAGATACCTTGAGAATGATAAGGATGACCTTGCTATCATGCTGTGCACTCCTTCTCTTTCTCGTTTCCTGTTCTCTGGTCTGATTCAAACGTCTCAGCAATGACCTCACCCCATAAAGAAGGGTTAATAATAGGTCTAGTTCCTGATATCTAATGCTGGGCCTGGGTTATCACAAATCAGAATGTGGGATGTTTTTGCAAATTCCAGCTAGCTACTAACCGGTTGTAATTTCTCATGCATGATGCTCCCTGGGGAGTTCAATAGGAACCTCAGAAGTTAAGAGTCTGAAACTTGGGAGAAATCCTTTAAAAATTGGTGTGAGTTGTGTGTGTGTGTGTGTGTGTGTGTGCGTGTGTATATAGGAAAAAAGTTAATTTTTTTTAGTTCTTTTTTTGTTTGAGACAGAGTCTCGCTTTTATCGCCCAGGCTGGAGTGCAGTGGAGCGATCTCGGCTCACTGCAGCCTCCATCTCCTGGGTTCAAGCAATTCCCCTGCCTCAGCCTCTTGAGTAGCTGGAATTACAGGCACCACCACCACGCGCAGATAATTTCTGTATTTTTAGTAGAGACGGGGTTTCACCACGTTGGCCAGGCTGGTCTCAAACACCTGACCTCAGGTAATCCGCCTGCCTCATCCCCCCAAAGTGCTGGGATTATAGGTGTGAGCTACTGCGCCCAGCCCAGAAAGAAGTTAATTTTGTTAGAGTTTTTTTCCTACTGTTTCTTACCTTAAATTGAAACAGATAATCTTGACTTTTTTTTTTCTTCTTCTTCTTTAAAAGACTAAAGGAGAGGAACATTATTATCAGGTACCTGGAAACCCAAGATTCTTGAATTTACCTCCTGAATCTTCATTGCTTGTAAGCTGAGTTTCTCAGCTCTACTGTAACTTGCTTCTTAAGTTTCTAGTTATAAACTTCAGGTTGTAGACCCTGCCTTACTTAGTTGCAAAGAAGTTGTGAAAATGAGTGTTAACTTCAGAAACCTATTTCAGTAACTTATCTTTGAGAAAAGACCCTGTAATTTTCATCTTGCACAGAGAGAACCCAAGAAGGCATACTGTTTTCATGTGTCTGGCAGCTCAGTGAATTGGAAAATAAATAACATATTCTCCCTTTGCTATGTTTTTAATGAATAAATTAAAATTGTAAGATATGGTTATGAATCTTCAACTGCTGATTTATAGGATACAGTTGCACTGGGATTTTTTTTTTTGTGAGAGTAGCATAAGAAATTTTGGTTATTTGTGTTATTTTAAAAGTCTGTCTTCCACCTAACCTCCTCATTACTATTTTCAGCAGTGTTTATTGACCACATTTTCTTGGTCAGAATCACTGAGTGTATTAGTCTGTTTTCATGTTGCTGATAAAGGACATACACAAGACTGGGCAATTTACAAAAGAAAGATTTAATGGACTCACAGTTCCACATGGCTGGGGAGGCTTCACAATCATGGTGGACAGCAAGGAGGAGCAAGTCACGTCTTAACGTGGATGGCAGTGGGCAAAGAGAGAGCTTTTGCAGGGAAATTCCCCCTTATAAAACCATCAGATCTCATGAGACTTATGCACTATCATGAGAACAGCTCAGGAAAGATCTACCCCCGTGACTCAATTACCTCCCACTGGGTCCCTCCCACAACATGTGGGAATTGTAGGAGCTACAATTCAAGATGAGATTTGGATGGGGTCACAGCCAAACCATATCACTGAGGTATCAAGGAATTCTTTGCTAAAGCAAAAAAAAAAAAAAAAAAAAAAAAAAAAAAATCACTGAGGTTAACACTTTGAAATACAAAGGTGACAAAAGAGGTTAGTCTTGTCCTCAGGGAATACCAGTTGATATAAGGGAGCAAAATCAGATAGAAAGATAACTTCAAGAGAATAAGCTTTTGAAATGACCATATGAGGAGCAAACCAATGTTTGATTACTGATTAGAGAAAGCAGAGGTTACTTCTACTTGGGGTCATCATCAAACAAGATGATTTGGAAGAGGAGCAAGCATCTCTTTAAGCCTTAGAGAATGATGGGATTGTTAGAAGAGCTTTTATTTTATTTTGAAATGGGGTCTTACTCTGTCACCTAGGTTGGAGTGCAATGGTGTAATCTTGGCTCACTGCAACCTCTGCCTCCAAGGCTCAGGTGATCCTCCCACCTCAGCCTCTCTAGTAGCTGGGACCACAGGCACACGCCACCATTCCTGGCTAATTGTTTGTTGTTGTTTTGGGTTTTTTTGTATTTTTGGTAGAGACAGGGTTTCTTCATGTTGCCCAGGATGGTCTCAAACTTCTGAGCTCAAGTGATCCACTCGCCTCAGCCCCCCAAAGTGCTGGGATTACAGGCCAGAGTCACTGCTCCTGGCTGTTTTTCTTTTTCTTTTTCTTTTTTTTTTAATTTTTCATCTCCCTGGAGCTATAAGAAGAGCATTTCAAGTAGAGGACATGGCAGGATCTAAAGTTTGGCGTGTAAATGTGTAAAGGAGGCTGTGGGCAGAATATTTTGGAGGAGGGTGGTATGGAGATAGCTAACAAGTTAGGAGACAGGTAACAGCAGTCCAAGTAATAGTAATTGGACCCTAACCTTGGGGGGTTGGTAGTAGAGATAGATTAAGGGGCCATAAGATAGAATGGACAGAGTTATGCCACTGGAATAAATATGGGGGAAGGGAGAAGTTTAGGGTAAAAATGTTGGTTATGAACCTACTGAGAGGATATCAGATTGCATTTTACTGCATTGATGTGAGTTCTGTGTTAAACAACATATGAAGAAGAATCACCAGCACATTATACAAAATAATTGCAGTTGTTGTTTTGAGTGTGCAATCTTATTTTCCAGGCCTTAATTTTATACTTTATGATAGAAAGGGTAGATATCTTTGATATGGGCAGAGGAGTTAAATTCCTCTCAGCTTGGTGGGGGAAATTATTTTCTCAGTGTTACTCAGAGATTTGAGATTTGCTGTAGTCATGTGTTTTTTGACTCTTGTATCTTTTTTTAATTTAATTTTTAAATTTTTTATTTATTTATTTATTTTTTGTGATGGAGTCTCGCTCTGTCGCCCAGGCTAGAGTGCAGTGGCATGATCTCAGCTCACCACAACCTCCACCTCCCGGGTTCAAGCAATTCTCCTGCGTCAGCCTCCTGAGTAGCTGGGATTACAGGCATGCACCACCACACCTGGCTAGTTTTTATATTTTTAGTAAAGATGGAGTTTCACTGTGTTGGCCAGACTGGTCTTGAACTCCTGACCTTGTGATCCGCCCACCTCAGCCTCCCAAAGTGCTGGGATTACAGGCGTGAGCCACTGCGCCTTGCCTGACTCTTGTATCTTTAAATCAAAGGTAATTATACCATTCGGGGAGTGCTTTACATCAGCTAAAACAGAAACCATCATCTCAGTTTTTCTCTTTAATACAAGAATTAAATTAAAAATTTTCTATTCCTAACTATCTGAGCCTAGAAAGAGGCAGCTAAGAAAGTGCGAGAAAATAAGCTGGGCACGGTGGCTCATGCCTATAATCTCAGTACTTTGGGAGACTGAGGCAGATGGATCACCAGGTCAGGAGATAAAGACCATCCTGGCTAACATGGTGAAACGCCGTCTCTACTAAAATACAAAAAATTAGCCGGGCGTGGTGGCACGTGCCTGTAGTCCCAGCCACTCAGGAGGCTGAGGCAGGAGGATTGCCTGAGCCTGGGAGGTGGAGGTTGCAGCGAGCTGAGATCGTGCCACTGCACTCCAGCCTGGCGACAGAGCAAGATTCGTCTCAAAAAAAAAAAAAAAAAAAAAAAAAAAAAGAAAAAAAAAGAAAATGTGAGAAAATATTGCCCTCTTCAGGCACCCACCAGTACTGCTGACCTTTGGTTTATGTACATGGACACAAAGGGTCTTTATTTTTCTGTTTGATATAGAAGTACATCCAGGAAGCCAGGACTATGGGCAGCACTATCCGCCAGCCCAAACTGTCCAACCTCTCTCCATCAGTGATTGCCCAGACCAATTGGAAGTTTGTAGAGGGCCTGCTGAAGGAATGCCGCAATAAGGTAAGCTGTGGACATCTCTGTATGTGTGCTATTTCTGTTAGCAGCCAAGGTAAGACCAAGGATTGGCTCTGACCACTCCCTCTGGATTTTAAAAATACTGTTGGCTGGGCGTGATGGCTCATGCCTGTAATCCCAGCACTTTGGGAGACCGTGGCAGGAGGATTGCTTGAGCCCAGGAGTTCAAGACCAACTTGGAGAACGTAGTGAGACCCTGTCTTTACAAAAGTATTAAGATGGGCATGGTGGCACACACCTGTAGTCCCAGATACTTGGGAGGTTGAAGTGGGAGGATTGCTTGAACCTGGGAAGTCAAGGCTACAGTGAGCTATGATGGCACCACTGCACTCCTGCGTGGGCAACAGAGCGAGACTCTGTCTTAAAAAAAAAAATCGTTAATATAATGAGACAGTACTAATTTTAAGATCCTGTTAATTTGAAATTAGGTATATTTGTTTTAAATAAAATATACCATTAATTGAGAGCATGCATGCTTTGCTTGATAAAAACTTAATGTATATTCTATAAAAATGAACAACAAGCTGGGCGCAGTGGCTCACACCTGTAATCCCAGCACTTTGGGAGGCTGAGGCAGGCAGATCACGAGGTCAGGAGTTCAAGACCAGCCTGGCCAACATGGTAAAACCCCGTCTCTACTAAAGACACAAAAAATTTAGCCGGGCGTGGTGGCATGCACCTGTAATCCCAGCTACTTGGGAGACTGAGGCAGGAGAATCTCTTGAACCCGGGAGGCGGAGGTTGCAGTGAGCCGAGATCGCGCCATTGCACTCCAGCCTGGGCGACAGGGCAAGACTCCATCTCAAAACAAAAAAAAGAACAACAGAGAGATGTACTTTTTAATTTAATAAAAAACTTTTTTAAAGACAGGATCTCACTATATTGCCCAGGCTCATCTTGAACTCCTGGGCTTAAGTGATCCTCCTACCTCAGCTTCCTGAGTAGCTGGGGTTACAGGCATAGTTTTAAATTTTTGACATTTTACAGTACTTTAAATCAGACTAGTCTTCACTCTAACTTACTTCAATAGATTAGTCTTATGTATATGCAAATATTTTTTCCCCTTTATTTTTATCTGATAGCAATGATATCTTATATCTAGAAACAGAAATTTACTGGGTACCTACTATGTGCCAGGCTAAAATGTGTCATTCTGTTTAAGCTTAGATTGTTTGGGTGTTTTTCTCTGTTCTACAAAGACATTCATTCTTAATTTTTAATGTTTTAATTATGAATTTAAATGTCTTTTCTAATAAAAAGAATCTTTCAACCAAGTCAGCATACCATAATTTTAGGGCAGTTCAACTAACTCAGTCTCTACTACATCCTATTTATTTATCAATGGAATAAAAATAGTCTCCTGCACTTTCAGTTCTAAGTGGTGCCCATTTGAAGTGATGTTCATTTATAGGAGGGAATAAAATATGCTGTCTCTTGCAGAATAAATTATTACTGTTTAAAGCTAGATTGGCAGGGCACAGCGGCTCATGCCTGTAATCCTGTCGCTTTGGGAGATAGAGGTGGGTGAATCACTCGAGCCCAGAAGTTTGAGGCCAGGCTAAGCAACATGGCGAAACCTCATCTCTACTAAAAAAAAAAAAAAAAAAAAATTAGGCGTGGTGGTGCACACCTTTAGTCCCAGCTACTTTGGTGGCTGAGGTAGGAGGATCATTTGAGCCCTGGAGGTCAAGGCTGCAGAATGAGACCCTCTCTCAAAAAAAAAAAAAAAAAAAAAAAAACCTGATTAATATATCAGTACTGATATTTTAAATTTAGGTTAAAAAAAACTCTGGCCAGGCATTGTGGCCAGTGTGTGTGTGTGTTTGTGTAAAACTTCTGTCAGTTCACTCTGAGTAATTAATATCTGTGATTTTTTTTCCATACAATTTTGTCTCTTCTGCCTTTCTACTATGAAGAACATTGGTGATGCTGCATTTCTGCATTTTTTTTTCTAAGCTGCTGGACTGTCATTCTTTTTTTTTTTTTTTGAGATGGAGTCTCACTGTGTGTCACCCAGGCTGGAGTGCAGTGATGCAATCTCGGCTCACTGCAACCTCTGCCTCCCAGGTTCAAGCAGTTCTCGTGCCTTAGCCTCCCGAGTGGCTGGGATTACAGGAGTGCACCACCATGCTTGGCTAATTTTTGTATTTTTAGTAGAGACAGGGTTTCATCATATTGACCAGGCTGGTATTGAACTCCTGACCTCAAGTGATCTGTCTGCCTCGGCCTCCAAAGTGCTGGGATTACAGGTTTGAGGCACTGCGCAACTGGCCTGGACTGTCAAAATTCTTAAGTCATGAGATGCATGACCTGGCTGTGACAACTTCCTATTCCTAGCCAATGATGACTGTGAAATACATATCAATTTTAGACATGTTAATATGTGGGAAAATATACATCTAGAATTGAAGAAATATAGTAATCAATGTAACATCACAAAGTATTGGCTTGCACGTGAGGCAACAGGCTGTTGAAAGTATAAATTGGTATGATGATTTTGGAAAACAGCATAGTATTGTTTAGTAATTCTTCTCCTAGGTATATTCCCTAGAGAAACTTTTGGAGCATGTCCCAAGAGATATGTACAAGAAGTTTACGGCAGCATTCTTTTAATAGCTCCAAACTGGAAACAACCAATCAGTTGAGAAAGCCAATCAGTAAGAGAATTAATAAATATATTGTGGTATATTCATGTGGTGGAATGCTATACAACAATGGAAATGGATAACAGTTATACACATCAGTGTGGATGAATTTCACAAATATAAACGAGTGAAAAAGCAAATCACAAGCCAGGAGTATCAGCACACACCTGTAATCCCAGCTACTTGGGAGGCTGAGGTGGGGGGATTGCTTGAGCCTGGGAGTTCGGTTCCAGCCAGGGCAACATGCTAAGACCCAGTCTCTTAAAGAAAAAAAAAAAAAAATCACAAAAGAAACATGCACGCCTATAGTCCCAGCTACTGCGGGGGCTGAGGTGGGATGATCAGTTGAATCTGGGAAGTTGAGGCTACGTGAACCATGATCGAGCCACTGCACTCCAGTCTAGGCAATAGAGAGAGACCCTGTCTTAAAAAAAAAAGATACATACAGGCAAACGAAACCATATATTTTAGGGTTAAAAATATAGGTAATAATTTTCTTGCTTTTCTGTAGTTTCGTTGGGTAAGTGGTCGCTTCTAGAGTCGGAAGGTGAGTGGAAGAGGGCACGTAGGGTGCTTCAAAGATATAAACAGACAGTATTTATAAATAAAATACTGGCCAGGCGCAGTGGCTCATGCCTGTAATCCCAGCACTTTGGGAGGCTGAGGTGGGCAGATCACTTGAGGTCGGGAGTTTGAGACCAGCCTGACCAACATGGAGAAACCCTGTCTCTACTAAAAATACAAAATTAGCCAGGCGTGGTGGTGCATGCCTGTAATCCCAGCTACTCGGGAGGCTGAGGCTGGAGAATTTGCTTGAACCGGGGAGGCGGAGGTTGCAGTGAGCCGAGATCGTGCCATTGCACTCCAGCCTGGGCAACAAGAGCGAAACTCCATCTCAAAAAAAAAAAAAAAAAAAAAAAGGAACTGGCCTGGCGCTGGTCATAATGATGTAATAGCATATATATGTTATATATTTCACAATAAAAAGGTTAAAAACAGTAACAGTGGAAAGAAATATGCCAAAATATTAAGAGTTGTTGCTTCTGAAAAGTAGGATTGGGGTGATTTGTTTTCCTTTTCTTAGATTTTTATATATCACAAATTTATAGCATAGTTAAATCTTACTTTTGAACTTGGACTCAAAGTTCAGGCAGATATGGGTTCAAAGGCCAGATCTATTGCTACTTTGCTGTTTCATTTTGGGCAATATATATATATATAATTTAATATAGTGCTATATTAAGTATAGATTTTGGGCAAGTTACTTAAGAGAATTATACTATACTTAGACTATAAATATACTATATTGTTTTATACTATGTTTAAATTTAGTATATTGATTACTGTATTTCTCAATTTCCGTATTGGTAAATTGGGAACAATAATAATAGTTACCTCATAGATTGTTAGGAGGCTTAAATGAGATAATGAAATGCCAAGTACAATGCCTGATATAGTACTTAATAAAAACTGTGATTATCATTATGCAGTATGTGTTTTCTTGGTTATGATCTTACAATAAGCAGTTGAAAATTTTTATGTAAAATAAATTACCTCCTCAATTTTTGTCCCCTTGACAGTTATTTCAGATATGTTTCTAAGTTGTATGTATGCTCAAAGGTTTGTTTGGTAGGGTCATTTAAGCAGTGGGAATCAGACAATGTCAGAGATAAGCATGACTGAAGGGTTTATTTGTTTCTTTCATAAATGCAAAAACTGAATACAGAGTGATGAAATCACTGACCAGGAGTCATAAAGATTGCTGTGTTCTTATCCTTTCCTTAACTACATATATTTTTTTTTTGAGACGGAGTCTTGCTCTGTTGCCCAGGCTGGAGTGCAGTGGCGCGATCTCAGCTTGCTGCAAGCTACGCTTCCTTGGTTGATGCCATTCTCCTGCTTCAGCCTCCTGAGTAGCTGGGACCACAGGCGGCCGCCACCACACCTGGCTAATTTTTTTGTATTTTTAGTAGAGACAGGGTTTCACCGTGTTAGCCAGGATGGTCTCGATCTCCTGACCTCGTGATCTGCCCAACTAGGCCTCCCAGAGTGCTGGGATTACAGGTGTGAGCCACCACACCTGGCCTTTCTTAACTAAATTTTTAAAGCATGCACTCCCTTGTAACCAGACCTACATGGGTATAAATATATTCTGTGTCCTTGGGGCTAATTCATCCTGTCCTTCCCAGCCCAACAGATGTACTGTGCAGGCTGTCAGAACCCTCTCCGGTTGTATGTAATCCTGCTCACTGTGGTTATTTAATCCTGTTGACTGCTTCCTTGTAGACCAAGAGGATGCTGGTGGAAAAGATGGGCCGAGAAGCTGTGGAGCTAGGGCATGGGGAGGTGAACATCACAGGGGTGGAAGAGAACACCCTGATTGCCAGCCTTTGTGATCTCCTGGAAAGGATCTGGAGTCATGGACTACAAGTGAAACAGGTAATGGATGTCTTGCCTCTCATTGCTGAGCAAATTGTCTTCCTGTTTTCAGTTACTAGCTTTCCCACACTCTTTTTGTCCAGCTGACTGGCTTTGAAGAATGGTGCACAGTGCCCTGGAGTGAGATTTGAAATAAACAATTAAATAAATGTGATCCAAACTATTTTCCTTAAAGATAAGCTTTATAAATCTGTGTGTTTGTCAGACTTTTAAAAAGAGGCATCTTTCTTCCTGGGGGTATAGCTGAAGGCCAACCTGATAGTTCCTGTTTGGCAGCTGGCCCTAGTCTAGAGATAGACCAGAAGGAGAGAAGTTGGAGCTCAGGAAGTACCAATCATACACTAAAGGTTCTTCACTAATCATATATTCACAGTGGAAAAAAAGTCTGTCATTAACATTTCTTTTGTATGCAGATGGTTTAACTAAACATTTGAGAGAAGGCCTCAGGAAGTTGAGTAAGTTTGATTTTTCCACTTAATACCCAGAGAATTTCCTTATTTCAAAATACTCTGTTTTCAATTGGTAGTCAAGATAGATACCTTTTATTTTTATGTATCTTTAAATTTGAAAATAACTTGAAATTTTTTGAAAAGAAGTTTTATCATGGAAAAATTAGAAAATACATATTAGTATCCATTGGTATTTCTCAAGGGCCTACTATGTCAGGTACTGTTGTAGGCACTAGAAATACCTCAGTGAACAAAACAGACCAAGATCTCTTGCCTTCCTGTGTCATTCTAATGGGTATAGCAACAATCTTCCACACATGTTCTTCAGAGCATTCTTCTGTGTACATATGCCCATGCGTATATAGCTGTATATTTAAAAACCCAGTGGAACCACAATGAGATACTATTTCACATCCACTGGAGTAGTTAAAATAAGTAACAAGTGTTAAGGATGTGGAGAAATGGGAACTTTCATACATTGCTGATGGGAATGTAAAATGGTGCAGCCACTTTGGAAAACAGTCTGGCAGTTCCTCAAAATGTTAAACAGTTCTTATATGACCTAGCAAGCCCACTTCTAGATACATACTCAAGATAAGTGAAAACATATGTCTACACAAAAACTTGTATACAAATGTTCATAGCAGGCCAGGCGCAGTGGCTCACACCTGTAATCCCAGCACTTTGGGAGGCCAAGACAGGTGGATCACTTGAGGTCAGGAGTTTGAGACCAGCCTGATCAACATGGTGAAACCCCGTCTCTACCAAAAATACAAAATTAGCCAGGTGGTGGTGCATGCCTGTAATCCCAGCTGCCTGGGAGGCTGAGGCAGGAGGATCGCTTGAACCCAGGAGGCAGAGGTTGCAGTGAGCCAAGATTGCACCATTGCACTGCAGCCTAGGCAACAAGAGTGAAACTCCGTCTCAAAAAAAAAAAAAGAAAAAAAAGTTCATAGCAGCATTAGTCATAATAGTGTCATCTTATGAGGCTATTATGACCCAGATATTTATCAGCTAATGAGTGGGTGACCTAAATTTGGTATAATACATTGGAATATTATTGAGCAATAAAGGGAATAAAGTACCTACATGTGGTACAACATGGATGAACTCTGAAAACATACTAAGTGAAAGAAGCCAGACACAAAAGGCCACAGATTGTATGATCTCATTTATACAAAATGTCTAAAATAGGCAAATCCATAGACAGAAAGTAGATTAAGGGTTGCCAGAGGCTAGAGGAAGGGAGCAATGGGAAGTGACTACTAATGCATATGGAGTGTCTTTTGGGGGTGATGAAAATGTTCTAGAATTAGATAGTGGTGATGATTGCACAACTCTATACTAAAAACCAGATTTTTTTGTTCAGAAAATTGCATACTTTAAAAGTGTGAATTTTATGGTAATATGAATTATATCTCAATGAAGTGGTTTTTTAAAAAATCCAAATGAGTTAATACTGTATGTAATGCTTTGCAACTTGCTTTGTTTTTATCTCATATCTTTTCTATGTCCTTAACTAATTTTTAGATGATAGTATAGTAAGTGTTTAAGAGCTTGACTGTAAAACAGACAGATCTGGGTTTGAAGTATGATTTCCACTCAATAACTTTATGAAACTAAGCAAGTTACCTAGCTTCTCTAAGCCTGTTTCCTTATATGTATGATGGAATTTTATTTTATTTTATATTAATTTAATTTAATTTAATTTTTGAGACAGCGTCTTGCTTTGTTGCCCAGGCTGGAGTGCACTAGCATGATCTCTGCTCACTGCAACCTTGACCTCCTGTGCTCAACTGTGTCTCCCACCTCAGCTTGGAGACTCTTGGAGACTGAGACTACAGGCGTGTGGCACCATGCCCAGCTAATTTTTTTTTTTTTTTTGTAGAGATGAGGTCTCCCTATGTTGTCCTGGCTGCTCTCAAACTCCTGGGCTCAAGTGATCCTCCTGCCTCAGCCCCCTAGACTGCTGGGATCACAGGCATAAGCCACTGTTCCCTGCCTGATGGAATTTTAAAAGTACCCACATCCATTGGGTCCTTGTGTGGATTCGATAATTAATGTAAAGCACTAAGCTCAGAGCCTGGTTTCTGGCTCTCTGAATGTTTGTGGTTATTGTAAAATCTCAGTTTTAATGACTACATCTGTTGTATAGATGTGCCATACTTTAATCAATCTCTTATTATTAGTCATTTAGGTTAATTCTGATTTTTCAGTATTGTAAACAACACTGCATTTATAGAGTTTTTTAAATGTTAAAAATTGTGTATTGCATTCCTAAAATTTTGAGACTGGTGTAGTAGCAACACTGTGAACTGTGAGTCAGAAAGACTTGGGTTTGAATCCTGGCTCCACTGGATGACTTTAAATAAGCAACTTGCACTTTCTGAAATCCAAATCCATGAAAGATAGATAGTTAATAAAAACCTATCTTTCAGAATATTAATTGTTCTACAATAAAGACATATGCACGTGTATGTTCATTGTAGCACTATTCACAATGGCAAAGTTATGATCAACCTAAATGGCCATCAACGGTAGACCAGATAAAGAAAAGGTGATACATACACACCATACAACACTACACAGCCATAAAAAGAACTAGATCACGGCCTTTGTAGCAACATGGATGCAGCTGGAGACCATAGTCCTAAGTGAACTCATATAGGAACAGAAAACCAAATACTGCTTGTTCTCACTTATAAGTGGGAGCTAAACATTGAGTACCCATGGACACAAAGAAGGGAACAACAGGCACCAAGGCCTACTTGAGAGTGGAGAGTGGGAGGAGGGAGAGGACTGAAAAACTACCTGTGGGGTACGAGGCTTATTACATGAATAATGAAGTAATCTGTACACCAGACCCCTGTGATATGCAGTTTACCTATATAACAAACTTGCATGTGTGCCCCTGAACCTAAAATAAAAGTTAAAAGAATTAAATAAATACCTTTCAGCTGTGATCATTAGAGGCAATGAAAGGAAATACCTGGCATGTGATAAGTATCCAACATATGACAGCTATTATTATGCTGGGTTCTGTATGGAAGGGTTTGTTTCTTTTTCTCTATAATAAGTGAGTAGAATACATATAATCCTTTTATCATTTTCCATAACATTTAGCAAGCCTGGCACTATAGTTGAGCTCTTTTAGCTTTGAGGTAAAACATATATGCTGAAAACTTTTAAATATTTACTGCAAAAATTTCTAGGGAGTTAGTGAAGCTTCTTCCTGTATTTTGAAAAATAGTACCGTATCATTCTATGTTCTAAGTCTGTGTTCTACTGTATTCTGCAGTAATTCTCACCATAGGAGGAATTTATTATTCTGCAGGAATTCTCACAGCAAGATCTTCCTTCCTTCCTTCCTTCCATCCATCCATCCATCTATCCTTCCATCCCTCTGTCCCTCCTTCCCCTTTCCCTCCCCTCCCCTTCTCTCTTTCCTTCGAGAGTCTTGCTCTGTCACGCAGCCTGGAGTGCAGTGGTATGATCTCAGCTCACTGCAACCTCCACATCCTGAGTTCAAGTGATTCTCCCACCTCAGCCTGCCAAGTAGCTGGGACTACAGCTCCGCACCACAATGCCTGGCTAATTTTTGTATCGTTTTTTTTTTTTTTGAGACGGAGTCTTGCTCTGTTGCCCAGGCTGGAGTGCAATGGCGCGATCTTGGCTCACTGCAACCTCCACCTCCCTGGTTCAAGCAGTTCCCCTGCCTCAGCCTCACGAGTAGCTGGGATTACAGGCTCAGGCCACCACGTCCGGCAAATTGTTTTGTATTTTTAGCAGAAGTGGGGTTTCACCATGTTGGCCAGACTGGAATTTCTTTTAGAGTTCATTTGAGCCCCCTCTTATTTTGGAGAGATAGGCTGCTTGTTTGGTGAGAAACCAGTGCAAAATAATGGGGACTTTTTAGTTGAGGTTCTATTTTGTTCTGAGTCCTGGCTTTTGGAGCTCTGGAAGTGAAGCAGTGACAATGTCACCAGAGGAGAGTGAGGATCTGTTCTTGCTGGCATGGCGTTAATGCTCTTAGGGATACATGTTCAGCTGGAGATTGACGCTGATGATCTATGTTGGGTTCCTAACACCATGTTCTCCCTAGGCCTCCATTTTGCTGACTTTATCCTGCTGAGACATTCTTCAGTTATCTTCCAATCCAGCGGTCACACCCTGGTTACCTGCTGTCCTTTATCATACACCCAGATTGTGACTAAATTTGCTCTCAGAGGGTGATTTTATTATGCCCCTGTGGGGGTACCTTCCTAAGCAACCGCCCATTATTATCTGCTCAGAAAGTAGAGAGAACCCAAACAGCATTTTTGCTGCTGGCCTCTTAAATTTTGTTACTAGCCTTGACTGCTTGGATGTAAGGCTGCCTGCAGCAAGTCTTCATAAGAACCTCTGTTATCCTCACCACTCTCTTTGGCTTTCAGTGACATCTTCCAAGGAGATGGGCTTCCACCTATAGTATGTTTTTCTATCAGATAGAGGTTTGGTTTTTCATACTGGTTTTGTAACTGCTGCCATTTAGGGTTGACACGTGAAAAGGAGTTGTTACTTATCTTTCTTGCTTATGACATTCTTGTAGAATCTGATGCAGTTTATTGTGTGTCCATGTCCATAAATGGATAGTCAGGCTGTATTGAACCTTGCAATCCCAATCAGACCCTTTGCAAAAGAGGAAAAAGAGTAGGCCATGTCTCTTGAACTAGAAAGACCAAAGAGCAGCCCAGCTGCTGCTCTTCCACTCCTGCCCTTGCTCTTTCTCCTCACCTCTGTAATCATTGTGAGCCAGGGGCTTCCTTCTTCTGGTATAGTGGCCTGATTTTGCCCTTGTCCTTGGCTCTTTGGTGTTATTGCATGTCAGGCTCTCTGGTCACCAGCTGTACTTAATGTGTGCCACATTCAGACAGTTCTATTAATTTATCTTAGGCTGCTTTCCTAGTCTGCCTAGATGCTGGGGAGCCTACTTTCTAATGGTTGTGGTAGATGGAAGGATGAATGGATTTCTAGAAGTTGAATTACTAAGTCAAAGACCATAAATATTTTAAGCTCTTGTATTATCTGTTAGATACATTAATAGACCTTTTTTTTTTTTTTTAAATGGAGTCTCACCCTGTTGCCCAGGCTGGAGTGCAGTAGTGCCATCTTGACTCACTGCAATCTCTGCCTCCTGGGTTCAAGCAATTCTCCTGCCTCAGCCTCCTGAGTAGCTGGGATTACAGGCACCTGTCACCATGCGCGCCTAATTTTTGTATTTTAGTAGAGATGGGGTTTCCTCCTGTTGGCCAGGCTGGTCTCGAACTCCTGACTTCAGGTGGTCCACCCACCTCGGCCTCCCAAAGTGCTGGGGTTACAGATGTGAGCCACTGCGCCCAGTCAACCTTTTTTTTTTTTTTTAAGTTTTTTAAATTAAAAATTTTTTTTTCTTTTTGGCTCCCAACAGGAAACAATAGACCTTCTTAGAAGCAGTTAGTATAGGATTTGTAAGTCTCATTAATGTTGTTAGACATTTTTTTTTCAAATATTTGTTATTTGGATGAATAAAACCTGGTATTTTCTAATTTTACTTTTTATATATTTTAAAAATTGTCTTTGAAGTTGTTGGGTTTTAAGTTTATGAATTTTGTAGGAAGTACAAACATACAGCAAGCTTATTTTGACAACTTGCTGATCTATAGCGAGGGTTTCCTACCATTCAGATGTTTGATTTTTTTTCCCCAGAGTAGATCAAGTTTGTGAATAGAAACAAAACAGACCCTCAGTATTCTCATGGGGTATATCTTAAGACCTTAAATCTTCACATTCATTCCATAGCACAAAATTTTCCTCAGAAAGTATAACTTAAAAAGTTAAATGATCTTTTCAGAAGCATCTCGTGTAGCATAGTTATTAAGAGCAATGGTTTTGACATTAGATAGACTTAAGCTTGAATCCCAACACTCTGCTTACTAACGGTGTGACCTCTTACAAGTTACTTAACCTTTCTGATCCTCAATTTCTTCTTCTATACAGAAAATAGGGATAGAGATATCTACCTTGTTAGACTGTTGGGAGCATTAATTAAAATATTGTATTTTGAACATCTGACATAGTGCTTAGTTCATAGTAAGCCTCAAGACCTGGTAGCTTCTATCATTATTATAGAATCAAAGTCATTTATAAAATTATTGTAATCTTACTAAAACAAACATACCACCTTTATATTATTTTATTATCTACATGGGAACATTTACCATGAATCTGAAATAAAGTTATCACTTAACAAGGGTTATGATGTACTGAACGATGATTAGAAAGAGACAAAGCAGTTGCTGGGTGACCAGCTGGGCTCACTCATTACCCAGGTGAATTACTCCCTCACATCAGGCTTGCAAATACTATTCAGGTTTGTGCCTTGGCAAAATGACAAATTGCTACATATCTCAAATGGTTTAAAGTGCAGTTCTTACCTTTCCAAACGCCAAGGTTCTATTATATTGACTGTAGTTTATTTCAGCCATGCAGTTAAGTACCAGCCTACCTTTCTGCACATTTCTTCAACTATACCTTCAATAGTAAATATTTGTTATAGTGATGACTTACTCTCCCTGGCCTGCACTAACAACTTATAACGTAGCCAAAGATACCAGAGTTTCCCCCACTTAACAGAGAAGGAAACTGACATTCAGAGAAGTTCACCAAACTGCTTTGCCTAGTTCACCAAGTAGCAAAATCAGGACTAGAACAATATTTAAAGGAATAACTTTAAATATTTTAGGAAATTCAGGAGCTAAGATGGAAGCTTATAGGCTAGATATCCACTCCTCTGTGCAAAAGCCATCAAGCTGACATAAAACCAACCGACCATTTAGAGGGTGATAGGTCATTTGCTTCTTTTTTTCTTTTTTTGAGAGGGAGCCTCACTCTGTCACCCAGGCTGGAGTGCAGCGGCATGATCCTGGCTCACTGTAACCTCCGCCCCCCAGGTTCAACTCCCTCCACCTCCCAGGTTCAAGTGATCCTCTTGCCTCAGCCTCCCGAGTAGCTGGGACAGCAGGCGTGTGCCACCACTCCCGGCTAATTTTTGTATTTTTAGTAAGGGTTTTGCTATGTTGGCTAGGCTGGTCCCGAACTTCTGACCTCAAGTGATCCGCCCGCCTTGGCCTCCCAGTGTTGGGGTTGGGATTACAGGTGTGAGACACTGTGCCTGGCCTGCTTTTTTCTTTCTTCTTTCTTTTTTTTTTTTTGAGATGGCGTCTCACCCTGTCGCTCAGGCTGGAGTGCAATGGCGCAATCTAGGCTCACTGCAACCTCTGCCTCCCGGGTTCAAGCGATTCTCCTGCCTCCTGAGTAGCTGGGATTATAGCCACGCACCACCACATCCTGCTAATTTGTGTATTTTTAGTAGAGACGGGGTTTCACCATGTTGGCCAGGCTGGAATCAAACTCCTGACCTCAAGTGATCTGCCTGCCTCGGCTTCCTGAAGTGTTGGGATTACAGGTGTGAGCCACCGTGCCCAGCTGCTTTTTGCTTTCTTATCCACTGGTCCCTTACCAGGCTCTCTTTCCCATCTCCTTTCTATTCCCAGTAGAGGACCCTTTCCTTTTTCTGTTACCTTCCATTGTTTATATTTCTTCTGGATTTTAGTAAATTGATATATTTGCATACACTGTGTCCTGGATGTACATTGAAACAAGAAACAGTACATATATTTTTTTAGCAAAAGCTTCTATCTGTATGTTGAAAGCCTTGACCCCTGAAATCTAAACTGATAGGTGTTTCTCCCTTGCATTGGTTCCAGGGGAAATCAGCCTTATGGTCCCACCTGTTACATTATCAGGACAACCGGCAGAGAAAACTCACATCAGGAAGCCTCAGTACCTCAGGTAAGATAGTCTCTGCAATGGAGAGTCTGCCCTCTCTCCACTTTTCTATCACCCACTGGAGTGATCACTTTGAAGCAAACTATTCCAGGTCAAAGAAGCCTTTGCTCTGGAATGTTTTCTCTTTTAAATATGGAGCCACCAGACTCTCTGAACCACAGAGCATACCAAAACCATGGCGTTTGCTTTCATTATGTATTTCTATACCCCTTTTATCGGCAAGATACAAAATTTATTTGGGAAAGAGGCCAGTCTCAGAATGAATATGGGTTTTACTGTGGTACTGGTGTCCTGGGTTTGGAGCAGGCTGTTTTCAGAGTCTTTTGTTTTATTTCTCTGACATGGGCATTATGATTATCTATCCCGTTAGTCAAGAGAGCTGTTGGTCAGTGTCCTTCCTTGGACCTCCTCAAAGTCAAGCCCTGGTGTGAATGATCCCTTATACTTCCTTTCTGTTTCTAACCTAATAAAAATGTCAGAGTTTGTGGCAACTCCAGAGGTCATCTAGTCCAGGCCCTTTATTTTACAAGAGGAGGAAACGAGTCTGGAGAGGAATTGAATTTATTTAAGATCACAAAGTGAGCTCATGGAAGAGGCCAAACAAGAGCCAGTCATTTTATCTCCTGCTCTGATGTTTAGACCATCCTACAGTGTCCTTTCCAGGCTAGTCTTCCTGCTTCTTTTACTTCTTGGGTGCATCTCCCCTTCACATCATCCTTTGTTCTCCACTCTGCCAGACATTTGTTTACCTTTCTTGGATGTTTTTATCTTAATGGTAAAGGCGAGTTAAATGAGGTAAGAAGATGGGCATGAACTCATTGCCCTTGAACTAGTTGACCTTAACTAGCACTGAACCTGGGGAGATAATTGGCTGAAAACTAGAGACAAGAGTTCTCCAGGTAGGCTTATGAGGAATTTTTTTGGCCCGCTTTCTGGATGTGTAAAAGCAGGTTCTTATTAAGAATGCTATAGAAGTCATTGCTGAGGAATAAACTGTAGCCAAAAATTCTCAACAGCTTGATGATGAAAATACTAAGTTTTAAACATTAGGCCAGACATGAGGATATAAAGGTACTATATCTTCTCTTCTCCTAGAGGTCCTATCATTCTGGAACAGAACCCGAACATTCTTGTTCTTTATATATTCTCTTGGGCTTTTGTAGGCTGCTGTGAAGCCAGAACAGGATGTGAGTAGTGGCTCCAAGTGGAAGCACTGCTTCTGTGGATCATGGTGAGAGCATGATAGACTAGGAGCCAGGAGGTCTGTGTTCCAGTACTGACTTTGCTGCTTGGTGACATAGGCAAAGCAGCTAACCTCTCTGAATGTCATTTTCCTTCTCTGTTAAGTGGGGGAAATTGTGATATCTTTTTTGGCTACCTTATAAATTGTTAGAGAATTAAATGAGATAATATCCATAAAAATGTAAAATTTGATCTCTAGTAGGAATTTCATAAATATTTATGAAACGATCAATTAAAGTGTTACCAGTGTAACCATCTGTTTCCCATAGCAATTTGTGATTTAAGGTAAGGGAAGGGCAGTCAGCTATTTGGATATTCAGATCTCTTTGGACATGACCAACTTGTTTATTCTAGGAATACTTCTTGATTCAGAACGTAGGAAGTCTGATGCCAGCTCACTCATGCCTCCCCTGAGGATCTCCCTGATTCAGGATATGAGGTCAGTATGGGCTCACATGTAATAAGCCACTAAAATCCTGTTTTCAGTTGCTGCTTAGGTGTCCACTTTAAGTAACAAGGTCTCAGTGGCTGCTACAGCATCTCAGCTAACGTGGAAGCCCTCCTAGTCACAAAGCCTTGTGTTTCATAATACATTTGTAAAGCTGTACAAACAGTTGGGTTTCGTGGCATTTTTGAAGGTGAGGGAGCGTAGGAGAGTATCTCAGGCCCTAAGGGCTCAGAGTTAGCCTGGCTTTTTAAGGGCTGTACTGTCTTTTTTCATCCCAAAATATGGTGAGCCTATCTGGTAAAGCTACATGGAAGCCCAGTATTTGGAGAATGTAGAGATAGGCTCTCCCAGGGTGAGATAAGGCTGTCTCAGCAGGTCTCCTTTGGCTTTACAGGTAAGTTATTGGCAGTGAGTTCATCTCCCATCCCACCCTCCACTTCCTTTTTACATTCTTCCTCCAGGCACATCCAGAACATCGGGGAAATCAAGACTGATGTGGGAAAGGCCAGAGCATGGGTGCGACTGTCCATGGAAAAAAAGTTACTTTCCAGACACCTGAAGCAGCTCCTCTCAGACCATGAGCTCACCAAGTAAGGCTGCTCCGCCAGGAGTAGAAGCAGGCTCCCAGGAATGGAGGGAAGAGATTGGAAACTTGTGTGGGAAGGGGGAGTATTCAGTGTGACATTGCTGCTGCATTCAGCTAACCTCTTTGCTTATGAAGGTTTTGCAGTATTTCCTCTTCTCCCTTTTTATCAGTGGAAGAATACTTCCGCTATATTGGTTCTCCCTGTCTTCTCAACCTGCATGCCCAAAACTAGCTTTCTTGGAGAGGTAGTGGGAAGGATGAGGTCTTCCTCTCCTTCCTGTATTCAGGTGACATGTATACCTCTTGGACATAAGGCATTTCCTTTGTCTCTTTCCTGTTCTGGGGAGCAAAGGATTGGAGAATTAAAAGGAAACTTCTGAGATGTCCTCTTCTCTCTCTTGTTCAACACATCATACCCCTCACCCCTCTCGGGATGTCTGTAGCCTTTTCTTGTCTGTACTTCTGCATGACCCTAGTCCCTGTCCGCACTCTACCTGGTAAACTTCTTCAGGGCTCAGTTTTCTTTCCCAGAGTTTTCCTGGACTCCCCAGAAACGTGGTTCATCCCTCTTCCAGGCATGCATAACATTTGTTAGAATATTTGTTCATCCCCTTTTCACCATGATGTGTTGTATTATCATTGTCTGTTTGCTTGCTACTTACTGAAGTTTGCTTTCATTGAAGGCATAAACCTGTCCCTTTCCCAAGGCTGAGCATGTTGCTTAGCATCCACTAGGGATTCAGCCAGCCCACATAAAAGGTATGCTTAGCTGCACAGACAGGAGGTGGACAGTCTATGAAGAGTATATCTTGATAGAATGTCCCTCAGTCTCTGGGATTTCCAGCTAGCCCCCAAGACTGTTTGTAGCTTGGAGATGGGATAAGGTGGAGGCAGGGTTGTATATTCATGGGGGCTGTGTATTCATGGGACCAATTGAATTCTAAATTCCAAAGGAAGAAATGAGTTAACTCCCATATAGGGAGCCTAAACTATTTCTCCTTGTCTGCAGTGACTAATACCATGTAGTGCCCCCTTTACCTTGAAACTCACTTTATGTGGCTGCCATGACCTTATACCATCTTGTTCTCTTTCTCCGCTTACTCTTTGCACAGTGTTGGCTTTCACCATCTTCAATTCTTTGCATGCACACAGTTTCTTTGTTGCTTTCTCGCTTGCTCTCTTACTTGGTGATCTCACCCAATTCTCATGACTTCTCTCACCTCTAAGCAGGAGATGCCCACATCTGAAGTTCTAGCCCTGACATGTCTTTTAAACTCCACTCCTGCATTCATTTCCATTCTGATATTCTACCTTTAGCTCAGAGAGAACAAAAGCAAGCTTCACAGAGTCTTCACCATAACTACTTTACTCTCAGATTTTTTGTGAATGTCACCACTGTGCTCTCTGAAAAGCTGACCCCCACTTCTTCTCCGTACCTACACTGAAAATTTGGAGTCAGTTTTGACTCCTTGCTTTGCTTTATCTCCCACATACAGATTTCAGGTTCTTCACCTCTGTGCCACCTGTCTCCTTACCATTTTTACTGCACAGACTTAGTTTAATCCTCATTTCCCTTTCACTTCTCACCTGCACTAAATTTAAATTTCCTGAAGTTGGTCATGGCTGTCTCTTTTTCTAGGGCAAATTGCAGAAACCCCTTACTTACTGGGCAGATTGCAAACTCCTTAGTTTAAAATTTTAGGACCTTCCTTCATTTGAATAGCCTTTTTTTTTTTTTTTTTTCATTTGACACCTTTGGTACAATAGCCTAACTTCTTAGTCTCATTGCTAACTGATCACTTCCCTGAACCCTCAACTCCAGCCAAACTGGTTTCCAAACCTGTCTGTACAACAGTTGTCTAAATTTCTGCTGCCCTTCAGGTCCCTCTTGTTCTAGAAGGCCTTCCAGGACCACTGAAGCATATGGCTCTTTAAATTCCCAGAAACAGCCTTTTGTTTGATTATTCATTGTGAGCAATCCTATACCATAGCCTTTACCTGATTTATTCACTTAGACTGCATTTGAGGATAGGCGCTTTCCTCTCCAGCACCTGGACATAACAGGCCTGGGTTGATAAATTATCTGTTGAAAGTGCCTTGTAAACCTGGCTAGGTAGAACCTCACAGTTCTGAATTCTGTACCTCTCTGGCCATGGTGATTGCAGCTTGGGCAACCAGGACAGTTGTCTTCTTTTGTTCTTTGTGTTGAAGGCCTGTACATTTGGCTCTGGGTGTCTCCTCTATTTGGGGGAAGATATCATTGCTTTGAAGCTGCAGAGGGCCTGGAATGTCAGGCAAAGGAGTTGACCTCTGATGAACAGGCAGTGAAAATGAAGGGAGAAAGTTTGAAAAAAGGGGAAGGATATGATCTGCATGGCTCTTCCTTGCCTGTGACCTGGATCAGAGGCGGGAGCAGAAGCCTGCCCTTTATCGCCTCTGAATCTGTCCTGGGCTTACACCCCCGTTCAGGGCAGTGTTCTGACTTGTGGCTCTCAGATCTACTCAGGGTTCGAAACTAGGCCTGGTGATGAATGGTGACCACAGACCTTCATCCACTGCCACTCACACACCATACACTAGCTGACAGCCTAGCTAGAAGCCTGAGAAGACCTGTGTCATCCTTGATGGAATTTCATTCCAGCCCTCAGTTTAGAAAAGGAGATTTCATGACTTCTGACACTTGATATTATAGTAACATCAACATACCTTGGACACAGGCAGTATTTGATTTTTGTTGTTCCTGCTGTAGCTTAAACCGTTGTCCCTCTGTCCCTTAGTTAGAGTAGCTAGCTTTGTTCCTTTATAGGGTGAACCTAAGGAACTTGAAGCTTGACATCTTATGCTTCCCTTAGCTGTCTCCTTCCAGAACTGAAAATTCTAGTTTCTTTCCCTTCCTTTTGGTCGGAGACTGATGTGTTGCCTCCTCTCCAACAGAAAGTTATATAAGCGCTATGCCTTCCTGCGCTGTGATGACGAGAAGGAGCAGTTCCTCTATCACCTCCTGTCTTTCAATGCCGTCGATTACTTTTGCTTCACCAATGTCTTCACAACTATCCGTGAGTAGCCCTGTGCTCCCAGCTGGCCTTCTCAAGGCAGTCTTTATGAACCTGCCTGAGACTCACTCGTTGTCCCCTTTTTAAAGAAAGAAGATTATTCCTTGTACTTTCTATTTGTCTTTTGCCTCTGTGGGGAGAGAGGTGCACTTGCCCTCCTTGGAGGCTGTGTTTTCTCTGAAGTTTCTCATTCTTGTTCTGAACTGGAGAGCTCAGTCTTTTTTGCCATTGTGTTGTCGGTGTTGTCCTAGGCACTGCTCTGGGAGCCTAAGCTGATGAAGGTGGAGTGGAGTCAGTTGAGCTGATGCAGTTTGCCTCCCTCCCTGCATACCCACAAAGAATCTCCCTTTTGTTTTCACCTGAGAGGCTCACTTGGCATCACAGAATGTTTCAAACCAGGCTGAAGGGAAAAAGGGCTCTTTTCTGAGGTAGCAGAAAGAACTCCAGATACCAGTGGGAGATTTCAGTCTGGGCTCAGCTTTGGCTAACTCATTATGTGTCTGTGAGCAGAGTCTATCCTGCTGTGAGTCCCAGTCTCTCTATTTACAGAATAGGGAAGAGGGTTCAATATGGTCTAATTCCCTTTGAGCCTCTTCTTTCCCTGATGCCAGGATTCTCTACTGGGTGGAGGGTAGTCTCTGAGTTTGCCACATGGCTAGTTCTTTGGCCAGTTACTCAGCAGCATGGACTCTTGTTTCTGTCTGATGCTGCATCTTCCCTTTTAGAGACTAGGGCTATGGGCTTAATAGAAGTAGCCCTGGACTGGAATCTAGAAGACCCGAGGCAAACTTTCTTTCTCTGTGCCTTGGAAAAAGGATTGCAATACTTCCTCTCCAAAGATTATGATTGTTATTAGGGTTCATGAGATGATAGATTGAAGAGTGCTCTAAAAAGCAGTTCAGTACAATGTTAGGAGTTGGGGATATTGTTTAACGAACAGGTTCATTTAGTTCTGAGCCTACAGATAGGCTTGGATCTTTGATGTTTGGGTGGTAAGCCTGAGAGGAGTGAAATTGAGGAGGGGCCGTGGGGTAGCTGGCTAATATTCTACATCAGCCAGGGACTAGGTCCTGGGGCCCTGTTGTTCCAGGGCTCTGCTTGAGCTGAGATAGCAGGAGCCACAGTTGTGCCAGCCTTCCTGGAGCAGGTCAGAGTCCCATCTGGTATGGGAAAGATTCCTGATTCTCCTCAATACTTTTGTGGCTTCCCCTAAACAGTGATCCCGTACCACATTCTGATCGTACCAAGCAAGAAGCTGGGGGGCTCCATGTTCACTGCCAACCCATGGATCTGTATATCAGGAGAATTGGGTGAGACACAGATCCTGCAGATTCCCAGGAATGTGCTAGAGATGACCTTCGAGGTATGTGTTATTTGGGGCCACAGCTCTGTGGGGATCTGAGTTTGCAACAGCTGCTTTGGGGAGTTTTCTGCAGGGTTTTTCAGAGGGCTTGCTATGTACAGTGTAATGCTTCAGCATAGCTGACCTTCCTGAGATGATCTGAGGCTGGAGCCAAAGACTGACCCTGAGGAGGGGGACCCCACCCTGTCTAAACAATGTTTGGAAGGCACTTACTTGTCTGGACTTGCACATCTCTCCATGCATAGTGTGTTGAGAAGTCCCCAGGAGTTCTTTGAGCTACTCAGCCCACCTGTTCCCAGAGACCTCAGAACCCACTTCCAGAATCTCTTGCTCCCTGACCCTGTCTTCTAGGTAGAGTGTTTTCTTTCTCAGCCTTGGGTGCCCCCATGAGATAGTGCTGTACCGCAGTTCTGGCGGTATGTAGAGCCATGACCTCTAAGCCTGCAGATGCTGAGGGGTCAGGTTGCAGGCAGCCAGTCAGATCTGTGCCTCCGAGAACCACTGTTCTTTCCTCTGATTTTCCTGACCTACCTCATCTTCTCTATTCTCTAATAGTGCCAGAACTTGGGGAAGCTTACTACTGTCCAGATTGGCCATGATAACTCTGGGCTGTATGCCAAATGGCTGGTGGAGTATGTGATGGTCAGGAATGAGATCACAGGACATACCTACAAGTAAGTGTACCCTCAGGCTGTAAGGTAGAGGGGCAAGGTGTATCTACGGGAGCTCTTTGATGCTTGGGTATGTGGAGTTCCCAAGGAGACCCTTTAGGTTGTGATAACCTGAGGCAACTTCCTGTTTGGCTCTGCCTCATACACTTGAAAGTAAGTAAGTAGAAGGAGGGTTTCTTCTGTTTTTTTTTTTTTTTTTTTTTTTTTTTTTGAGACGGAGTCTTGCTCTGTCACCTAGGCTGGAGTGCAGTGGCATGATCTTGGCTCACTGCAGCCTCTGCCTCCTGGGCTGAGGCGATTCTCCTGCCTCAGCTCCCCGAGTAGCTGGGATTATAGGCATGCACCACCACGCCCAGCTAATTTCGTGTTTTTAGTAGAGACAGGTTTCACCATATTGACCAGGCTGGTCTTGAACTCCTGACCGCAGGTGATCCGGCCGCCTTGGCCTCCCAAAGTGCTGGGATTACAGGCATGAGCCATCAGGCCCAGCCAGAAGGAGGGTTTCTAGGTGAAGATGTGTGGAATTGCTGTGCCCAGATCCCAGGCCACCTATGCCACTCAGGGTGCTTCTCTGATGATACATGGTGGAACCAGCAGAGCATTGAAGGAGTCTCTATCCTGGTTTCAGAGCCTATCTCCAGGGATTGGCTTTGTTGATGGCTCTTCCTGTGAGCAGCAGGGAGGAGCTGGCTGCTCTGACAGTCCATTGTCTGATCTTCAGGTTCCCGTGTGGCCGGTGGTTAGGGAAGGGCATGGATGATGGAAGCCTGGAGCGGATCCTAGTTGGGGAGCTGCTCACATCCCAGCCTGAGGTGGATGAGAGGCCATGCCGGACCCCGCCGCTGCAGCAGTCCCCCAGTGTCATCCGGAGGCTTGTTACCATCTCACCCAACAACAAGCCCAGTAAGTGGGAGGAGGGGTTGGGCCCTCATGCCATACAGTCTAGGGAATGGGTGGATCTCTGTGAGCCCTGATAATGGGAACCTGGGTCCCACCCTGTGCAGCTGCCTCAGGAAACACTTCTGCTAACAAAGCCACCTCACGCATATGGCACCCTTCTCTTATGAATCACTGAGAGCATTTGGCACTCTCCTTAGAGGGCTGGCAGGAGAGGAGAGAACTCATGCTGCCAAACCTGGGCGCTGTATATATTCATGCATGATCCATTAAAGGAGAGGGGTCTACTTTCTGGACCTCCCCTGCCTGATTCCTGGGCTTCACAGCCAAGGCTTGGCTCTCTTTTGGTTGCCCACAATTCCAAGGTAAAATGGAAAATAAACTTTACCAGAATTTCTTAGAGATAGAACTCTAAGGTGTTAGCTTTTCTGTTTTTCCCCCAAGATTTGCGGAAGAGCTAAATCAGCAAAGCTGGGTGGGCAAGAGCCTCTGCTTCCTAGGGTCCAGCTGCCCTGCCTCTCCTATGGGCCCTCCCCATGTCCTCAGTCTCCTGCTCAGGCAGCTAAGCACCGTTAGCCTCAGAGATTGGTTAGGGATGTCTGCTTGATTTTTATTAGAGCTGAACACTGGGCAGATCCAGGAGTCCATCGGGGAGGCAGTCAATGGCATTGTGAAGCACTTCCATAAGCCTGAGAAAGAGGTGAGCCTTCCTGCCCTCCAATCCAGGGCCTTACATTGAATAAGAGAGAATAATTTTGTTTTTCCGATTATCTTGTTATGCTCTTCCAGGCCCATGTGCTGTGGACACCCTAGAGTCTTGTAGAGTGTGTGCCTCAGCTAGTTGGAGATGGAGCAGACTCCTTCCTCTGGGGGCCTTTGCCTCAGGTTACCCTGTTTTCCCTCCATACTGATGACCCAATAGAGTCCCCGGGCCCCTAGTGAACAGTGCCTATTCCTGTCCTCTTCTAGATTTGCCTGGGTCTCCTTGAATAGTGGCCACACTGGCTTTGTCCTCCAGTGGAGAATCTCCTTGTGTGTGACCCAGATCTATCATCTCTTCTTTCATCCATTTATTCAGCAGCTCTTCACTGGGAGCTGCTCTGAACCAGGCACTGTGCCAGGTGTTAGGGAAACAGACAAAGTCCTAGCCTGTCTTTTGCAGCCCTCCCAACTCTGGGCTGTGGGTTTAGGGATGCAATGGTGGGAGGGCAGCTCGGCTGAGACAAGCCTGGCACCCTCCCCTGTTTCCTTACGTAGCGAGGCAGTCTGACGCTGTTGCTCTGTGGAGAGTGTGGCCTTGTCTCGGCCTTGGAACAGGCTTTCCAGCATGGATTTAAATCGCCCCGGCTCTTCAAAAATGTCTTCATTTGGGATTTCCTGGGTGAGTTGAGCTGGAGTATGAGGGTGGGAGAAGCATGTAGAGATATAAGGGGACTCACCAGCATAGCATGGGTGCTGACCACTCTGAGAGGCAGAACCCAAATTAGGTGACTCTCAGATCTCATTTGTTTGCTCTGGTTTTTCTTGAAGGGAATGACAAGAGCTCTCCTCCCCCTCCTTGGTAAATGCTTACCTCTTGAGAATTGGACAGAAAAGATTCTTCTAGACATCTGTTATTTAATACGGACTTAGTCCTGAGTCCTCACACTTTCCCCTTATAGATCCCAAAGTCCAGTTGAGCGTATTGGAGCCCCAAGCCCTATGTTGCACCCATATGGAGAATTTTCATGCAAGAAACCATCCTCAGAATTTTTTGTGTCTTCAGACTAGGGAAAAGAACATCTTTATATCAAGGGCCACATAAATAAATTTTAAAAATAAGGATAGGGAAGCTAAGGATCATTTTGAAACATGACCAGTGACATCAGAACACTTGTGCTATTCTCATTAAGTTACCTGTGTGGACTTGGATAGGCCCATGGCAAGTGGCCTGTAGGACCGTCAGGTTGGTGTTGAGAGCCTTTTCACTGGCAAGCTTTTCTACTCTTCACAGAAAAAGCACAAACCTATTATGAGACATTAGAGCAGAATGAAGTAGTCCCTGAGGAAAACTGGCATACAAGAGCCCGGAACTTCTGCCGATTTGTCACTGCAATCAACAATACTCCCCGGAACATCGGCAAGGATGGCAAGTTTCAGATGCTGGTGTGCTTGGGAGCCAGGTACTGCAGACCCAGGGCCCAGAGTGCACAGCGGTTAGCCTTGGTGGTGGTGTTGGAGGCCTGGTGCAGTGCAGGGGTGAGGAATGGCTCATCAGGTGCCCTTAGGGAGATGAGACCTTAGAAGGTTTCCTAGAAGCCCTGAATTTCCTCTGTGTATCGTGTATGGTCACACACTGCATAAAATGTGCTGCGTAACAACATTTGTCAGTGACGGACTGTTTATGGGATGATGGTCCTATAAGATTATAATACTCTGTTTTTACTGTACCTTTTATAGGTTGAGATATGTTTAGGTACCCAAATACTTACCATTGTGTTTTAGTTGCCTACGGTATTCAGCACAGTATTCCTTCATTTTTATTCTTCAGGCTGCTTTGGCAGGAAGCTCCAGAAGAAGTGTAGAAGAGCAGGCCTGGGGGCTGGTGACAGGGCTGTACCGATTTGTAGCTTAGGAGCAACAGGCTAGACATATAGTAGGCTCTACCATCTAGGTTTGTATGAGAACCCTATAAAGTTCGCATGGTGACGAAACTGTCTAATGACACATTTCTCAGACTGTATCCCTGTCATTAAGCAACACGTGACTTATGTGTGTGGTGATCTGTCGGGGTAGGGATGACAACGTGTATGTAACTCGGGGCAGAGGGGCCCCATTTTGAAAGGAAAGATCAAAATCACACCACTGGGGAAGTTTGAAGCAGAGTATATCTAGTTATTCCTTCATTAGACATTTAAATGGCCTTATGGAAGTTGGTAGGAAGAGAGCTGAATAAAACGTGGCCCCTTACCATTTATTTATTTATTTTGAGATGGAGTTTCGGTCTTGTTGCCCAGGCTGGAGTGCAATGGTGTGATCTCGGCTCACCACAACCTCCGCCTCCTGGGTTCAAGTGAGTCTCCTGCCTCAGCCTCCCGAGTAGCTGGGATTACAGGCATGCGCCATCACGCCTGGCTAGTTTTGTATTGTCAGTAGAGACGGGGTTTCTCCATGTTGGTCAGGCTGGTCTTGAACTCCTGACCTCAGGTGATCTGCCTTCCTTGGCCTCCCAAAGTGCTGAAATTACAGGCGTGAGCCACCATGCCTGGCCAACATTTAGAAGCTTACTTGTCCTAATTAAATACAGAGCATGGAAGAAGGTTTTGAGGGTCCAAAAATGAAGTGTACATTCATACAATATGCTGAAAAGGTAGAGGAGAAAGATCAGAGAAGACTTCAGGGAGGAGTTGGTATTTAAGTGAGCCTTTAATGGAAGGAAATAACAGAACGTGGCAAGGGCAGTAATAGGAAACACAGTTGAAAGGAGGATAGGGCCCCTGAGCTGGGACAGAGAAAGATTCTTTTCATATTAGTACAAAGTTGTTTCATCAGGGGACTGAAGTAATATTAATCTGATATTATGGGTGGTATGCATTAGAGTGGACAAGATTATTAGGGGCTATTCCTGTAGGTCAGGTGAGAGAGCATGAAGCTCAAATAAACTTAAGGCAGTTTATTCAGGCTGCATAAAGCGGGAGAATTGGCATAGTGGTTAAAAACAGACTCCAGAACCGCATTCACTAGGTTCAGATCTCAAGTTATCCATTTACTAGCCATGTGATCTTGGACAAGCTACTTAACTTCCATCTACCCCACTTTCTTCATCTATAAAGTGGGGATAATAATAGTACCTACCTCATATCACAGGGTTATCGTGAAGATTAAATCTCTTATGTCAGTGCCAGCACATGCTGAGTGTTATGTGAGGTTAGTGCTTATTATTATTCCTGGTGGTGGTAGCTGTGGGAGGAGAGAAGCTCTGGGAGACACCAGTGGTGGGGCTGACTAGGCAGGGCGAGGGAGGCAGGGGAGGAGGAGGCCTGGAGGCTCATGACAGGGCTGATTTGGGTCGGGTTTGTTTGGTGTCCTGGAGCTGAAAGACCTCTTTGCCAGTCCCTGTTTGGGAAAGGGGGGTGTGGGGAGCTGTCAGCTTCTCCAGCTTCAGACTTAGTTCATGGTTTCCCCCTTGGCCTTGCACTAACGCACTCTCTTCCTTTTCCTTTGCCCCTCTGACCTGCCTGGACTGCTCCCACTCTGCCAGAGATCACCTCCTACACCACTGGATTGCCCTGCTGGCTGACTGCCCCATCACTGCACACATGTATGAGGATGTGGCACTGATCAAAGACCATACACTTGTCAATTCCTTGATTCGTGTGCTGCAGACATTGCAGGAGTTCAACATCACGCTGGAGACGTCCCTTGTCAAGGGCATCGACATCTGACCTCCCAGCACCAGCCAGCAGCAGGACTGAGAAAGACTCACCCTGCAGCTCTGACCTTTCTTCCCAAAGGGACTTTAGCGATTGTGCAGGAGTAGGAGACAAAATGTACACTCACTGTAAAAAGAAAACTAGAGGATTTTTGGAATAAATAATCTATTTTAGAGTTTATTTGCTGATTTGCTTTTTACACACTTTCATGTGAAAGAGTGATAGGGAGAGGGAGCGAGGCTGGTGCCGCTTATTTTGAAGCTGGTGCCCTCCCTCGCCGTGGCCACATGCTGGAAGCCTGAGGCCTCCCTGGACTGAGCCTGTGGCACTGCGTGCGGGACAGTTATGTTTCCTTGCCCCGTCGCATTAATGAGGCCCTTCCACATCATTTTTAAACTAATGTTTTTCTATATTAACATTATTATGGATATTTGGCTTTCATAGGCCACACACAGGTGTGCTGCGCGGGAAGCCCCATGCTCCAATCAAAGGGATTTTTAGTAGTGCCTCTAAGCAAGCACTGATGAGTCAGTCCCACGTATTTTCTTTTTTGTCAGTATTATTTGGGAAGGAGACATGCCGGGATGTGTCATCGTGCCAAATACCACATTTCCTGTTGGCACAGTTTCACAGAAGTAAACATAAGCATGTTTTAACAGGTTTTTCTTTTCTTTTTTCTTTTTTAAAATGTTTTATTTATTTAACCCGCCATTGTGTGTTTTTAAGTATTTTCTTTTTTTAAGGAAAGGAAAAGCTTGTCACAATCTAACTGGCTATGTTATTATTATTAAATTTATGTTTTGCAACTTAGAAACCAGCTACATACAGTATGGCCCACTTAATAAAACACCTGAAACAAAAACTGCATGGATCACTGATTTTTATGGAGGTTTGTGAGCAGTGAGTGGCTGCGGGTGCAGTTGGGTCCATCTGTGAGGATGGTCTTGTGGCATCACCTCTCTTTACCAGCAGGCTCGGGGTTGTGGCCTGCCCAGGATGCCCCTGAAGGCCTGGGGTCTCCTGGGTCCTTCTGCCCGCAGTGCTAGGAGCCTTCCTAGCTGTTATGTGGCTGATTCACATGGATGCAGACAGGGTTCTTTCCCCACTCCACAGAGGAGGAGACTGAGACACAGGAGGGAAAAGACCCGGCCAGGGGTGCAGAGGTTGTCACTTGACTGAGACAGGATGGGCCCTTTCTTGAGAGGGTAAGAGAGACCAGGTGTGGGAAGCTGGGGGTCGGGGGAAGCTCTTGAAAGAAAGGTTTGCTTTCCTGGGGATGGCAGGTGGGAGACCTTTATGAGAGGTCCAGCTTCCTTCATTTTTATTCTTCAGGCTGCTTTGGCAGGAAGCTCCAGAAGAAGTGTAATGTGATCAAGTCAGGCACCTCAGACCAATCAGTGCCCTCTTTTATGCTTCCCTGGTTTGCATGCATTTTCCCTTTGCCTGGAATGCCTCCCCTTCACCCACTTTGTGTTTGTTGTACAGGGTTTACTTTAGCAGTCACCTGCTGTGAAGTGTCCCCAATCTCCCTAGGCAGTTAATCATTCCATCCTTGTGCTCCTTCATTTTCTTAGATGCTGGCATCTCCTCTCTGGATTGTCATTGCCTGCTTTCGTGTCAGGCTCAGCCCTTGCACCGTGAGCTCCCAGAGGGAAGAGGGGGATCTCTTGCCTGTCTCCATCCCCTGGGCCTGGCAGGTGGTAAATGCTTCTGAAGAGATGAGGAAAGGGCCCAGAGAGCTGCAGCGCAGCTTCCTGCCTGCAGAGGGGGTGAGAGGCCACACTGCAGCCGTCTGCCTGGAGCCCACGGACAGAGCTTTAGTTCTTTCGGAGATGGCCGAGGAAAGGGGAAGGAAGGTAGGCAGTACCTCTGGAGCAGGAAGTGGGATTCTTGGCTGGGCAAGAAGGGCAGCATGGAACTCAGCTGTATGTGTTTATATTGTGGGCCTAGACCTGAGCTTACCCTAAGGCAGGTGCTGGGACCAACTATTTCCTTGCTCTTTCTAACAGCTGATCCTACTCACTTTCTACTGTGTTTTGTTTTGTAATCTTCTGCAAATCTGTTTTGGAATGATGTGTGATATAAGAGAACAGACCTGTTTAGTAGCTCAAGATTTCAAGGACACTTGAGTCAACTGCATTCTTCTGTGTAGGGCCCAGCCAGGCCTCTCCAGTGGCCCTGGGTAAATCAGGTGTGTTTGGTTCACTCAGCAAGCAGCCCTGCCTGCCTCAGCTTCTGCACCTGCTCTACTTCAGGGCTTCCCAGGCTGTGATTTCAGGGACTGGTAAATAAACAAGCAAGCAAAGGAACTCAGTGAATTACTATAAAGCAAGCACCCTTATAATCACCACTCAGGTCAAGAATAGAACTTTGCCAGCCCCCCAGGGTCCTCCATGTTCCCCCTTCCCCATCACAGTCCCAGCACCTCCCTTCTTCCATCTTAACTTTTATAAGTAATAATTTCGTTGAGTTTCTTTATTGTTTTGTCACCCAAATGTGCATCCCTACATGCTATAGTCTTACTGTCCTTTTAAAAAAAACTTGATATATCTTTTAAGTCTCTTTTAATCTAAAGGGTCCCCTCCATCCCTTTCCTTTTCTTACAAATTGTTGAAGATTTTAAGCCATTTGATCTGTAGATTTTCACAGCCTGGGTTTTTGCTAATTTCATGCCCGTGGTGCAGTTCAATATACTCCTTTATCCTCAGCATTTCCTGCAGATCAGCAGCTAGATCTAGACAATTTGCCTCAGGTTGATCCCTTTGATAAGACTCTAGGTAGTGGTGTGCTCATTTAGCAAGAAGCACGTAACATCTGTTTTTCACTTTTGTTATGTTAGCAGCCACTGATGCTCAATGCCTACATCCAGCAAGTAATTCACTGGGGATTGCAGCATGGGGATATTCTAATCTATCATTTTTTCTTCATTTATTAGATGGAATAATTTTATAAGGAGACATTGTCTCTCATCTACTGTTTGATTTCCCAGTAGAGTTTGTGTGGGAAAGGCAGATAAGTGCTTAATTCTTTCCTTTTATTTACCCAACTTTTAAGATATGAACTGGTTCTTTGTTATCCTCAGAAGGTGACTATTTTTTAAACAATATTATGAACTCATGAGTTTAAATGTATTTGATAGGCTTCATCTCATTGCAATTATTATCTTTATTGTCCTGCCTTTGGCCTTTGGGAGCCTCTTTAAGTTGGTTCCTGAGTTGTTTTGACACAACTCTAGTTGTCTTTGATATCTGCTTTGTTTTCTGGTATTGCAAGATGTTCTAGGCTCACTTTAATCATTTTCTGTCCTAGACTTGGAATCAGTCATTTCTCCAAAAAGCACTGGTTTCCTTAAGTGGGAAATGGTATTGCAAGACCATAATTGGACACTGGAAATTCTCATTGTTACTGGTAGATCATTGGTTCTAGGCCTATTCAGTAGACAGAGCTTTGATTATATTTAAATATAACATTTTTATACATTTAATATAGACATCTAGAAACATATATAGTAAATATGTATTTTTAAAGATAGTGAAGGTCTTGGAATTATATATGTTAAATGCATATATAAATATGTATGTATACATGAGTGTGTATACACACATGTATCTATGGTGCCCCATGATTTTACAGTGTTCTTTCTGATTCCAATTCAGGATTATAGGGTGCCTTTGTCCATTTAATGCGGCTACAAAGGAATACCTGAGGCTGGGTAATTCATAAAGAAAAGAGGCTTAGTTGGCTCATCGTTCTGTAGGCTTTACAGGAAGCATGATGCCGGTACCTGCATTTAGTGAGGGCCTCAAGCTGTTTCCACACATGGTGGAAGAGGAAGGGTGTGCAGAATCACATAGCAAGAGAGGGGTGAGAGAGACGAAGGAGGCTGGGCTCAGTGGCTCACACCTGTATTCTCAGCACTTTGGGAGGACGAGGTGGATGGATCACTTGAGGTCAGGACTTCAAGACCAGCCTGGCCAGCATGGCGAAACCCCGTCTCTACTAAAAATACAAAAATTAGCTGGGTGTGGTGGTGGGCGCCTGTAATTCCAGCTACTCGGGAGGCTGAGGCAGGAGAATCACTTGAACCCAGGAGGCGGAGGCTTCAGTGAGCCGAGATTGTGCCATTGTACTCCAGTCTGGGCGAAAAGGGCAAAACTCTGTCTCAAAAAAAAAAAAAAAAAAAGAGTGGAAGGAGATGCTAGGCTCCTTCCAGCTCTCACAGTAACTCATAGAGCAAGAATTCATTCATTACCATGAGTATGACACCAGGACACTCTTGAGGGGTGTCCCCGCGTGTCCGCCCATGACCCAAACACCTCCTATTAGGCCCCACTTCCAACAACATTTCACTATGAGATTTGGAGGGATCAAACCAAACTATAACATACTTTTACTTTTTTTTTTTTTTTTTTTTTGGAGACAGGGTCTCACTCTGTTGGCCAGGCTGAAGCACAGTGGCACGATCATGGCTCACACAGCCTTGACCTCCCAGGCTCAAGTGATCCTGCCTCAGCCTCCTGAGTAGCTGGGACTACAGGTGTGCACCACCACAACCAACTAATTTTTAAATTTTTTGTAGAGACAGGGTCTCACTACATTGCCCAGGCTGGTCTTGAACTCCTGGGCTCAAGCAGTCCTCCTGCCTGGCTTCCCAAAGTGTTGGGATTACAGGCATGAGCCACCATGCCTGGCTTAACTTCTTATATATTACATCTGTATCTCTTTTTTCCATAATGAGAACCCTAGGTTTGAAGGGCAGAGAAATTGGTAGAATAAGAAGATCCCCTAATTAACCATTTGCTTTATCCCACATTATAAACACAGCCATCTCAGAATAACAATACTAATGCTTCTACTACCAATTATGATCATGGAAAACAGTTAAACTTTTTTTGGTATGTTATTCCCATCCTTCCCCCTCAAGCCTGGCCCACCCCCCTGCCCCACCCTTTTCTTTGAGACAGGGTCTCACTCTGTCACCCAGGCTGTAGTGCAGTGGCACAATCTTGGCTCACTGCAGCCTCAACTTCCCAGGCTCAAGCAATCCTCCCACCTCAGCCTGAGTAGCTGGGACTACAGGTGCGTGCCACTACTCCCGGCTAATTTTTTGTATTTTTAGTAGAGACAGGGTTTCACCATGTTAGCCAGGATAGTCTCAATCTCCTGACCTCATGATCCACCCGCCTTGGCCTCCCAAAGTGTTGAGATTACAGGCGTGAGCAACTGCGCCCGGCCAGCCCCTATGTTTTAGTAGAGGTACTCTATCTTTGAGAGATCATATATTATTTCTGTCAACTTGGGTTTTTTTGAGAAGCAGATGCCAAGACAAAGGAAACATCTGTGAGGGCTAAAGAGCAAGGGAGCAAGAGTAGGCAGGGAGAGGCTTTAGATCCAGAGGCCAGGCTGACCCCTGGGAGAGGACAGAGGGAGGAAGGACTGGGAAGGAAGTCTTAGACCATAGACCAGCTCTGAGAAGAATCTCAGTCAAGTTGATGGGAAGTCCCTGAGCAAAAAGCTGCTCATGAGAGGAGTCCACTTTGGGCAGGACTGGGCACACCAGTAATCCTGTTGTGCTCAGTTGTTGTCTAGAAGCAGAGCCTAGAGGAAGTGTGGCTTCTGCATTCACAGGGGAAGCAGCTGGGGGCTGCCATTAATTATGACTCCTCTGGGCACTTTGTCAGGTTTTCTTGAAGGAGACTTGAGTGATGCAGCTCCACAACCTGCACAGTCTGCCCCTTATACTGCACAGATCCTCTTTTCCACAATGCACCCATGTTTCTTTCCATGGTTTCCCGACAGGAAACCTAGAAGAGGGAGCTTTGGGGAACAAATTACAATCACCATTGATGAAGTTAGTCTTGGGGCCATGGTTGGTACTTACCTTCTCCCTTCTGCGCTATCCTAAGTTCCCATCACCTTCAGCTATCACTTCAGTGGGGCTTGGCTTGCTTAGTGGTATAACCCCAACCTTCATTCCTGAGAGGTCCAAGCCCTTGGTCATCATACTCTTCTTGACCAGGGTTGCTGCAAATGTCCACTTAGAGTTACAACTGGACAAGGGAGTACCAAGAGATACCCAAATGGATCATTTGGGCTTCACATTATTTTAGCCCCTACTGATGTATAAAAACAGCGTGACCACCTCCTGCTATTCAAGCTCAGTCATCTCTGCCATGATGGTGACTCTTTTCTTGTCTACTCATTCTTAGATAAAAGGAGTCCAAAGTACCCTGGTGGCAGCCAGAGTTCTGTAGTTCAGTGCGACTTAACGGGTGTAGTTGTGTCCCTGGCAAGAATATGCCCCCTTTGGGGATTAGTGTTTCCAACCCTATGGAACCTAGAGTTCAGGGACAGGAAGCACAACATTCCCCAGTGGGTCCTTGGAAGTGATGGTAAGTGTAGCCACTCTTGCTTCTGCCCCTAGGTTCCTTGACCCATGCATTTTTCCTGTAGGGGACATAGCAGGAAGCTGTAATTTAGCTGTGATTATAGCTCTCTGATTTAATGCATGTGCTGGGTCCTGAAGGATGGCATCCAGTCCTTGCAGATTATTGCCTCCAGGCGAGTGCCCTAGCTGTGCCTTCAGTAAGCCATTCTCGTGCTCTTTCAGGCTGGCAGCTTCTGGATGGTGCAGTATATATATATGACCAGTAGATCCTATTGTCATAGGCTCACTTGCTCACCTCCATTGTGAAGTGGGTCCCTGGTTGGATGCTATGCTGGATGGAATTCCATACCTGTGGATCAGTTACTCTGTAAACTTCTGAGGATACTGGTGCCGGCTAAGGTTCTGTAGGCAGAAAAGGCAAGCTGATTCCCAGGATACGTCTCTATCCCTGTGAGGATAAACTGCTGGCCTTTCCAGGATGGAAGGGGCCTCATGCAATTGACTTGCCACCAGGTGGCTGGCTGGTCTCCTTGAGGAATAGTATTATATCTGGGACTCAGCATGGATCTCTGTTGCTGGCAGAGGCAGCAATAGCTAGATCAGCTTTGGTATGTGGGAGTCCATGCTTTTAGGCGCATACATAGTAGCCTTCATCTCTGCCACTGTGACCAATTCCATTCATGAGACTGTTGTGCCAGTTCCAGGATGGCCAGTGATGAAGTGGCTGAGTCATTTAATCTACTCAGTTGTTAGTTGTCTTTTGTGGTGGATGCTTTCTGGTGGGTGTTAATGTGTGATACAAAATCTTCACATTTTGTGCCTATTTCTAAATGTCCACCCACATGCTTCCTTGTCCTCAATCTTCCAGACTTTTTCTTCCAGCCTCTTGACTAGGCAGCTAGATCCTTGGTTGCTGCCCAGGAACATGTCTCCTGTGTAGAGTTCTCCTTCCACAAGCAGCTGCCGCACTTGCAGTTCTGCTCATTGGGGAGATTTTCCCTTGCCTCTATCTTTCAAGAAAACCCCTGACTGTGGCTGTCGAGCAGACACTGTCCATTTTTGGCTTCCACCCACACGCTGAGTTGACCCACCAGTAAACCAAGCTTGGTTACCATTTCTATCTTGCAATGAAGTACTACAGGCCCTACCTAACTAGGACTTGGCTGACTTAACAGAACCCAGTCCATCATGGGCAGTTCTAGACGTATTGTCACTTGATAGTCAAGCATTGCGTCTAAATTGGAGCCTAGTCACATGCCAGGAACTGTTTCTCAAAAGGTATATGCAGATGTCATGCTCCAGAAACCCAGGGGCCTGCTTTGTGATTATTTCACTGGGGCTTTCAAAGAGGTCTGTATTGCATCTTACCTATCACTGACACTTCCAATGCCATAGGGTCTGCTGGATCATATGATCCAAAAGATAAGCTATTTGCCTAGCTGCCTGGACCTCCTATAGAGCCCTTTTCTGTTCCAGGCTCCGTGTAAAGCTGGCAACTTTCGGTACCACCAGAGAAGAATTTCTAGGTGTGGAATGTGTGGCCTCCAGAATCCAAAGAGCCCTGCCACGTGCTGTGCTTCCTTCTTTGTGGTAGGAAGGATGAAATGGGCATCAACTTGCATTTTACTTTGAAGGGGATGTCCTGGCACACCATGACCACTGGATACCTAAAAACTTCACGTGTGTTCTTTTCTATTCCAATGGAACAAGAGGATCAGAACAGTTGGCATTCATGTGGAACAGACAAAGATATTCATCTGCAGTTTCCCCCCATAGTTATATTAACTCTCTTGCCTTCAGTCATTATGCAGAGAGAGATGGACAATCTGGACATCCCACAGAATAGCACATAGATGCATTAAATCAACTGCATCATAGCGACTGGGCAGGATAAGCAAGAGGTGGCTAGTGTGCTCCAGAAGGCAGATGATAAACCCTGTGAAAACTCAGGGACCTGCTCTGTGGCTGGAGACCAACTGTGCTGGGCCATGGAGACAACCTGGGGAGTTTTATCTTTACCATTAGAGACCTGAGAAGTCATGGAAGGGTTTTCTGGAGATGGGTGATATGTTCAGATTTGCATTTTGAGGAAGAGATGTGAGCATCCTAGTGAATAGCCACAGCGGAGATGAGCACAGCTTGGCTTAGGAGTGATGGTAGAGCTGGAGGGAAGGGAATGGATTCTAGATTGCTTCAGAGGAAAGACTGGGAGGATCTGGTGATGGATTGCTTCTGGGGTAAGGAAGAAGAGGTATTAAGGGTGTTGTATAGGCCTTAGGGATACTTGGTCTACACTTTAGTTCACAACACAGACTTGTGATGTTAGTCAAACTAAGATTTGGGAGGTGGTGTGTACATCCATGCTCACAGGCTTACAGTCACCTGTGTTTACAGTCTCGAGCTATTTTGAACTTCCTTTTCTCATACTAATTCTGAGGGAGCTGGGGCTGGCTGGCACACTTAAAAGAAGCCCTGGAACTCGAGGTTCCTTCCTGTCTTTCTCTGACCCTGAACATAAAGCCTGCTATTGGCTCCAGGGAGGGGTAGGACCTGAACACTTCTGACTTGGCCCTTAGGCTGCGGTCGTGGTGATCTCAACTTCCGAAAGGTGGTTTATTATAGGGTCTGACCTTTAACTCCAGCTGAACAGGTGGGATAGTTATAGCAACCTCAGAACTGCAGGATTAATTGCCTAGAGTCTGGTTTCAATTGCTTGAGTTTCTCAGCCAGAGCTCTAGGCTGCTGCAGAGCTGGGCCAAGGGCATCACTGGACCAAACTGTACATTACTTGCCATCTTGGTTCCTGATCTTCTTGTCCTTGGTAAGCTCTGGCCTTAAGGACAAGTATTAGCTTCCCTACCCCTACAGGCTGTCACAGGCCTGGCAGCTCTTTGAATGCTTAAGCTCCACTTCCCCAAAATGTTGGTGCTCTCACTGATGTTAAAACTGAGAACCAAAAACAGAACACATTAGGGACAGGCCTTCCAATAAATAAACCTTTAGCCAAAAGTGTGTGCAAATCTTTGTAAAAGCTATTCTTTCTGGACTTGGACTTGTGCCTCTTTATGCAGTTTTGGGGTTTGGAGGTACCTCTGGTGAGAGCTGGAAATGTGTGACCTCGGCCTACCACTGAGGCTCACTTGGTTGTGTAATTTACTAAGCTCAGTCTCTAGCATAATTGAGATTATGTAGATTTGTGCAACTTTGTAGCAAAAATCAATCTGAAGGTTGAATTAAAATTGGTGCTTGGTTTTATTTGCAACAAATTTCAATTTACTGAATTTACAATTGTAGTTGATTCTCTTGGGGGAGTTCTTTATTTAGAATAATGCTGTCCAACTTCAAAGAGGACATTAGTCTGGGACACTGAGACAGCTAGGTTTTAGTCTTAGAGTGTTGTAGGACCCATACATCCAGGTAGTGTGCCTTTCTGTTCCTCAGTTTTCTTATAAATAAAGCAAGCACCAAGTTATTGGTGTGTGCTAAAGACAAAAAGACCTAGCAAATAAATGATTCTTAAAAATAAGTCAGTAATAATTAGGCAAGAAAATTAAATAAGAGTCATCCAGATTGGAAAGGAAGAAGTGAAACTATGTTTGCAGATGACATGATCTTGTATGTAGAAAATCCTAAGGAATGTACTAAAAAACTACTAGAATTAATAAAAAAGCTCAGAAGAGCTGGGTGCAGTGGCACATGCTTGTAATCCTAGCTAGTTGGGGGGCTGAGGTGGGAAGATTATATGAATCCAGGAGTTTGCAACCAGCCTGGGCAACATAGTGAGACCTCATCTCAAACAAACAAACAAACAAAAACACAACAACAACTTAGAAGATTTCAGGATACATGATCAATACACAAAAATAAGTTGTATTTTTGTATCAATATACAAAAATAAAACTTACTGCAGTAGCAATAAACTGAAAATTAAGAAAACTCCATTTATCATAGCATCAAAATGAATAGAATACTTAGGCATGTTTAACAAAAAAAGTGCAGAATGTATGCTCTGAAAACTACAAAACGTAATTGAAGGAAATGAAAGAAGACCTAAATAAATAGAAAGACATCATTTTTCATGGATCATTGGTAAGCTGGTAATACTCTTCAGACTGATCGATAGATTCAGTGTAATCCCTATCAAAATCCCATCTGACTTATTTGCAGAAATTGACAAGCTGATCCTAAAATTCATATGGAAATTCAAGGGACCCAGAATAGCCACAGCAAGCTTGAAAAAGAACAAAGTTGGAAGATTTGTATTTACCTATTTCAAAGCTTACTACAGTAATCAAGATGGTACAGTATTGGCATAAGGATAGACATATAGATCAATGGAATAGAATTGAGCATATAAATAAATCCTCACATATATGGTCAAATAACTTTTGGCAAGGGTGCCAAGACAATTCAATGAGAGAAATAATAGTCTTTTCAACAAATGATGCCAGGACAACTGGATATCCACATGCAAAAGAATAAGGTTGGACCTTACTTCACATTACATACAAAAATTAACTCAAAATGGATTGATGATCTAAATGTAAGAGCTAAAGCTATATATAGGCATACATCTTTATGACCTTAGATTAGGCAATGGTTTCTTAGCTATGACATTCAAAGCACAAGCAACAAGCTGGGCACAGTGGCTCATACCTGTAATCCCAGTACTTTGGGAGGCCAAAGCAGGAGGATTGCTTGAGGTCAGGAGTTCAAGACCAGCCTGGTAAATATGGTGAGACCCCAATCTCTACAAAAAAATAACAAATTAGGCCAGGCCCAGTGGCTCACACCTGTAATCCCAGCATTTTGGGAGGCTGAGGTGGGTGGATCACTTGAGGCCAGGAGTTTGAGACCAGCCTTGCCAACATAGTGAAACCCTGTCTCTACGAAAAAAAAAAAAAAAAAAAAAGCAACAAACAAAATTGGACTTCTATAAATTTATGTTTATTTTTTTTATTTATGTTTTATTTTTCGATAGGTTATTGGTGTACAGGTGGTGTTTGGTTACATGAGTAAGTTCTTTAGTGGTGATTTGTGAGATTTTGGTGCCCCCTCCTTCCCCACAAGTCTCCAAAGTCCATTGTATCATTCCTATGCCTTTGCATCCTCATAGCTTAATCCCTACATATCAGTGAGAACATACGATGTTTGGTTTTCCATTCCTGAGTTACTTCACTTAGAATAATAGTCTTCAATCTCATCCAGGTCACTGCAAATGCCATTAATTCATTCCTTTATCTGGCTGAGTAGTGTTCCATCATGTATACATACCACAGTTTCTTTATCCACTCATTGATTGATGGGCATTTGAGTTGGTTCCACAATTTTGCCATTGTGAATTGTACTGCCATAAACGTGCATGTGCAAGTATCTTTTTCGTACAATGACTTCTTTTCTTCTGGGTAGAAACCTAGTAGTAAGTTTTTTAAGGAATCTCCACACTGTTTTCCATAGTGGTTGTACTAGTTTACATTCCCAGCAGCTGTGTAGAAGTGTTCCTTGATCACTGCATTCACGCCAACATCTACTGTTTTTGATTATGGCCATTCTTGGAGAAGTAAGATGGTATCACATTGTGGTTTGGATTTGCATTTCCCTGATAATTAGTGATGTTGAGTGTTTTTTTCATATATTTGTTGGCTATTTGTATATCATCTTTTAAGAATTGTCTATTCATGTCCTTAGCCCACTTTTTGATGGGATTGTTTGTTTTTTTCTTGGTGATTTGTTTGAGTTCATTGTAGATTGTGGATATTAGTGCTCTGTCAGATGAATAGATTGTGAAGATTTTCTCCTACTCTGTGGGTGGTTTACTCTGTTGACTGTTCCTTTTGCCATGCAAAAGCTCTTTAGTTTAAGTCTGCGCTATTTATCTTTGTTTTTATTGTATTTGCTTTTGGGTTCTTGGTCATGAAATCCTTGCCTCAGCCAATGTCTAGAAGGGTTTTTCCAATGTTATCTTCTAGAATTTTTATAGTTTCATGTCTTAGATTTAAGTCCTGAATCCATCTTGAGTTTATTTTTATATAAGGTGAGAGATGAGGATCCAGTTTCATTCTTCTATATGTGGCTAGCCAGTTATCCCAGCACCATTAGTTGAAAAGGGTGTCCCCCACTTTTTGTTTTTGTTTGCTTTGTCTAAGATCAGTTGGCTCTACAAAAAAAAAAAAAAAAAGCATGAGCAACAAACAAAACTAGACTTCCATAAATTTAAAAACTTTATGTTTCAAGGAACACTGTTCAAGAAAGTGAAAATACAACCTATAGAATGAGACAAAATATGTGTAACTCATATATCTGACAAGGGACCAGTATCCAAAAAACATAAAGAATGCAGTAATAAGAAGACAACACAATTTAAGAATGGGCAAAGAATCTGAAGAGACATTTCTTCAAAGAAAATGTACAAATGACCAATAAGCATGTGAAAAGATGCTTAACATTGTTAGCCACCAGGGAAATGTAAATCAAAGCCACGATGAGATACCACTTTATACCCACTAGAATGGCTATAAGCAGAAAGACAGATATAAGTGTTGGTAAGAATGTGGAGAAACAGGAATTCTCATACATTGCTAGTGGAAATGTAAACGAGTGCAGCCACTTTGGAAAATAGTCTGGCAGTTCCTCAAAAGGTTGAACATAAAAGTTAGTTTATAACTCAGCAGTTCTAGGAATCAGCCCACAGGAAATGAAAACACATGTTTACACAAACGCTTGTACATGAAAGTTCATAGCAGCATTATTCATAATAGTCAAAAGGTAGGAACAACACAAATGTCTATCAACTGATGAATGGATTAACAAAATGAGATGTTATTCGGCCAGATAAAGAATTAAAGTACCAATACATTCTGCAACATGAATTACCCTTGAAAAGACCATATATTGTATGATTCCACTTATACAAAATATTCAGAAGAGGCAAATCTGTAGAGGCAGAAAGAGAATAGGGTTGTGTTGGGCTGAGGAACAAATGGAGAGTAACTACAGTGAATATGGGATTTCTTTTTGGGCTGATAAAAATGTTCCAAAGACAGCCATGGTGATGGTTTGCACAACTCTGTAAATATAATAAAAACCATTGAATTGTATACTTTAAATTGGTTAATTCTATGGTATGTGAATTATTGTTATCATTATTATTATTTTGAGACAGAGTCTCGCCCTATTGCCCAGGCTGAAGTGAAGTGGCACGATCTCAGCTCACTGCAACCTCCACCTCCCAAGTTCAAGTGATTCTCATGCCTCAGCCTCCCCAGTAGCTGGGATTACAGGCATGCGCCACCATGCCCAGCTAATTTTCATATTTTTAGTAGAGACAGGGTTTCACCATGTTGGCCAGGCTAGTCTGGAATTTCTGACCTCAAGTGATCCGCCCACCTCAGCCTCCCAAAGTGCTGAGATTACAGGCGTAAGCCACTGTCCCCAGCTGATGGTATGTGAATTATATCTCAATAAAGCTGTTATAAAAATGTCAGCAATTAATAGATTCAAATTATTGCAGTTATTCCAAAGTCCTTAGATCTATTTCATATTCTTTCAGTAGGGTATCCAGCTGAGACTAATGCATTCTCCAGGATGCAGGACATTCAGTGCTAAAACCTGGGAAGTCCTGAGCAAATCAGGGTGAGTTGGACACCCTACCTCCAGGAGACATTTCTTAGGGATGGGCCATAAGGTTTGCTTGACCTTAAAGAAGGAAGTTGAAGGGAATTTCCTGTTCTCAACCCTGTTCTTGGGGAAGTCCAGAGTGCTGGAAAGAAACATTCTCTCTAAATCTTCTTCAGGCAATAAAACATATCATATGATTAAAAAAAAAACCTGGAAAGGATACCTTTCAGAGAATCATTCAAGCATGGATTCCATTTCCTCCTCAGTTATATTATCACATAACTAATATTTGATTGAGAGGCATTTCTGCTTACTGAATATACATATATTTCCCCACAATATTCCCAGTGCTTTTATAGTTGGGCAGGGCCATGTGACTATTTCTGGTAAGGCAGAAACAGGAACAGGCTCTGGTTTGTCCTTACAGGTTCCAGTTTGTCCTCCCTTTTCCCTGCTTCTACGCAGCTTTCTTCCCAACCTCCAGCCCTGCTGATCAGCAGAGACTCCAGGGCCACCACTATGTAAAAGGCAACAGTCTCCCCTAGAATTCTTCACCAGCTCCCATAATCCTTATGACAAACCACCTTTTCTAATAAACATCCGATTTTATTTACAAAGCATTAAAGCTTCAGCAAGAAGTACCCAAGGTTAAGTCTCATCTTGTACAAAACTACAGATTTTTTTTTTTTTGAGACGGCGCCTTGCTCTGTCACTCAGGCTGGAGTGCAGTGGCACAATCTCAGCTCACTGCAACCTCCTCCTCCTGGGTTCAAGCAATTCTCCTGCCTCAGCCACCAGAGTAGCTGGGATTACAGGCGCCCACGACCACACCTGGCTAGACAAACCCCCTTTTGTGAATCACTCACTGTGCTTCTGCTACCCTGCTTAGATCCTAAATGGTACAGAGAGCCACGTGGCCACTGCCTGGCATGGGCCAGTCATCTCTGTCCTCTGGCTTCACCTGATGTGTTTCTTGCCAGGCATCAGGAGATGTGGCCTGAGAACTGCCATTCACCAACCTCCTCCAGCTTTGGCTCAGGGTGACCAGATGGAGGGAATCCCCAGGGCTGTGATCAGAGGGCTGTACTCAAGGCCAGGGCAACTAGAACAGCAAGAAACCACTGACTCTCCTGGGAAGGACCTGGGTGCCTCTGAGCTATGAGCCCACTGGAGCCACACTATATTCCCTCCGTTACAGCACTTAGGTGGAAAACATGTATCTGGGTGTTTTCTTCTATTTCCAACACAAACTCTGAGCCCTGGTGATAAAGATAAATATGCGATTCCAAGGCTGCTTTGACATAGGACACATTTGGAACTTAACACTTCACCTCATTCAAATCCCTACTTACTAGGTAACTCAGACTTTGTGTTCACTTTTGTTTTTGTTTTTAGACAAAGTTAAGCCACCCACTGCTCAACTGCTGCTTCTCAATCTTCATGGTTGTATAGCTTTTCTGCAGAGGACTGACTGGAAACAACTAGGTTGGTTTTGTAGCAAATGCAATATTCCTCTCAAGATAGTTGGCTTGGGAGCACACACTTATTCCAATAATTGTGCCGTTGCTCAAAGCCCTTTTGTATGTCTGGTTGGGTCTTCACTTCCAGACTGATTACCTAATACACTCCTTGTGCTGGCAAAACTTTGTCCTACAAAGGAGGATTTAAGTGTTTAGAAATAGATGTCTTAGTTACCTTAGGCTGCTATAACAAAATACCATAAACTACAAACATTTATTTTCACAGTTCTGGAGGCTAGGAAGTCCAAGATCAAGGCACCAGCAAATTTGGTATCTGGTGAGGGTCTGCTTTGCAGAGATAACCAGTAGTGGGGTTGCTGGATCACATGGCAGTTCTATTTTTAGTTTTTTGAGAAATCTTCATACTGTTTTCCATAGTGGTTGTACTAATTTACATTCCCCACCAAGAGTGTGTAAGAGTTCCCTTTTCTCCACATTCTCACTTGCATTTGTATATTTTGTCTTTTTAATAATAACCATTTTAACTGACGTTAAGAGGATATCTCACTGTGGTTTTATTTGCATTTCCCTGATGACTAGTGATGTTGACTTTTTTTTTATTATACTTTAAGTTCTGGGGTACATGTGCAGAACATGCAGGTTTGTTACATGATGTTGAGTATTTTTTTTAACAGACTTGGCCATTTGTTTGTCTTTTCTTGATTTGTTTTTGTTTTTTTCTTTTTTTTGTTTGTCTTTTCTTGAGAATTGTGTTTGTGTCCATTGCCCATTTTTAATGTGTTTATTTTTCCGTTGAGTTGAGTTCCTCACATATTCTGGATATTATCTGGGACTAATATCCAGATAAATAGTTTGCAAATACTTTCTCCTGTTCAGCTGGCTGCCCCTTCACTCTGTTGATTGTTTCCTTTGCTTCGTAGAAGCTTTTTAGTTTAATATAGTCCTATTTGTCTATTTTCGTTTTAGTTATCTATGCTTTTGAGGTCTTAGCCATAAAATCTTTGCCTAGAACAATGTTCTGAAGTGTTTTCCCTGTTTTGTTCTAGTAATTTATAGCTTCAGGTCTTTTAAGTATTTAATCCATCTTGAACTCAAGATGGATTTTGTATATGGTGAGAAATAGGGGCCCAGTTTCATTCTTTTGCATATAAATATCCAAATTTTCCAGCACCACTTATTAAAGAGGGTGTCCTTTCCCCAGTGTATGTTCTTGGTGCCTTTGTTGAGAATCAGTTGGCTATAAATATGTAGCTTTATTTCTGGGCTCTCTATTCTGTTCCATTGGTCCATGTCTATGTTTATACTAATACTGTGCTGTTTCGGTTACTTATAGCCTTGTAATATATTTTGAAGTCAGGTAGTATGATGCTTCCAACATTATTCTTTTTCTTTTTTTTGAGACAGGATCTGGCTTTGCTGCCCACGCTGGAGTGTGGTGGTGTGATCACAGCTCACTGCAACCTCTGCTCTGCCTCCCAGGTTCGACTGATCCTCCTGCTTCAGCCTCCTGAGTAGCTGGGACTACAGGTATGCACCACCATGTCCGGCTAATTGTTGTATTTTTGGTAGAGACGGGGTTTTGCCATGTTGCCTAGGCTGGTCTCGAACTCCTGAGCTCAAGCAATCCGCCCACCTTGGCCTTCCAAAGTGCCAGGGCTACAGGCGTGAGCCACCGTGCCTGGCTTGCCAACTTCATTCTTTTTGCTTAGGATCATTTTGGCTATTCTGGCTCTTTTTTGGATCCATATGAATTTTAGGATTTTTTTTTTCTATTTCTTTGAAAAATGACATTGATATTTTGATAGGGATTGCATTGAATCTGTAGATTGCTTTGTGCGGTATGGTCATTTTAACAATATTAATTCTTCCAATCCATGAGCATAGGATAGCTTTCCATTTGTTTGTATCCTCTTCTATTTCTTTCATCAGTGTTTTATAGTTTTCCTGATAAAGGTCTTACTTTCACTTGTTTGGTTCTTACATTTCTCTGATGAGTGGGTTATGAAAGAATCTAGGTAGAAATAGTGACCATGTCTAGGGAAAGAAAACTCAGAATTTCTAAGAAGGGACGTCACAGAACTAAGTAGGGTTTCAGGACAGTTATGCTTGCATGTGGTTTCTTAACTGGCCTGCTGCTTCTTTCCAAAGTTTAATCAGCCAGGTAGGTACTGAGCATAAATTCAGTGCTGGCACCTTTGCTGGCTGGGATGTGAGCAGAAATAAATAATATCAGGCCCTGCTTCCCCTAGGCAGCCTCCCACACAAGACCAAGTGGATGTCTTGATCAAGGGCAGATTCCATGGGCATAGTGGAAATCATAATGGTGATGGTGATGATGACTAACATGATAGAGTACTAACTCTAAGCCAAGCACCGTTACAAGTACTTTACAAGTATTACTCATTTGATTCTTACAAACATTCTTATCCTCATTTTATAGGTGGGGAAACCAAGGCATGGGGGAGGTGAACTAACTTGCCACACGCTGATAAATACTAGAGCTTGTGAAGAAGGAGGCTGTCAGGGAAGGCTTCTGGGGAAGGCGCTGCACCTGTGCCAGGCCTGGAGCAGGTGATATCAATATGGAAGAAAGGGGAAGCCATCACGCTTAGCTGGGGCATGGTTTGTACTGGCTACATGTCTCTTTGGAGTCCTGTTGCCAACCTGCCCACACTGGGCTCAGCAGCCCCAGGGAACTCTGGGCCTGCCCTGGCCTCCACCCGCCACACTGCCTTAGTGAACATTCCCTCAGCCTGGCACAAAGCAGGAGGTTTTGGGTAGTTGCTGGACCCTTGGGACTTGATGTTTACACCTGCTCACAGGTGGATGCTGCTTCAACAACCACTCCTGATTTCTTTTGATACTTCTCTTGCTGAAAATAGTTGAATTACAAAAACAATGCACAGTCATGATAGAAAATGCGCAATCATTATGCACGGAGTGGGAAGACAACCAGAACCGACTCCTGCTGCTTGTTCAAGTTGGAGGAGATGACTCTCAAAAGGTTTCTTGATGAAATTTCCAACATAAAAGACAAGATCTTATTGCTGGAAGAAGTGGATTTTGTGAGGGAGGGCCTCATACCCTGCATATGAAAACAAAGAACCTGAGGATTTGGTAGTGTCCTCTTGGTGGCAGGTGAGTATCCTGAAGGCACAGAGTGGAGCCTGGAGGGGGCAGAAGTGAGGCCATCCCTCTCCCCTGGTGAGCGTCCAGTGAAAATCTCCCAGAAGCAGGGTCAGCCAGGACACGTCAGAACAGAGATGTTCCTGTAGATTTTAAGTTGTCTATAGTACCATGTAGGGCTGTAGCCCCTCAGCAGTGCCTCATGTAAGATACTCCTTGGGGGAAGTCAAAGAAAAGGGGCAGTGTTCCATATTTGGGTTAACTAGGGGCAGAGAGAAGGGAACAGCTGCAGAAAGCAGGATGCCAGGGAAATCGAGAGCAGCAGGAAGAGGAAACTGGAGTGAACATGACAGCTAAGCACCAGGAAATTTGCAGCGATGTTGGGGGAGGGCCATGGACTTTGTACAAGACATAGGATGAATATTTCAGCCATTTTTATTTCAATCTTAAAAGAAAGCATGACCCCGTTAATCTGGAAGATTTGAGGATACTGAGATGGCAGAAATATGGGCTACAAACATAAACAAATGGAAGAAAATACCCCCTCTCCACCCATCAAGAAGAAAGAGTAACTCCAAACATTTTGGTGTGTATCCTTCAGACTTTCTTCTATGCACACACACACTTCTACATCTAATTTTTAAAGCAGAATTAATATGCACATCATTTTGTAGTCTGCTTTTTCCATTTAACATGATATTGTGAGCATCCCTTCATTTTTAATAAATGCTTATCTTTGGCATCATTTCTGGGGAGATGGAGATACCTTAATCGACCCATCTGATCACACAATCAAAGTATCATGTTTTGCTTTTAGCTGTGTTGTTATGAAAGTTGGAATGCTCATAAAGAGTCAGTTCTATAAAATTTGCTACAAAAAATAGCAATCCTGGGCCAGGTGCAGTGGCTCACGCCTATAATCCAAGCACTTTGGGAGGCCAAGGTGGGTGAATCACCTGAGGTCAGGAGTTCGAGACCAGCCTGACCAACATGGAGAAACAGGCCCTTTCAATTTATTTGGAAATTCATGGGCTTTAGTTCTAAGAATTTTTCTCAAGTTATCCCTTGGCTGTTTTCCCTTCTTTTTCTCTGTTTCTCTTTCTGGAACATCTATTATTGAGAAATTATATGTTCTGCATCTCTTTGTTCACTCATTTTTTCCATCTCTGTTTTTTGTTTTTGCTTTGTTTTTGGAAGATTTCCTCAGTTTTATTATCTAGCACTTTCTAGTAAGCGTTTTAGTTTTTTAAAATGAAACATAAGACGTAAACAACGAAGTGCACAAATCCCAAGTGTACTTGTAGGTCGGTGAACTATCATCACAGGCTGGAAATACTTCCCAACCAGGCCAAGGAACAGAACAGCACTGGGACCCTACAACCCTCTCATGCCCCCGAGCTCCACTTCCCCATTTTCCTAAACCCCAAACCATCACTATCCCAACTTCTAACACCATAAATTAATTTTGTTGTTTCCAGTGATTTTCAAATTTAAGTGTATAACAGAATCACCTGGAAGATTTGTTAAAACATATTTCTGGGACACACTCTTAAAGTTTCTGGTTCAATAGGTCTAGGGTAGAACCCAAGAATGTTCATTTCTTTTTTTTGTTTTTTTTTTTTTGAGATGGAGTCTCACACTGTCACCTGGGCTGGTGTGCAGTGGTGTGATCTCGGCTCACTGCAACCTCTGCCTCCCAAGTTCAAGTGATTCTCCTGCCTTAGCCTCCCAAGTAGCTAGGATTATAGGCGCCCGCCACCATGGCTGCCTAAATTTTTGTATTTTTAGTAGAGACGGAGTTTCACTGTTGGCCAGGCTGGTCTCAGACTCCTGACCTCATGATCCGCCCGCCTCAGCCTCCCAAAGTGCTGGGATTACAGATGTGAGCCACCACACCCGGCCTAAGAATGTTCATTTCTAACAAGTTACCAGGTGATGCTGATGCTGCTGGCCCGGGACAACACTTTGAGAGCTAATGGCCTATTCTTGAACTTATTACAAATGGAATCATATGGTGTATATTCTTTTGCTCAACATTAACTTTGTGAAATTCGTCCATTTATTAAAATGTAGCTGACATTCATTAATTTTATTTTTTAAAATTTTTGAGACAGGGTCTCACTCTGTTGCCCAAGCTGGAATGCAGTGGCATGATCTTGGCTCACCGCAGCCTCTCAAGTGATCCTCCCACCTCAGTTTCCCAAGTAGCTGGGACTACAGGCATGCACCACTGTGCTTGGCTAACTTTTGTATTTGTAGAGATGGGGTTTCACCATGTTGTCTAGGCTAGTCTCAAATTCCTGAGCTCAGGCAATCCTCCTGCCTCAGCCTCCCAAATTGCTGGGATTACAGGCATGTGCCACCATGCCCGGCTGAAGTCCGTTAATTTTAATTGCTGAATAGTATGAATATACCATGTAATATGAAGCTTTTTTTTTTTTCTGTTGATGGGTATTTGGGTTATTACCAGTCTTTGGTTATTATGAATAATGTTGCTAAGAACATCCTTTGAGAGTTTTTTGTGCAAGTGTACATACATTTCTGCTGGGCATGTATACATAGGAGAAGAATTGCTGGCAGGTAGCATGTGTCAAACTCTTTTCCAGAGTGGTTATATCAATTTTCACTCCCATCAGCATGAGATGAGTGTTCTTCTTGTGCTGCATCCTGGACAACACTTGATATCATCAATCTTCTTATTTTTAGCCATTCTGGTGGGAATCCAGTGGTATCTTGTTGTGGTTTTAATTTGCATTTCCATGATGACTAATGATGTTGAATGTTTTTTCATATGTGTATTGACTACTTGGATATCCTTTCTGATGAAGTGCTCGTTCAAGTTTCTTGCCCATTTTTCTATTAGTTTTTCAGCTCTTTTCTTCTTGGCTTATAATAGTTTTTTATATATTCTGGATATAACTACTAGTTGGTAATACATATCACGGTATCTTTCACTCTGTGCTTTGCCTATACTCTGTTAATGGTGAATTTTGATGAATAGAAGTTTTAAATTTTGACGTAATCCAATCTTTTCTTCTATGTTTAGTGTTTTTTGAATCCTATTTAAGAAATCTTTCCTTACCATAGAAAAGGTTATAAAGATATTTTCCTATATTATCTTTAGAGGATTAATTGTTCTACCCTTCACATTTTGATCCATGATCCACCTGGATTGATTTTTTTAAAATGTATATGGTGTTTTGTTGTTTTATTTATTTTTTTTAAATATGGATATCCAATGGCTAAAACATGGAAGAAATAGACAGTAGGTAAAGAGAAGAAAAACTTAAAGAAAAAAGGACCCAATTCTCTCCACTACTCTGAAGCACTACCTTTTTCAAAAATGAAGGGTCCAGGCTGGACGCAGTGGCTCATGCCTGTAATCCCAACATTTTGGGAGGCTGAGGCAGGCAGATGACCTGGGGTCAGGAGTTCAAGACCAGCCTGGCCAACATAGTGAAACCCCATCTCTACTAAAAATACAAAAACTAGCTGAGTGTGGTGGTACGTGCCTGTAATCCCAGCTACTCAGGAGGCTGAGGCAGGAGAATCGCTTGATCCTGGGAGATGGAGTTTGCAGTGAGCCGAGATCGTGCTACTGCACTCCAGCCTGGGCAACAGAGTAAGACTTCATCTCAAAAACAAAAAACAAAAAAGAAGGTTCTACATATGTGGGTCCCTTTCTGGACCCGCAGAAAGGGGATTGGTCTATTTGTTTACCTATGTGCCAATATCAAAGTTAATTGCTGTAGATTTATAATAAGTCTTGATGCTTAATAGTATTTCCATCTTGTTCTTCTTTTTAAGAATGTCTTGACTATTTTTTATTCTTTGCATTTCCATATATTGTAGAATCAGCTTGTCAATTTCCATGAACAACACTGCTAATATTTTTTATTGAGATTGCATTTAATCTGTAGATCAATGTGAGAAATGTTGGCATCTTCGTAATATTGAGTCTTTGAATCCACGAATATGTTATATTCATTAATTTAGATCTTCTTTAATTCTCTAATGTCTTATTGTTTCCTGGGTAGAGGTCTTTCACATATTTTATTATATTTGTCCCAAAGGTACTCACTATTTTTTATGCTATTACAAACAGTACCTTTAAATTTTTACTTTCAGCTGGGTGCAGTGGCACATGCCTGTAGTTACAGCACTTTGGAGGCCAAGGTGGGAGGATCACTTGAGCCCAGGAGTTCAAGACCAGCCTAGGCAACATAGCAAGAACCTGTCTCTACAAATTTTTTTTTTTAATTAGCTGAGTATGGTGGCATGCATCTGTAATCCCAGCTGCTCGAGAGGCTGAGGCAAGAGGATCACTTGAGCCCAGGAGTTTGGCTGCAGTAAGTGGTGATCATGCCACTGCATTCCAGCCTGGGTAAAAAAGCAAGATCCTGTCCCTCAAAAAAAAAATTTTTTTTAAACTTCCTATTTGTTGCTGTTACTTTATAGAAATACATTTGATGTTTCTCACATCCAGAAACCTCAAGTGTGTCCATCAGGATAAGCTAGGTTATGCTACAGTAAAAAACAAAAACTTTCACTTCTTTAAACAGCATTTGCCTTTCACTTACACTATAAATCCACTACAGATCTGCATGGAAGCCCTGCCCTTTGAAGTCGCTCATGGACCCAGACTGATAGAGGATCTGTCTCAGCACATGCTTCAAGATTCTCATACGTACAGAAAACAGAGAACATGGTTAACCATGAGCTGGCTCCTAAAGCTTCTTCCCAGAAGATACACACACCACTTAGCCAAAGTAATCACATAGGTATGTTTAAGTTTAACAAGGCAGGGAGGCACGTAGAATATTTGTGAACAATAGTACAGTTAGCCATATTAATTGTAATGACTTTATCTGGACAAGCATAGCTTGTTTTACTGTACTTTGCCTTGCTGTCCTTCACAGATACTGCATTTTTTTTTTTTTTAACAAATTGAAGGTTTGTGGCAATCTTGCATTGAGCAAGTCTGTTGGTGCCATTTTTCCAACAGCATGTGTTCACTTCATGTCTGTGTGTCACATTTTGGTAATTCTTGCAGTATTTCACACCTGTTAATTATTATATCTGTTAGGGTGATCTGTAATCAGTTATCTTTGATGTTACTACTGTCATTGTTTTGGGGTACCACAAACCATGCCTATGTAAGCTCGCAAATTTAATAAATGTTGTGTATATTCTCACTACTCCACTGACTGGCCCGTCTCCCATCTCTCCCCATCTCCTCAGGCCTCCCTATTCCCTGAAACAAAACAATATTGAAATTATAATCCTACAGTAGCCTCTGTGTGTTCAAGTGAAAGGAAGAGTTGCAAGTCTCTCACTTTAAATTCAAAGCTAGAAATGATTAAGCTTAGTGAGGAAGGCATGTCAAAAGCTGAGATAGGCTGAAGACTAGGCCTGTTGCCCCAAACGGTTAGCCAGGTTGGGAAAGCAAAGGAAAAGTTCTTGAAGGAAATTAAAAGTGCTACTTTAGTGAACATATGAATGATAAGAAAGTCAAATAGCCTTATTGCTGATATGGAGAAAGTTTTAGTGGTCTGGATAGAAGATCAAACCAGCCACAACATCCCCTTAAACCAAAGACTAATCCAGAGCAAGGCCCTAACTCTCTTCAGCTCTGTGAAGGCTGAGATAGGTGAGGAAGCTGCAGAAGAAATGTCAGAAGCTAGGAGAGGTTGGTTCATGAGGTTTAAGGAAAGAAGCCATCTTCATAGTGTAAAAGGGCAAGGTGAAGCAGCAAGTGCTGATAGAGAAGCTACAGCAAGTTATCCAGATCTAGCTAAGATCACTGATGAAGGTGGCTACTCTAAACAGCAGACTTTCAAGGTAGATGAAACAGCCTTCTCTTGGAAGGAGATGCCATCTAGGACTTTCATGGCTAGAGAGGGGAAGTCAGTGCCTGGCTTTGAAGTTTCAAAGGACAGGCCGACTCTCTTGTTAGGCACGAATACAGCTAGTGACTTTAAGTTGAAGCCAGTGCTCATTTACTCAGCCTGTGCTCTATAAATGGAACAACAAAGCTGGGACGACAGCACATCTGTTTATAGCATGATTTACTGAATCTCTTAAGCCCACTGTTGAGACCTACTGCTCAAAAAAAAAAAAAAAAAAAAGACTCCTTTCAAAATACTACTGCTGATTGACAATGCACCTAGTCACTGAAGAGCTCTCTGATGGAGATGTACTGGGAGATTCATGTTGTTTTCATGCTTGCTAACACAGCATTCATTCTGCAGCCCATAGATCAAGGAGTAGGTGTGACTTCCATGTCTTACTGAAGAAATACATTTCATAAGGCTATAGCTGCCATACATAGTGATTCCTCTGATGGATCTGGGCAAAATGAAAATATTCTATAAAGGATTCACCATTCTAGATACTATTAAGAACATTTATGATTAATGGAAGGAGGTCAAAATATCAACATTAATGGGAATTTGGGAGAAGTTGATTCCAGCCCTCATGCATGACTCTGACAGGTTCAAGACTTCAGTGGAGGGAGTAATTACTGATGTGGCAGAAACAGCAAGAGAACTAGGATTAAAAGTGGAGCCTCAAGATGTGACTGAATTGCTGTAATCTTATGATTAAACTTGAAGTTGCTTCTTACGGATAAACAAAGAAAGTGGTTTCTTGAAATGGAATCTACTCCTGGTGAGGATGCTGTGAACACTGTTGAAATGACAACAGAAGATTTAGAAAATTATGTAAACTTAGCTGATTAAGCAGTGGCAGGGTTTGAGAGGATTGGCTCCAATTTTGAAAGAAGTTTTACTGTGGGTAAAAATCCCATCAAACAGCATTGCATGCTATAGAGAAATCTTTTGTGAAAGAAAGAGTCAATTATGTGGCAAACTTCATTGTCTTATTTTCAGAAATTGTCACAGTTACCCTAGCCTTCAGCAACCAACCACCACCCTGAGCAGTCAGCAGCCATCAATATTGAGGCAAGACCCTCCACCAGCAAAAGGATTACAACTCGCTGAAGACTCAGATGACTGTTAGCATTTTCAGCAATAAAGTATTTTTAAATTAAAGAATGTACATTTTTAGACATTATGCTATTGCACAATAGACTATAGTGTAGTGTAAACATAACTTTTTTTTTTTTTTTTGAGACAGGGTCTCATTCTGTTGCCTAGGCTGGCGTACAGTGGCATGATCTAAGCTTACTGCAGCCTTGACCTATTGGGCTCCAGTAATCCTTCCACCTGTCAGCCTCCTAAGTAGCTAGGACCACAGGCTTGTGCCACCATGCCCAGCTAATTTTTGTAATTTTTGTAGAGACGGTTTTGCCATGTTGCCCAAGCTAGCCTTGAACTCCTGACCTCAAGCAGTCCACCTACCTTGGCCTCCCAAAGTGCTGGGATTACGGATGTGAGCCACCATTCCTGCCCAATCATAACTTTTATATGCAATGGGAAACAAAAAAATTTGTGTGACTTACTTTATTGTAATATTTGCTTTACTGTGGTGGTCTGGAATTGAACCCATAATATCTCTGAGGTATGCCTGTACTTTTAAAAAATTTCTAAATCCACACTGATACTGTTGGTGAATAATTCATTTTTATCCCTTTCCAACCCTTAGACTTAATTTCTTTTTCTTGTCTTATTGACTTACCTAGGATTCCTAGTACAATGTTGAAGTGATGATAGCAGGCATTCTACTGTGTTCCCTGTTGCAGAGAAGCTTTTAAGTTTTCACCATTAAATGTGAGTTTGCTCTAGGTTTGGGGTAGATATTCTTTATCAGATTAAGAGAATTCCCTTCTACTCTTAGATTGCTAAGCATTATTATCATAAATGGATGTTGACTTTTTTTTTTTCTGAGAAGGAGTCTCACTCTGTCACCCAGGCTGGCGTAATCTCAGCTCACTGCAAGCTCCGCTTCCTGGGTTCATGCTATTCTCCTGCCTCAGCCTCCCGAGTAGCTGGGACTACAGGTGGCTGCCACCACACCCAGCTAATTTGTTGTATTTTTAGTAGAGACGGGGTTTCACCATGTTGGTCAGGCTGGTCTCGATCTCCTGACCTCATGATCCGCCTGCCTCGGCCTCCCAGAGTGCTGGGATTATAGGCCTGAGCTGCCGCACCCGGCCGGATGTTGACTTTTATCAGAAGATTTTTGTGCCCCTATTGAGATAATTATGTACTTTTTTTCTCTTTTAATAAACCAGTGTGATTAATTACTTGGGTTATTTCCTTGGGTTTAATTTGCTGTTCTTTTTCTTATTAGTTTTAGCTTAAGCTGTGTCCAAGACACACTTACACAATCTGTATAATTTCAATTCTTTGAATTCTTCAATTATTTTATTTTCCCCTTCTGTTAGCTTGGTAATTCTATTCCTTTACTCTTCCTTTAGTAGTGACCCATGAAATTATAATATTCACTGGCTTATCAATGTCTAATCTAAATTATTACTCTTTCTCTTTCCAGACAATGTAAGGACCTTTAGAATAACTTCATTTCTTGTCTGGACTTATATGTTACTGTTGTTATATATTTTAATTCTCTCTCTCTCTCTCTATATATATATATATACATATATATATTATGTACAACAATAAATATATGTAATAAAAATATATTGAATATTAAATGTATATATTTAAACCCATTAGATGTTATTACATTATTGTTATTATTTTAAAAATACAATAGTTATCTAGCCTTCCCCCTTTTTTGATGTTCTTCATTAATGCCTGTGTCTAGAATGCCTATATTCTTCTGCTTGAAGAACACCCTTCAGTATTTTCCATTAACAGGGGTTTGCTGGAGTTAAATCATCTCATCCTTTAGAAGGACATGTTAGCTGGGTATGAAATTCTGGATTAGCACTTATTTTCTTTCAGAACTTTGAAGATATTCCATTGTCTCTGGCTTCTACAGTTTCCACTGAGAAGTTACCTGGAAGCCTCATTGTTGTTGTTCCGGTCAAGGTAATCTCTCGATTCTTTACTGTTTTTGATATTGTTTCTTTGTCATTTTTTAAAAATAATTTACTATTATTTGCCTGAATGTGGTATTTATTCAGCGTGGGTTTCACAATGTGTCCTGAATCTGGGGCTTTGTCTTTTGTCAGTTTTAGAAATTCTTCATCCACTATCTCTTTAGATACTGCTTTTTCAAATTTTCTCTCCTGTCCTTCCAGGATTCTGTTTACACATACGTTAGACCTTAGCACTGTATTCTGTATGTCTTTTATGTTCATATCTGTATTTTCAATCCCTTTGCCTCTCCATGAATCTGGTTATTCATTGTGGATATTTTCTTCCAATCTGTTTTCCAATTCACTTTAGCTGCTGCTAAACCCATTAATCAATTTCTTTCTACATAACTCTAATATAGAGTTCAGGTAAGGTTTGAGCAGGGCCCAGTTCTATTTCTCTGAGATTCCAGGCTCTTCCCTCTTCTGTGTATGAGCTTTTTCCTCAGGTTGGCTTCATCCATGGTAGCAAGACAGAAGCAAGGACTACTTGTTTTCTTGATTACATCAAGCAGACATGAGAGTGCTTTTGTGTCAGCAATTCAAGCAAAATTCTTGAATTCTTGCTTCTCATCATGATTCTTCTGGCTTTGTTAACATGCCTGCCTTTAGACCAATGTCTGTGACCAGAAAGATGGAATGTGCTAATTTAATTAGGTTCCACCCCTGGAGCTGGAATTGGGGTCAGTTTTCCGAAGGCATGTGTTGCTTAGAGGAGAGGTAGATATCCGAATGAAATTAATAAATTAAAAGCTGGGCATTGTTAGAGAGAAGGAGTGATGTATACTTACAAGGCAGCCAAATGCCTACTACATCTTCCAGTGAGCGTAATGAGCATAAACTCATGACTACTCTTGGAGCCTATGCAGACAAATAGGTGTTGGCTGAGGTTGCCCCAATTTCCAAGAGAATGACTTTCTGTGATAAATTTGTTTCTCGTATGCCTTTCTGCACTGAGAGCCTGACAAGCTAAAAAATGGCATTTCTAAGCTCCCTCGCAGCTAGGGTTCTGGACATGACTTTCTACTAGTGAAATGTACTCATGTGAGATTTGAAAAGTTTAGATGAGGCAGAGGCTGTTTCCCAATTGGTTTTAGCTTTGTTTGTTTTTGATTAAAAAAGATTGTGGTGATGAATCTATTAACCAGATTATAGGTACAGAGAAGCAGTGGCTATGATGCCAACTTCCTTGTCTTGATTCTTGAGAATTCAAGCAATGTGTTCAAGGTTACATGGATAACAAGCGACAGAGTTCAAGCTCAGGTATCTGAACTACTTAGTGAGTTCTTGAAGTTTGTCCCATGGTTGCTGAGAAGTAGTGGCCTCCCAGCTGGGTCAGTTCTGTTGTCTCCTAAAAATCCTTCCTGAAGTTCAGTCTAGAGCTCACCCCTCCAGCTCTTCTAATCATTTTGTAAGCTCTTAGTTCTCTCTGTTGTAGACCTTTCTGCTTACAGTATCTACAGCCATTTCCATTTCCTGCACTGAAACCTTTTCACTAGCATAATAAGGAAAACACCCTTCTGGGATCTGGACAGAGCTAGTTTATTTCCAAAAATTCCAGGTGTCCTAATTACAATCATGGGATGGGTATGGATTAATAACCAGGTTTCTTCCAACAAGCAGGGACAAGTACCTGTTCTTTTACACAGCCACAGAATAGCCTGAATGGAGAAACTCAGGAACTGTGGTCCAGGTTGGGCTTGACTTCCATGGGTCTTGCCTCCACTGGGTGGGTGGGGGGTGGGAATCCTTTTTACTGTGTGCCCACTCTGTGCCACAGCCTGCACTCAGTGCTTCACAAACATCGTCCATCCACGGCTCACTTCAGCCCTGGAAAGCAGGTATGATTATCCTCAGTTTACATGTGGGAAAACTGAGACTCAGAGAGGTTAAAGCAACCTGCCCAAGATTCTGTAGATAATAAATGACAGAATCAGAGTTAACATCAGGCCTGTCTGCATGCTCAGCCTGTACTTGTTTACATTTTAAAATTCCTTTTCTTTTCTTTCTTTTTTTTCCTGTCTTGCTCTGTCACCCAGTCTGGAGTGCAGTGGTATGATCATAGCTTACTGTTTCTTGAACTCCTGGGCTCAAGCAATCCTCCTGCCTTAGCCTCATGAGTAGCTAGGACTACAGGCACACACCACTGTGCCTAGCTTCATTTATTTATTTATTTAGTTAGTTAGTTACTTAGTTGAGACAGGGTCTCATTATGTTGCCCAGGCTAGTCTCAAACTCCTGGGCTAAAGCAATCCTCCCACCTTGGCTTCCCAAATCTTTGAGATTATAGGCATGAGCCACCACGCCTGGCCTCTTTTATTAATTATAAAGGTAATGCATGTTCATTGTAGAAACTTTGGCTTCACCCCTTTGGAGTCATGGTAGCAAGATAAAAATGGGCTATTTTTTCTACAAATATATTTATATAAAGTCCCTGCTGCTTTTGTCACATATGATGCCTAGTTTTTGATACAAGATATATGAACTCTGTATTAGTCCATTCTCATGCTGCTATGAAAAAAATACCCGAGACTGGGTAACTTATAAAGAAAAGAGGTTTAATTGACTCAAAGTTCCACATGGCTAGGGAGACCTCAGGAAACTTACAATCATGGTGAAAGGTAGCTCTTCACAGGGCAGCAGGAGAGAGAATGAGTACCAGCAGGGAAAATGCCAGACGCTTATAAAACCATCAGATTTTGTGAGAACTCACTCACTATCACGAGAACAACGTGGGGGAAACTGCCCCCATGATTCAATTACCTCCCACTGGGTCCCTCCCATGAAGGGATTATGGGGATTACAATTCAAGATGAGATTGAGGGGGGACACAGCCAAACCATATCAAACTCTATTTTCTTTCTTTCTCTTTTTTCTGTTCCTTTTCTTTTCCCTTGATTACTGGTATGAACAATATTTCAGAAATAGCTAATTAACAAGCTGACTTTGTGTTGACCTATTAATAAGTGAAAGGGTAGACAATTACCTGCAATAACTGAATTGTAGATAATTATAAGGACTCACAGGTCACATCTTAACTCATTATCTCATTAATAGGCTCTGTGAGCTAATTTAAAAGGATTACGGCATTCCTAATATCAGTAATCTTTTTTTTTTGAGACCGAGTCTTGCTCTGTCGCCTAGGCTGGAGTGCAGTGGTGCAATCTGGGCTCACTGCAACCTTCGCCTCCCGGGTTCAAGCCATTCTCCTGCCTCAGCCTCGCAAGTAGCTGGGACTACAGGCACCCGCCACCATGCCTGGCTAATTTTTGTATTTTTAGTAAAGACAGGATTTCACCATGTTGGTCAGGCTGGTCTCAAACTCCTGACCTCATGATCCACCCACCTCAGTCTCCCAAAGTGCTGGGATTACAGGCCTGAGACACCACGCCCAGCCAATATCAGCAATCTTATATGATGATTTTAACCATATATAGAATCACACTGGCCAAAGTGTGTGTGTGTGTGTGTGTGTGTGTGTGTGTGTGTAGTTTTGATTGCCTATTCTTTTCTCACAGCCTGTGGGCAATAGTTACCAATGTTGCCACAAAAATTTAAAAGATGTTATCTGTTGCCTGTTTAGCCCAAATTGGTCAGGAGTATAATTCACCATAATCATGTCAACAATTCTAAGGCAGCAGTTGAAAGTCAGTGCTGTACTCTGTGGCTGAAAATGAACTATGAGCAAATCTCACATTGAAAAATCCCACCTGATGAGCAATGAGATTCTCAAAAGTGACTGTGATCTGGACTTCATTCAGTTTTAAGTACTTTGGTAGTTATGACAATAAAAATCACCTCTACTCCAGTTCTCCTCCTCCTCCTCCTGCTTCTCCTCCTCTCATGATAATATAGTCACAATGTCAACAACTCAAAGTATAAAGAGAAAGTCCCCCTCCCATCCTTGATCCCATCTATCCATTCCCATCCGTGCCTTTGGTAACCATCTTCTTTTTCTTATGTATCTTTCTAGAGATTCTTTATGTATATACTAGCAAATACAAGTACATATTCTTGTTTTTCTTCCTTCTTTACACAAAAAGTAGCAAAATATATGCACTGTTCTGTACTTTTTTCCCATTTAAAACTGTATCTTGGAGATCTTTCCATATTAGAACATATAGAGCACCTTCATTCATTTTTATAGCTACTTAATGTTCTATTTTATGAATGTCATGTAATTTATATTTCTAGTTCCCTAGTCAACTTGATGGCCATTTGAATTGTTTCTAATATTTTGCTACTGTAAACAATGCTGTGGTGAATAGCATTGTACATACGTCATTTTGCACATAAGAGTCTATCAGTAGAATAAGTTGCCAAAAGTAAAATTGTTGGGTGAAAAGATAAATACTTTTTTTTTTTTTTGAGACGGAGTCTCACTCTGTTGCCCAGGCTGGAGTGCAGTGGCACAGTCTTGGCTCACTTCAACCTCCGTCTCCCAGGTTCAAGCAATTCTTCTGTCTCAGCCTCCCGAGTAGCTGGACTACAGGTGCCTGCCACCACACCCGGCTAATTTTTGTATTTTTAGTAGAGACAGGGTTTCACCATATTGGTTAGGCTGGTCTCGAACTCCTGACCTCATGTGATCCACCCGTCTCAGCCTCCCAAAGTGCTGGGATTACAGGCGTGAGCCACTGTGCCCAGCCGAAAAGATAAATACTTTTAAAATTTAAATAGATAATTTGAGATTTATCTTTATAGAACTTATGTCAATATACACTCTCACTACCAATGTTTGAAATGCCTGTTTTCCCAGTCTCACTGTGAGAGTGTTATCAAACTTCGGATTTTTGTCAATGTACTCAGTAAGTAAATATTTCTATCTTAGTGTTTTATTTTGTATTTTATTCATTATGCATGAGGCTAAGAATATTTTCATGTGTTTAAAATTTATTTATATTTCTTGTCTATCCATGTTCTTTGCCTATTTTCTGTTGGGTTACTTAGAAGTCTTATTGACCGCTAGTGACTCCTGTTATATATTAGGGAGATTACTTCTTTGTGATTTGATATGAAAACTTTTCCCTGGTTTAATATTTATTCTTCAACTTTACTTTCAGTGTTTTTTAAACATGCAGAGTAGTTTTTCGTTTTGGTACAGTTGAACTTTCTGATCTTATATGGCTTCTGGATTTTGGGTGATAGAAGGCTTTCCTTACTACAAGATGAAAGGTATTTTTTCATTTTTCTTTTAGCATTTGTGAGGTTTTTTTAAAAAAGTTAAATTTTTTACGCATTTGAAGTTAACCTAGAGAGCCATGAAGAGTGGATTCAACTTTATTTTTGTCTAAGTGGCTGCTTATTTGTCCCAGTACTGCTTATTTAGTGGTCCGTAATTTCTCCAATGACTTGAGATGTCAGCTTTGTGATAGTGTATCCATATATGATTTTGAGACTATTTCTGAATGTGATATTCTACTCCATTAGCCTCTATCTGTCTCCAACTTACAGGCCAGCACTACATTGTTGTGATGACTGAGGCTTCATAACATCCTTTTACATCTAGGAGTACTGACCCACCTCCCCCTTGCTCCTTGCTCTTCTTTACATTTTTTATTGCTACTTTTGCTTCTTTCTTTTTCTATATGAACTTTTAGACTCAAATTTTTTAGCCAAAAAAGCCTGTTCGTATGTTTGTTGGATTACATTAAAATTTTTAAATTAAGCGATGGAGAATTTACAGCTTTATGATGTTGAGGATTTCTATCCAAGAGCGTGTTATATTTCCATTTGTTTAAATTTTTTGAGGGGGGTTATGTTTAGTAGCATGTTATACATTTTCCTCACATGGGCCTTGACTATTTCTTGCTAAGTTTGTTGCCAGGTATTGATTTTTTTTTGTTTCTAATAGAAATAAGGTCTTTTCTTGCACCATGTTACTTATATTGATAAAACTTGATGTTTGTAAATTAATTTTGTTCCTGACTAATTTTGTTGTATTTTCTTTTTGCTGTAGTAGATTTTTAGCATATTTCCTGGTGTTTTCAAGATATACAATTATATTTCCTGCAATAGTTCCTCTCTTCTAATTTTTATACCACTAGTTTATTTTAATCTAGTTGATTCACCTAACACACCCAGTAAAGTATTAAATAGTGTTGACATGACCATCTTTGTTTTGTTGTTTCAGAATTTAATGGAGACGCTTCTAGTGTTTCCCCATTAAGTCTGATGTTGGTATTGGGTTGAGATAATTTTTTTTTCATGTTAAGAAGGTATCTTTCTCTACCTTATTGAATGTTTTGATCAAGAATATTGTTTCAAATGCCTTTAGTGTCTATGGAGGTGATCATATGATTTCCCTCTCAAATCTATAATATTCAAATTTATTGTGATTAATTATGTAAGTAGATTTTATAATATTAAACCATACTTGCACCCTGAAATATATCCCACTTGGTTATGATGTTGAAATCTGATTGATAATTCTTATTGAGGGTTCTTAACTTATGGTCATAAGTGATATTGATCTATAGCTTGCTTTTTTGTGTACAGTATTAAGTTTTGGTATCAATGGTATACTTGCTTCATAAAGAATTTGAAAGTTTTTTTCAATGCTTTGGAACAATTAAAAAACATTGGAATATTTACATTTTAAAAGTTTGTTCAAATTTCCCTTGTGAAATTGCCTGGGCCTGCTGCTTTTTTCAGGGGTAGGGTAACTCTTTGACAGTCTTCTTTATCTCTTCCATATAAATTGGCCTCCATCATTTCTTTGTCTTGAGGTCAGTTTTGTGTACATGGCTCTTCTGCTATTTAGGAATCTTGGATTTTTCTTCTTGTAGTTGCCTTTATAATTATAACCTTCTATGATGTCCTTTACTCTCCATTTCTTTTTCTTTTTTTTTTTTTTTTTTTGAGATGGAGTCTTGCTCTGTCGCCCAGGCTGGAGTGCAGTGGCACAATCTTGGCTCACTGCAACCTCTGCCTCCTGGGTTCAGGTGATTCTCCTGCCTCAGCCTCCTGAGTAGCTGGGACTACAGGTGTGTGCCACCACGTCCGGCTAATTTTTTTTGTACTTTTAGTAGAGACGGGGTTTCACCGTGTTAGCCAGGATGATCTTGATCTTCTGACCTCATGATCTGCCTGCCTCTGCCTCCCAAAGTGCTGGGATTATAGGCGTGAGCCACCGTGCCTGGCCTACTGGCCGTTTCTTTAGGTAGTGTCTATGACTTCCCGGTTACGAGAATAATAAAACGAGCTCAGATCCTAATACTTTATTCTTGAGAACCTGTATCTACTCTTTCAACAAACCTTTTCTGAGTGTCTGCTGTGTTCCAGACCTAGCTGAGCCTGGAAAATGCAGAGGTGAATCATAGAGACCACATGCCCTTATGGGGCTCGAAGTCCATAACCTGGGAAGGCAGCCATGGACTTTGACGGCTATGACTGTATGTTGGATGCTATGATTAGAATTTGTGCAGCAGACTGTGGGGACACAGAAGAGAAGTGTCCACCCCAGGCCAGGAGGGGGTTTGTTAGGAAAGACTCTGGGAAGGTGATACTACAGCAAGTCTCAAAGGATGAGCTGTGGCCAGGAAGAACGTTCGAGGTAGAGGGGCTGGACAAAGGCTTGGAGTTGTGGAGCAGTTTGGGAGGGCTGGAAATGGGGTGCACTTGTGTGAGAGATGGGGCCTCACAAGGCTTGGATGAAAGACAAGAGGCAGATTATAAGGGCTCTTGATGGCCAGGCGCAGTGGCTCATGCCTGTAATCCTGACACTTTGGGAGGCCAAGGCGGGCAGATCACTTGAGGTCAGGAGTTTGAGACCAGCCTGGCCAACATGGTGAAACCCCGTCTCCACTAAAAATATGAAAATTAGCCAGGCGTGGTGTAGTCCCAGCTACTCAGAAGGCTGAGGCAGGAGAATTGCTTGAACCTGGGAGGCAGAGGCTGCAGTGAGCCAAGATAGCGCCATTGTGCTCCAGCCTGGGCAACAAAAGGGAAACTCCGTCTCAAAAAAAAAAAAGGAGGGGGGAGGGTTCTCGAATGCCATATCCATGAGTGTGGCTGGCTTTCAGAGTGTGCAACCTGTACAGCCAGACAGATAGGGCCCTGTTCTCAGAAGGGCCCCATGTTTGGTGTTAGGCCTTGCTGTTACCATCTTGAGATTTCTAAATTTCATCTTTCAACTTGTGTTTTGTAACTAAAGTCTGGTGGGACAATGGTACATGCAAATGAGTAGTGGAGACACACCAGGTGACAGCACTAGCACACATAGGGACAGGCCTGGCTGCTGGCTGCATGTGTGTATGTTTCAGGAGAAGTCCACGGCACTGTAGGGCTCCAAGCCAGCTGAGCTGGGCCTAGGGCCCATCACATCAGCTAAGACTGTGGCAACAGCCACAGTGGCCACAGAAGAAAGCGGGTCTCTGCATGGGGACAGTGCATGGGAAGCTGCTTGCCTGTTCACTCCCAGACTGTGTTCCTTTGATAGCTACACAAATATTAACTCTCTGGCCTGAGCACTGGAACAGGAATTGCTAGTTCTCACGCAGTAAACTTAGTCAGTAAATTATTACAAAATAAAAGCAAACACAAGGATATTGCAATAAAGCATAGCAGCATGTTTCAGAATTTTTTGAAGAGTTTAGAATCTCTGGTTTTTATTTATTTTATTTTTTTTAGAGACAAGGTCTCCCTCTGTCACCAAGGCTGGAGTGCAGTGGCTCAAGCTATCCTCCCGCCTTGGTCTCCCAAGTAGCTGAGACTGCAGGCATGCACTACTGTACCCAGCTAATGTTTTTATTCTGTAGAGACAGAGGTCTTGCTGTGTTACCCAAGTTAGTCTCAAACTCTTGGGCTCAAGTGATTCTCTTGCCTTGGCTTCCCAAAGTGTTGGGATTACAGGCGCGAGCTACCATGCCCAGCCTCTGATTTTTAAAACTGCTGCAACATAACAAAGCAAATATCTGCAGGCTTAGAGACAGAAACCGAATATAAAAATCATTGCATTAGATTGAAAAGAGCCCTATTTTCGTAGGAAGTTTCAGATTAAGCAGTTATTAACAAGGAAGACAATTTTAAAATAAATTTTTCCTTGTCATTGAAGATACAGAAATATTATACATAAACAGGACTTCTGAATTACATACAAATCATGAAACCACTTTCAGCTTCTTATTTAACCTCCACGTTACAAGAAATGTCAAAGAAAACCTTAAAATGACATTGTGTAAGTGTACATTAAAATTAAATTCAGGTTTACACAAAAATGACTTGTATGAAAAGTTAAATCTTTTTAGAAAAATAATTGCACAAGAATGATCAGTTCTAGATGTACTGAAACAGATCCAGTAACAGGTAGATCCAATGAGAGATCCGCTAGAAATCACATCCCTAGCAAGATCCTTCTGAAAATTAAAAATTATAAAAAATTGTCACCTTTAATTTGCCAAGAACAACTGATATACCTTCAATTATACTGACTGAAAATGAAGATCCTAAAAGTATACATTTTGACGACCTCTTTGATTTTTGCAGAAAATGATTTGTGGAAATGATTTTGTGGAAAAATGAGCCAGAAAAATCTTATGATGAACCAAGATCCCACATGAATGGAGCAATTTTTTTTTTCGAGACAAGCTCTTGCTCTGTCCCCCAGGCTGGAATACAGTGGTGCAATCATAGCTCACTGTTACCTCGATTTCCCTGGCTCAAGCGATCCTCCTGCCTCAGCCTTCCAAGTAGCTAGGACTACAGGTGGGTACCACCACACCCAGTTAATTTTTTTATCTTTTGGAGAGACAAGGTCTCACTGTATTGCCCAGGCTGGTCTCAAACTCCAGGGCTCAACTATCCTCCTGCCTTGGCCTCCCAAAGTGCTGGGATTACAGGTGTGAGCCACTCCTCTTGGCCTAATGGAGCATTTTTATTTGTTGTATTGCATAACATTATGACACCAAAATACTACCTTTTTGCAGTTTGTAAATTTATGTTTTTACTCGTGTTACCCCTATTATGTTTTACAAGTAATGTTTTTAAAAGAAAAAACTATTTTTAGTGCTCTTAATAGCATCTTCCCCCTGCATTTTGGTTAAGACACCTTGCATTTTAATTTTGCACGGGGCCTTGCAAATTATGCAGCTGCTCCTGCCCCTTAGGTTGGTCTACGGTACAGGTAATGTAGGTGAAGGGGCTTTAAGGAGTTTTAAACCGACACTGTCATATTCATATTTTGGAAGAGGTGTGGAAGATGAACACCCATTATGTCTCACCTTTTTTGCTGGACTGTAAGCTCTGAGAGGGCAGAGTTTGCCTCTAATCTTTGTGTCTCCCATAGGGCCTAGCACAATGCCTGGCACACGATGGGCTGTAGAGCGCGTTGGTTAGGCAGGGGGATCGGAAGCCAGGCTTCTTGGCATTGAGTCCTGGTCTGCCACTTACTAACAAATTACCTAACCTCTCTTCCCTTCACTGTCCATATCTGTAAAATACAGAGTGTGATGGTTCTATTTCGCAGAGTTTTTAGGAAGACTAGATAAATACATGTGAAGTATTTAGAATAGTATCTGATATTTAGTATTCATTCAAATGTTAACTATTATCATTTTAAGTAAATATTTATTGGAAGGATTTTTAAACTTCTGTAAGCAAAAAAGAATGTAGGTGCAGTTTTAGAAACATTGAAGAAATAGAGGGTCCTGGCATGCATGCCAAGATTGCATCAACTTTTGTGACTAAAATAATAATTTATTATTTCAGCCCCCGAGAGGATTCAACCCTACAAAATTACCTTTCTCCCACCTTATGGAAAGGATTGCCTAATGGAGACGTATATAGAACTAAATAGGAATACTTTTTTGGCTAAAACAATAGGAAACTCAATGCAAAAAACTCACAATGAAATACCACTTCATGCCTGTTAGGATGGCTATTATTGGAAAATTGGGAAATTACAAGTGTTGGTAAGGATGCGGAGAAATTGGAATCCTTATGCCCTGCTGGTGGGAATATGAAATGGTGTAGTTGGTAAGGTAAACGTTATGGTAGTTCTCCCCAAAATTAAAAAGAATTACCATCTGATCCAGCAATTCAGTATATACTGAAAAAAAAAATTGAAAGCAGGGACATGGACAGATATTTGCACACCCATATTCATAGCAGCATTATTTACAATAGCCCAAAGGGAGAAGCAACCCAAGTGTCTGTGGACAGATGAATGGATGAACAAAATGTGATACATACATGCAATCAAATCTTATTTAGCCTTAGAAAGGAATGATATTCTGACACATGCGCAACACAGGAGAACCTTGAAGCCATTATGCCAAGTTAAGTAAGCCAATCATGAATACTTTGTTATTCCACTCATATGAAATACTTAAAGTAGTCAAATTCATAGGAACAGAAAGTAGAGTGGTGGTTGTCAGGTGGAGTGGGATGGGGAGTTATTGTTTAATAGGTAGAGTTTCAGTTTTGCAGGATGAAGGAAGTTCTGGGGATGGCTGGGCGCGGTGGCTCACGTCTGTAATCCCAGCACTTCGGGAGGCCAAGGTGAGAGGATCATCTGAGTTCGAAACTAGCCTGGCCAAAATAGCAAAACCCTGTCTCTACTGAAAATACCAAAAAAAGAAAAAAAAAATAGCTGGGCATGGTGGCAGGCGCCTGTAATCCCAGCTACTCGGAGGCTGAGGTAGGAACATGGCTTGAACCTAGGAGGCGGAGCTTGCAGTGAGCCGAGATCTCGCCACTGCACTCCAGCCTGGGTGACAGAGCAAGACTCAGTCTCAGAAAAAAAAAAAAAAAGTTCTGGAAATGGATGGCCGTGATGGTTACAAAGCAATGTGACTGTATTTAATGCTAATAAGCTGTGCAGTTAAAAATGGTTAAAACAGTAAATTTTATGTTATGTATGTTTTACCACAATTTTAAAAATCAAAATAAACCCACCAGTACAAACAATAAGGAAGCATATTGGCACATATAACTGGAGGTCCTGAGGTAGGGAGTGTTTCCTGGTTGGCTTCTCAGGGTTTCTCTGGACTTAACCTCTTTTGAGGAGGGGAAGGAGGTGTCAAGACGGCTGCCACAGTTTCTCATTCACCACAACCACATCCCAAAAAGGAAAAGTCTCTCTATTCCAGCCTTTGAAGCAAAGGGCCTGAGATTCACTCTGATTGGAAAGCCATCACGTGCTTATCCTTGAACCAATGACTGTTGGAATAATAGGCATTATTGTCTTAAGCCAACTCCAGAGCCTGCAGTTAGAGATGGGACAGCTTCCCTCCTAGGGACACAGGCTGCCTGCGAGAGGGGTGAGTGTCTGTTAGGAAGGAGGGAAAGAACAGATGGGGACGGGTAAGCAACCAGAAAGATTTACTACCTCATAGCCAGCTCAGACATATTGAAAAGGTTTTTCCAGAAGATAAGGAAGCCATTCATGGGGAGAAATTAATGTGTGTGCAAGAGCAGATAGTTTTCCTTTATTTATTAGTTCTCAGTGCCTGCTAATCTGAAGACTCTATTTTTTTGTTTGTTTGTTTGTTTGTTTGAGATGGAGTCTCACTCTGTCGCCTGGGCTGGAGTGCAGTGGAGCGATCTTGGCTCACTGCAACCTCCGCCTCCCGAGTTCAAGCAATTCTCCTGCCCCAGCCTCCCAAGTAGCTGGGACTACAAGCACCCACCACTTAGCCCGCTAATTATTATTATTATTATTATTATTATTGTATTTTTAGTAGAGACAGGGTTTCACCATGTTGGCCAGGCTGGTCTTGAACTCCTGACATTGTGATTCACCTGCCTCGGCCTCCCAAAGTGCCGGGATTACAGGCGTGAGCCATTGTGCCCAGCCAACTCAAATTTTTTCATGCATGCCTCATTGCTTTTTGGGAGGACATCTCAGCAAATGTGTTTTTCCTTGGAGTATAGTGATATTTATTAATCTAGATGTTGTTGCATTTTGTTTTTTCAAATATTTGTTGAGACCCACTTCCTCATGTCTTTCAGGCAGAGGGAACAGTGTCAGCAAAAGAAGATATGTATAAGAAAAATGACAAACTACTAGTATGTGAAGTTTGATGTCAGTGGAGCGTAGTCTGCGGGTAAAGGAGTGGTAGGAGAGAAGGCTGGAAAGATAGAATGGGATCAGATCATAAAGGTCTTGAGCTAGGCAGTACTTGCTTCAACTTACTGATGTAAAACATACATACAGTCAAGAGCATGAAGTGCATTAAGCTTAAGCCAACATTCCAGCAGATTTGTACATATGTATAAACCCATAAAATCACCATGCAGATCAAGATCTAGAACATTTCCAGCACTCCAGAATGTTCCTTCACATTCCTTCCCAGATAAACAAAATGTCAATATACATCCCTGGAGGGAACAGTAGTAGTAATTCTGGCTTCTGTCACTATTAATTAGTTCTGCCTGTTCTGTTTTTTTTTCTCTTTCTTTGAGACAGGGTCTTGCTCTGTTGTCCAGGCTGGAGTGCAGTGATGCAATCTCAGCTCACTGCAACCTCTGCCTCCTGGGCTCAAGTGATCCTCCCACCTCAGCCTCTGGAGTAGCTAAGATTACAGGCATGCATCAGCAAACCTGGCTGATTTTTTATTTTTTATTTTTGGAGACGAGGTCTCGTTCTGTTGCCATGACAGGAGTGCAGTGGTGCAATCTCAGCCCACTGCAACCTCTGCTTCCTGGGTTCAAGCTATCCTTCTGCCTCAGCCTCCCAAGTAGCTGGGACTACATGCTCATGCCACCATGCCTGGCTAATTTTTTGTGTATTTTTAGTAGAGACGGGGTTTCACCATGTAGACCAGACTGGTCTCGAACTCCTTACCTCAGGTGATCAGCCCACCTCAGTCTCCCAAAGTGCTGGGATTACAGGTTTGAGCCACACTGCCCGGCCCCTGGCTGATTTTTAAAAACTTTTTGGTAGAGATGAGGTCTCGCTGTGTTGCTCAGGCTTGTCTTGAATTCCTGAGCTCAAGTGATCCACCCACCCTGGCCTCCCAAAGTACTGGGATTACAGGTGTGAGCCACCACACCCAGCAGAACATCATAGAAGTGAATAGAATTGTTACGGGCGGGTCTTTGTTCTTAGAGCGCCCAAGATGGGGCGGGCCGCTCCCAAAATGGTAGCAAGCCTTTTGTTCTCTGACCTGGGGTTCTTGGCCTCACGGATTCCAAGGAATGGAACCTTGGGCCATGAGGTGAGTGTTACAGCTCTGTTAGAAGCCGTGGGTCATGGAAGAGAACCGTGGAACCAGCAACTAGTGTTCAGCTCGATTAGGACAAATCCTGGGCCCTTAGTCATGCAGGAACAATGGCGTGCCTTTAGCCCGATAGGGAGCGGCAGTGGGCGCCTCGCTGGATCAGGAGTGCAGTGAACACCCTGCCGGATCTGGAGGGGTGGAAGTCAGCGGCGGGTCTGCGACGGTGGCAAACAGCAGTGGTGGACTGCGAGCAAAAGCTCAGCTCGAGCCATAACAAACACGGACCAGAAGAGTGTGCAGTTGCAAGATTTAATGGAGTGAAAACAGAGCTCCCATACAATGGGAAGGGACCCAAAGGGGGTTGCCGCTCCCTGCCGGGATGCCTGGGTTTATATCCCGATCATTGTCCCTCCCCCTGTGCTCTCAGGCGATATATGATTTGACTATTTATTTACCTCCTGCTTTTGGCCTAATTTGTATTTTAGTGAGCCCTCTTTACTTCCTGATTGGTTGGGTGCGAGCTGAGTTACCAGCCCTGTGTTTAAACGTGGGTGTGGTCACCTTCCCCAGGTAGGCTTAGGAATTCTTAGTCGGCCTAGGAAATCCAGCTAGTCCTGTCTCTCAGAATGATACTACTTGCACCCTTTTTAACCTGGCTTCTTTAACTAGGCCTAATGTTCATAAGATGTCTCTGTGTGGTTGCCTGTATCAGAGTTTGTTCGTTTTGTTGCTTGGTGTAGTATTCCATTGAACAAATATCCCACAATTTGTTCATTATCTAGTTGATGGACATGTGGGTGATTTCCAGTTTGGGGCTAGTGTAAATACAGCCGTTATGAATGTTCTCGTATATGAATTTGGTGAACATGTACACTCATTTCTCTTGGGTATATTCTGAGAAGTGGGCATGCATGATCCATATTAGTGTATACTGCCCGGCAGTTCTCCAGAGTGATTGTACCAAGGGAGCTTGGATGTTAGCCTGAGGAAGACTGGGAGTGATATGATGAAACTTACTTTTAACTCTGGCAGCCACTGTGTTGAATGTACTGAATTGGGATGAGATTCTAGACAGAGAGACCTGTAAGAAATCGCAGACTAGGTGCAACCAGAGTGTCTCCTGGTTGGCTTCTCAGGGTTTCTCTGGACTTACCCTCTTTTGGGCAAGGGAAGGAGGTATTAAGATGGCTGCCACAGTTTCTCATTTACCACAGCCACATCCCAAAGAGGAAAAGAGAGCCTTTCCATTCCAGCCTTTCAAGCAAAGGGCCTGAGATTTGCTCCGATTGGAAAGCCGTCACGTGCTCATCCCTGAACCAATGACTGTTGCAGGGGGAATGGAATGAATGATATCAATTGTCTTAAGTCAACTCCAGAGCCTGAAGTTAGAGATGGGGCAGCTTCCTTCCTAGGGACACGGGCTGTCTGCAGGAGGAGTGAGTATCTGTTAGGAAGGAGGAAAGGGATAGATACACAGCCCCCAGGGGTGATGAGGGATGGCGAACCCCTGAGCTCAGGCAATGGGCACAGAGGAAGAGAATGGTTTTAAGAGATAATAAGAAGGTAGAATTTTCTTGATTGTTCGGATGTGGTGGGGAGGGAGATAATGGAGTCCCAGATGACCGCCAAACCTCTGACTTGGTGTTAACAGAATGGTGGTGCCCTTGTCTAAAGGAGAGAGCACTTGAGAAGGAGCAGGTTTGAGGAAGATGAGCTCCATTTGTTTGTTTGTTTGTTTTGGACAGTTGGCAGAGCTAGCTGAGATTTTATTTTGAAAAAAAAAAAAAAAAGCAACAATTGAATTGTTTTGTAGCTGGAAGCATGGCCAATGGGGGTGCCCCAGGCAGTAAACTCCCCCAGCAGGTGGGCTGAGGGCTAGGGCTGAGCCTCAGGTGAGTCTCCTGTTCCTGTGCTCCACTGCACAGCAGCTTCCTCCACAGGCCCTGGGGCAGCCGCAGGAGGGGCAGGCTGGTAGGGGCTGCCATGGCCATTCACTTGGGCAGGACATCAGAGGACTTGGACACTAGCTTGCCATCTCGCGTTTCCACCTTCTTCACAACCATGGACCTGGAGGAGCTGGCGCGGCTGAAGGAGCTGGAGCCTCCACCAGTGCCAAAGCTGGAGCCCAGGCTGTAGCTAAGGCCTGTTGTAGAGGGCTTGTGAGGTGCCCGTGGGCCGAGCTCAGCCCACCTGAGTAGCCACTGGTGGTCTTCAGATGGACACTCATGTTCTGTATCCCAGACCCCAGCTAGCTCTCCTCGCCCTCCAGCAGCTTCCTGTAGGTGGCGATCTTGATGTCCAGGGCCAGCTTGACGTTCATCAGCTCCTGGTGCTCCATGGCACAGCTGCTGCACCATGTCTTGCTTGGCCCGCTGCAGGGCGGCCTCCAGCTCGACAGCTTCGTGTTGGCATCCTTAACAGCCAGCTCCCCATACTGCTCAGCATCTGCGATGGCAGCCTCCAGGGAAACCCTCTGGCCTTTGAGGCCCTCAGTCTGAGCCTGGAGCTGGCTGATGTTCCTATTAATCTCAGAGATCTCCATCTTTGCATAACGCAGGTCATTCCTATGCTTCCCAGGCAGTGTCTGCAGCTCCTCATACTTGATCTGATGCATGCCCTCAGCCTCAGCCCAGCTGCCATTGGCGATCTCCTTGTACTGCGCCTTGACCTCAGGGATGATGCTGTCCATGTCCAGGGAGCGGCTGCTGTCCATGGACAGCACCACAGATGTGTCCGAGATCTGGGACTGCAGCTCCCAGATTTCCTCTTCATACAGCTGCCTGAGGAAGTTGATCTCGTCAGTCAGCCCTTCCAGGAGAGACTCCAGCTCTACCTTGTTCATGTTAGCTTCATCCACATCCTTCTTGATGAGGACAAATTCATTCTCCATCTCTGTACGCTTATTGATCTCATCCTCATACTTGTTCTTGGAGTCCTCCACCAGCCTCTGCATGTTGCCAAGCTTCAGCTTCTCCTGGCCCAGAGTGTCCAGCTACCGCCGAAGTTTGTTGATGTGGCTCTCGAACATGCTGTCCATGTCGCTCTGAGCTGTCTTCTGCTGCTGCAGGAGGCTCCACTTGGTCTCCAGCATCTTGTTCTGCTGCTCCAGGAACCGCACCTTCTCGATGAAGGAGGCAAACTTGTTGTAGAGGGTCTTGATCTGCTCCTTCTCCTGGGCGCACACAGCCTGGATGTTGGGGTTCACCTCCAGCTTAAGGGGGCTCAGCAGGTTCTGGCTGACCATGATGGCTGTGATGACCCCCATACCACTGGCCCCACCACAGCCTCCACCCAGACCCATGCGGGTGCCCAGGCCACCCCGGAAGCTGCTGCTGCCGCCCACTCGAGAGAAGCAACAGGAGCTGATATGGGCACCAGGCCCGCTTGTGTAGGAGCGGCTGCTTAAGGCCTAGGGGCCAGAGGTGGACACCCTGTAGGACTTCTGGGTCACCCTGATGGACATGGTGGAGGCAGTAGTGGAGGGGTGGCTGGGCTGAACCAGGCAGAGATTCGAGAAAGCAGAGAAGCTTCTTCTAGGTCATGAGCTTCGTTTTGAACATTTTGAATCAGAGGGATCTAGGGAAGATCAAGGTGGTATCTAGTAGGCAACTGGATACATGGGATTGAACCAAGGGGATGAATCCAGGCTGGAGATTGACATTATGGAATCAAGGGAATGAGTGAACCATCCAGAGACAGAGTATAGAAAGAGGACTCCTAGAAGATGGTGGAGAAGGCATTTCCTGAGAGGTAGGAGGAAAACCAGGAGTTTGCCACGATGACAACCAAGGGTAAGGAGAGTTTCCACCAGGGAGAAGTAGTCCACATGTCAGAGGCTGCTGGGGGTGGGGGGGAGTCAAGAAAGGTGGGCACCCATGAGTGCAGAGTGGCACCTACCTATGTGTAGTTCAGGGGCACGCATGGCTGGCCACTACCAGGCTTTCTTCAGCCTCCTCAAAGGCCCACACCAGTGTGACTGGGCTGGCTGGACTGCCTCTTCGCACCCCTGAGGCCTGGTTCATGGCCTCTCAGCCTGTGGAGAGGAGACAGGGAGAGGAAGAGGGAGCTTTAGCCTCAGTCCAGGGACGGTGTCTGAGGCCTTTCTGAGAAGTTTGTGGGGACCTCAGCTGCACAATAGAGGGCAGCCTGCAGCCAGAGTAGAGCCAACCAAGTTCCTCCTGACACCAAAAACACTGACATTTGGACACAGTTTTCCCCTGGAGCCTTCGCCCTGTGGAAATTCCCGGTTGTAAGCCATATTGACTTTAATCTCAAGTGTCAAAAAGGTTGCCCAGGAATCTGGGAGCCAACAGCTGAAAGCACGTTTGTAAGGATGTCAGCGCAAACAAAATAGGATACAGAACATTTTTTGAGGTCTGTGCCAGTGGTGGACTTTTCTGGGAAACATGACAAAAGCTGACAGTCTTAGGCAAAAAGGCGCTGATTCTTATCATTATTAATTTATGTCCTTACTGAAAGATCAAGTTAGGGAAAGGTAAAGGGGAAGAATAGCACATGTGTGATTTCTTTGCCAGGCACAAGGGCGCTGCAGGAGGCTCCCCCTAGAGTTTAATGGGCAGCTTTATGTATTTATATGCTTTAACTGGAGCTAAAGAGGTCTGTGCCACACAATGGGCAGTTTCTAGTTGGATTTTAAAAGAAATAACTTTGATCATTTCAAAAGCAATGAAGCCTGATGCAGCAGAGAGAAAAGAAGGCAGTAATTTATGGCTACCATTAAGGACACAAAGACAAAGGTGGAGAGAACGTTTCACTAACTGAAGATTTACAAATGTGTAAAAACCACCCTTATGACCAGAAATAGCTGAGTGTCTCTCTCAGCACCAAACAAAAGGGAGTGGGAGGGAGGCGCAGACAGAAAGAGGGATGCAACCTGCCTGCCTTCACTGAAAGGGTCAAAAGAAAAACAACTACAGAAAAGTTATTTTCTCAGATAGCTCCATCAAGCAGCTGTACTAGCCACAGCCCAAAGAGGCAGGCCCCCGTGGGCATGTTCGGGGGCTGGGGTGGCAGACAATGGGTACTGAGGGTGCAGAGGCTGGGAGCTCTGGGCTGTGGATAGGCCCCAAGAAGACATAAGAGTTTTTGTGCATGAGCTAGGTGGGGATTTTTTGGTGACATCTATTTTTTTTCTGATCTCCAAAGGAATGGTGTGTGCGTGTGCGCACGTGCGTGTGCCTGCATATATACATATGTGTATGTACATATTTGCAGGAGAAAATTGAATAAATACGGAGAAGCTCAGTGAAGAACATTACTATCCCTAAGTGTGATGTTTGGTTGTGTCTGGAAATTGTTACTATATTTGTTCCTGGAGTGATGGTGGGTGTACTGGGCTCCAGCCATCCGTGTCAAGTGTGATATGGGAAGGCCCTATGTACCTGTTCCCTTGCAAGGACTGTCTTTCATGGAGGGCTAGGTGCTAGGCACTGCCTGTGTTTGAAGCTAGCCAGACCTGATGTTTATGAGTTCAGGTGATCATAAATGCCACCTGTACTCCGGCAAAGTCGGGGCTGCGTCTGTTGTCTCTGGTGGCTCACCTTTGACCTCTAGCCCCCTTCCCCTTAGGCTGCCCTGAGATATACATAAGTAGCTTGCAGGGATTCTAGGCCCAGCGTGCCCCACAGTGGGACAAGCGGACCAGTGCCCTCAGGGCTGTGGGATGGAGGATCCCAGAGGGCCTGGGGTGGGCAGTGTGGAGAAGGGTGCAGAGGGTGTGCTGGGGTGGGCAGAGAAGCCAGGGTCACCTTCTCCATTCAAACAGCTGTTTTCCCGAATTGGAAGTCACCCCCAATTCCTTCCACTCCAACCTCCCACCTCCCACGTGGAAAGCCTCAAGATGGCTTTGGGGTTTGGGGACTATACGGAACACTTTCTGGGCGCCCTGACCCCGAATATTTCAATCTAGAAGGGCTGTTTGTCCTCACAAGAGGGCCTGGGTCGAGTTGTAGCACACTGGAACAGGCGCGGCACCGAGGGCTCCGAGCGTTGGAGCGGAGCGGGGATGCGGGGGGCAGCGGGCTGGGTGCCAGGGCTGCGCGGGGCGCGAGGCACGGTGCTGCCGCCCCGCCAGGCTGACAGCCGCGCTCGGGCCACCGCGGCCGCGCCCCCTCCACCCGAGGCCGGGGAGGGGACGGGAGGAGGCCGGGCGGGGCGGCACTGCTCCCGCCTGCGCCTCCCGCCCCGGCCCGGGAGGGACCGTGTGAAAATGAGGCCGGGGCTCGGGGGGCGGGCGGGGCCGGGCCGGGGGTGGCAGCGGCAGCGGGCAGGGCGTCCGCACACACCTCCGCGCGCCGCCGCCGCCACCGCCCGCACTCCGCCGCCTCTGCCCGCAACCGCTGAGCCATCCATGGGGGTCGCGGGCCGCAACCGTCCCGGGGCGGCCTGGGCGGTGCTGCTGCTGCTGCTGCCACCGCTGCTGCTGGCGGGGGCCGTCCCGCCGGGTCGGGGCCGTGCCGCGGGGCCGCAGGAGGGTGAGTGTCCGGCCGCGGGGGCGCACCTGGCACAGCAGGCAGGGCCAGGAAGAGTGTTTAGGTCCCCGGCGGAGTCCAGAGCCGGGCGCGCGGGGCTCGGGGCTGGCGGCTGCAGCTCCGCGGGGGCCTCTGCTCCCCCCGGGACCTCACCCGCCGGCCGGGCCAAGGCGCCACGATCGCTGGGGCCCTGAGTCCTTCGGCCCGGCCTCGGACCCGGAGCTGCTGACAGTTCCCGCCCCGGTCCGGGTGCCTCCAGAGCGCCTGCTAGTCAGACCGTCGCCGGCGAGCGGGCAGGAGGGTGCTGACCCTGGCCTTGGGGTCCCGCGCCTCAGCGTAGGCGGGGAAACTGAGGGCCGGGCCGGGCACATCCGCGAGGCGGTGGCAGCTTTGCCGTTTCTTTCTTTGGGGGCCGGCAAGTTCTGCTGATGGCTTCGGGGTGGGCTCCAGAGACTTTTCTGTCAGCGGAACAGCGCCTGTTCCGATCTGGGAATTACCCTGAAGCAGCAACAAGCCTAGGTTTTCAGCAGAGAACTTTGGTTTCCAGAGAGGACTCTGGACGTGCTGTGCTTACTGGACTTGCAATACTTTCAAAATGCTTTTGTTTTTAATTAATATCCTGGAGTAGTGTCAACCCAGGAAATACTTCTGCCAAGGCGGGTTTCCAGGTTGAGAGGATGGGCAGGGGTGGGAATGCAGGGGGCCGGCCATGGGGACACCATCCCCGCTTCGCAGCATCTGAGAGCCCTGGATGACATCTGCTTCGATCCCGGGGCAGACTTCCCATAAATACTCTAAACCAGCGGGGTGCAATCTTTTGGCTTACCTGGGCCACAATGGAAGAAGAAGAATTGGGCCACACATAAAATATACTAACACAAACGATAGCTGATGAGCAAAAAAAAAAAAAAAAAAAAAAAAAATCTCATAATGTTTTAAGAAAGTTTATGAATTTGCATTGGGCCGCATTCAAAGCTGTCCTGGGCTGCACGTAGCCCACGGGCTGTGTTGGACAAGCTTGCTCTAAGCTCCGAGAAAGCTGACAGACAGCTGCTTGGTGTTCAGAGCTTTTCTGTCCGTTTGGTCCTTTCCTCCTTTAGCGGGCATGTAGGTACTATTGCCTACTCATATGCCAGGTACTGCGCTGGCTTGGCATAAGGGACACAGACGCAGTCTGTTGTCAAGACATTGTCTAGTGGAGAGAGAGGAAGGAAAACAGTGACAACCCTGCCTGATGTGTGCATGCAAAGCCATACATATGCGAGCACTTGGTGAGGGCAGCTACAATGGGGGTCATGGCAGGCTTCCTGGAGGAGGTGGATTTGAGCTAAGTCCTGAAGGCCAGTAGGTGATGGTGGGGGTAATTTCACATAGAGCGCCCAGGCTGTTCCTGGAAACAGGGACCCAGAAACAGTTTGGTTTATCCCAGGGATCCCAAGCAGCTGTAGCTTGTGAGGAGTGAAGCGGGGTGGGCTGGTGGGGATGATGCCAGACAGGGCCGAGGCCAGATCACACATGGCCTGGGAGCCTGTACCAGGTGTCAGCTGTGCTCTTTTGCAGATGTAGATGAGTGTGCCCAAGGGCTAGATGACTGCCATGCCGACGCCCTGTGTCAGAACACACCCACCTCCTACAAGTGCTCCTGCAAGCCTGGCTACCAAGGGGAAGGCAGGCAGTGTGAGGGTAAGTGCCTTGGGGACCATCTGGGGGGACTGTAGGGAAGCTCCTACCTCCTTAGCTCTTGCAGTGGCCACTTATGTTGGTAAAAGTGCTGCCCCTCCTCTCCCTTTCCCCCAGCCCCTGAATCACATCACCTGCTCTCTGAAATATATTTCAGATCTTGGACTGGAAACATTAGGTCTTCCCCAGAGCTGCTCACACAGTTTTATCTGGCTCTGAAATGTCCTTTTGTCTAGCTTCTGGAAAAGAAAAGAGATGTGTTAGTATCTTTGGGTCCCACTCAGTTTTGGGGCAGAAAGTAAACATCCATGCTGATCAGGAGAGCCATGCCTGCCAGAGCAGGGCTGATCCTGCACCTCCCTGGGGCGGTTTGTACCTTTGCCCTGAAGTCTGAGTGCTAGAGAGTCCTGCCCTCCCCTACCAGCTCAGGAGGCTCCATCCTGTTTATGGCTTTGGCCACAATGTTTGGCATTGTGACGTGCCAAGCTTCAGAGTACACCAAGGACCTTCCTCGTTTGGAGTTACAGTTTCACTCTGGAGAGATGTGTGCAGAGGGGCATTTTAGCCCATAGAGCTGCAGGTCTGAGAACCTGTGGTTTGGACTCTGCCATTTTATAATCTGGACTAGAGTCATGAACTGTGAAGTTCAGAACTGGCCAGAGACTGGACACTCGAGACTGTTCTGGAGATGGAAATCATGACACATTGGAGCTGACTGGGCTATTCAGGTAGCTCTGGGCCAATCCTATTACTCATTTCACAGATGGGGACACTGAGGGCCAGAGGAGTTGTGCCCATGATCACACAAGTTGCCTGCAAGTGAAAGAAAGTCAGGTCTCCACCCCTAGCTCTGTCCCCAACCCCACGTTTCTCATATTTACTCAGCCTGCTGCTGTCCTTCTTTGGATGAGTGAGAAATCCCACTGTCTATAGTCATCCCTTGCAGGAAGAAATTAGATGAGGAGCACTGAACTCATCTCTGAGTATCCCTCCTTGCTCCTGGACCCAACCTTGACAAGTATGTTGGTGGCCCCTTCCTCTTCGAGAGGTTTTAAACTCTTTAGAACTTGGGCTTAACTCCCATGGGAATTGATCTTCTGAATACTTGCAGGATCTAAAGCTACACAATGAGTAAGAAAGTCCTTCCAAGTCTCTTTCCACTTCGAAAAACATATTAACTTCTTTAGATGAGGAGGAAAACTTTTTTGAGACAGAGCTTTGCTCTTGTTGCCCAGGCTGGAGTGCAATGGCGCGATCTCAGCTCACTGAAGCCTCCTCGTCCCCGGCCAGGAGTGTGAGACCAAGCGATTCTCCTGCGTCAGCCTCCCAAGTAGCTGGGATTACAGGTGCCTGCCACCATGTCCAGCTAATTTTTGTATTTTTAGGACAGACGGGGTTTCACCATGTTGGCCAGGCTGGTCTCAAACTCCTGACCTCAGGTGATCCACTGGCCTCGGCCTCCCAAAGTGTTGGGATTACAGGCATGAGCCACTATGCCCACCCAGAGGAGGAAAACTTTTAATGAGTGTCTATTCTGGTGCCATTTAATGGCCTAGTGTTCAGACCCTGATGTTTCAAACCAATCTGTTTCATACTGTGGCCTCTGAGTAATAAAGATTCTAAATATTGGAACAGTATATAATGCTCAGCAGTGCCTGGTACATGGTAGACACTGAATAGACATCCTTATTTTTAAATAAGTGATTGTGTAAGATGGGCTCAGTCTACTAGCACCTTGACACAAAGTCTTTTCCAACAAACAGACAAACCCACAAATGAAATATCTAGATGCAGAATATACAGATGACCAAGTAGGTAAGTGACTGTCAGATGTTTTTGCAGTGTTGTAGCAATGACCTGATCCTCCCTATCCACCCATCTCCTTGTCTTAGCATAGCTGAGACAAGAAATGGGATCTTTACAATGAACTTTGTTACAAAGGAAGGGAAGACCAAAAGAAAATATAGATAGCAAATATGAATAACAGATGGGATTATGACGGGCAAGTTTGGATCTGGTGACACCCCTTGGGAAATCATTCAGGGAGCTCCCCTTTGTGCACGAGGAGTGAGGCTCCCACCGCTCCCACTGGAGAAGGTGTGGTCCTGGTCAGGTGCATAGCAAGTGGGGTTGGTGATCCATCCATGAAGTAGCTCGCGCTCTCTCTCTTTCTCTCTCTCTTCCCCGCTCCCCCTGCCATGTCATGGGAAGCCAAAAAGCTATCTCTCCCCAAAACATTTATCTGCTGATTCCTCCATACCACACACTTCCGGTATTAAATATTCTATTTGCTGTACTGGAATTCACACATGTTGGTACCCTGCTTTGGAAACAAATGTTCACTTCTTTACTATGTGGATAACTCACGTCCTCCAGTTGCTGTGTGCTCTCTGGTGGCACAAAACCATTCCACTGACTTTATTTAGATAAAGTACACTTTTAGTAAATGATGTTAAATGACAATTGGCAAGAGTTTCCTTACTCTTGGCTTTTGAGTTTGATATATTTCAAATGAAATTGAATTGCTAACAGTTTATAGTTGAATTGTTAAAAGTCTATTATTTAGTTTAAAATAACTAATGATTGGCATTGTGCCATATATATATATAAATTTATTTTAAAATGATATGTGATTGTTATAAAAAGTCAAATAATACAAAATGTGTAAAATAAAAAATTAAAGAGCTTCCCATCCATTTATCCACAGATAGTCATTGTTAACAGTGAGCATACATCCTTTGTACTGTCATTTTGAACTCAAACCCTAGAAGAATTTGATCTTTTGCATATTTGTAGTATTTACAATACTAGTAAGTAAGGATGTTCCTCTTTTTTTTTTTTTTTGAGATAGAGTCTTGCTCTGTCACCCAGGCTGGAATGCAGTGGTGCAATCTTGGCTCACTGCAACCTCCACCTCCCAGGTTCAAACAATTCTCCTGCTTCAACCTCCCTAGTAGCTGGAATTACAGGTGTGCACCACCACACCCGGCTGATTTTTGTATTTTTAGTAGAGGTGGGGTTTCACCATGTTGGCCAGGCTGGTCTCGAACTCCTGACCTCAGATGATCCACCCACCTTGGCCTCCCAAAGTGCTGGGATTACAGGCGTGAGCCACTGCGCCCGGCCAGGATGTCCCTCTTAGTTTGGATTTCTTGGTATAGGAATACAGAAATGGAAATTTTCTCCCAAGAAGGAAAAGGAGAGGAAATGAGGATTGCAAGAATTCAAAGATGTAGATATACAAAGATGTAACTCCTTTATCCATTTCTTGGCCTATTAATTTTTAAGCCTCTTGGGACCAACCTATGGTATCATTTGGGTTGTGATTATTGCCAGCTTCACTACTCATATTTAAGTTCAGGGATGAGGACCAGGTTTACTCAGAGTAACTAGAATTTTATCTTCCATAAAGTTTTCTTCTGCCAAAATGTTGGAGAAATGTGTGAGCCCTAAATAAGTGGTTTTAAAAATAATGTGATTCAGACGTTGCTTTAGATAATCTTTTATTCTAAATGATCTTTGCTTATTTGCTTATTTATTGTATGGTTCTTACTTCTCAGTTTGAGGAATTGAATTGGCTCATGCCTGTAATCCTAGCACTTTGGGCGGCTGAGGCAGGAGGATACCTTGAGCTCAAGGGTTTGAGACCAGCCTGGGCAACATAGTGAGACCTTCTCTCTACTAAAGGTCAAAATAATTAGCTGGGTGTAGTGGTGCGTGCCTATAGTATTAGCTACTCCAGAGGCTGAGGTGGGAGGATCACTTGAGCCCAGGAGGTGGAGGTTGCAGTGAGCTGTGATTGCGCCACTGCACTCCAGCCTGGGCAACACAGCAAGACACTCTGTCTTAAAAAAAAAAAAAAAAACTAAAGAGATTGAATAAAGTTTAACAGGGATGAATCTAAAGTTGGCCTTTGTACAAGATGCTATATTTTTCTTTTCTTTTCTTTTTTAATTTTTTTATTTTTGAGACACAGTCTCGCTTTGTCACCCAGGCTGGAGTGCAGTGGCGTGATCTTGGCTCATTGCAACCTCCGCCTCCCAGGTTCGAGTTATTCTCCTTCCTCAGCCTCCCCAGTAGCTGGGACTACAGGCGCCCGCCACCACGCCTCGCTAATTTTTTGTATTTTTAGCAAAGACGGGGTTTCACCGTGTTAGCCAGGATGGTCTCTATCTCCTGACCTCATGATCCGCCTGCCTTGGCCTCCCAAAGTGCTGTTGCATGAGCCACCGCACCCAGCCTATATTTTTCTTTTTAAAAAACTTTTTATTTGGACATAATTTTAGATTTCAGAAAAGTTGCAAAAATAGTGCAGAGTTCATCTGCGTATATATATGCCCTTCATTCATTTTACCCTAATGTTAACAACTTACATAACTATAGTACAATTATCAAAACCAGGAAATCAACACTGGCACAATGCTATTAAGTAAACTACAAACTTTATTCAAATTTCACCATTTTTCCCTACCATTCTTTTTTTGTTCCAGAATCCAAGTAAAGTCCCACATTAGATTTAGCAGTTGTGTCTCTTGTCTCCTCCAGTCTGTGACAGTTCCTCAGTCTTTCCTGACATTGACACTTCTGATGAGTACTGCTCACTTCATTTGTCTTAATGTCATTATAAGAATTGATATGAGGCCAGGTGCAGTGGCTCATGCTTGTAATCCTAACACTTTGAGATGCCAAGGAGGGAGGCTTACATGAGGCCAGGAGTGTGAGATAAGCCTGGGCAACATAGTGAGATGCCTGTCTCTAAAACAAAACAAAACAAAACAAAACAAAAAATTGCTGGCGTGGTGATGTGTGCCTGTAGTCCCTGCTACTCAGGAGGCTGAGGCAGGAGGATCACTTGAGCCCAGGAGTTTGCAGTGAGCTATGATGGCACCACTGCACTCCAGCCTGGGTGACAAAATGAGACGCTGTCTCAAAAAACAATGATTGATACAAGAGAATGTCTTTGTTTTTTTCATGATAAAATTGAGGTTATGAGTTTTTGGCCAGGCTGCTACAGAGGTGCTGTTGTATCCTTTTCAGGGTAGCACATCATGGGCACATGATGTTAACATGTCCCATTCTTGATGATGTTAACCTTGATTGCCTGAGCAAGATGGGGTTTACTGGGTTTCTCTGCTACAAAATTACTATATATTTTTCCCCTTTGCAATAGATACATTTCTTAGGGGAGATACTTTGAGGCCAATATCCTGTTTCTCCTCAAATCTTCACCCACTGATGTTAGCATCCAACTGTGGATCTTGCCTGCAATAATTATTACTGTGATGTGTGTCTCCTGGTAATTTTGCATTTCTCTAATTCCTTAAACATGTATTAATTGAAATTCTTCTGTAAGGAAGATCTCTCCCTCGTCCCCACTTATTTATTAATTTATACCACTATGTACTGATGCATATTTACTTTATTACATCTATATTTATTTTTGGCTCAAATTGTTTGCTTTAGCCATTGGAAGCTCCCCACACATTGTCTCCTGTGTCATTTTGACATCACATTTTTGAGGACTTCCTAACTTTCTGGTACCACAACATGCTCTAGAATCATCTTATAGCTTCTCCTCCCTAGGCCTGGAATGAACCGCTTCTCCAAGGAGCTCTGATTCCTTTTAATGGAAGTGGTCTATAGAAACCAAGATCTGGATGCTTGGTGTTGTCATTGCTACTAGGGTGTCATCATTCCTACCTGGGAAATACATGTACGCATACTCATCCACGCATGCACACGTATCTATATTTATTCCTTTTATTTATTCATCTGTATATATATTAAAAACAATTAGTTACACTGATACTTTGGATTCCAAACCATTACCACAAGATTCATTCTAGGCCGGATGCAGTGGCTCACGCCTGTAATCCCAGCACTTTGGGAGGCCGAGGCGGGTGGGTCACAAGGTCAGGAGTTCAAGACCAGCCTGGCCAAGATAGTGAAACCCCGTCTCTACTAAAAGTACAAAAATTACAGCACGCCTGTAATCCCAGCTACTCGGGAGGCTGAGGCAGGAGAATCGCTTGAACCTGGGGGGCGGAGGTTGCAGTGAGCCAAGATCGTGCCACTGCACTCCAGCCTGGGTGACAGAGTGAGACTCCATCTCAAAAAAAAAAAAAAAGGATTCATTCTATTCTCTCTTTGCTTATTCGTAACTTTCTCCAACAGTGAGAAATCTGGCGCTCATTATCTGTAATGTGTTTACCTCTTTGTTCAGTCCTAATACACAGGAGAGATATTTACAGAATTATAAGTCCATAACCCTGTGAGTAAAGCAGATTTACTAACTAAAGTACAATATTTACTAGAGTATAGCATACAGCTATTTTGTTTTTAGCCTTAAAGCATCCAAGCAAGATGTTGTTTTTCACAGTGTTATTTAGGTCAATATTTTTCTTCCTCATCCTCTTCAGTATGGTTATACTATTAGTTTATAATACATTAGGTTCATTTGTTTCTTTTCGTATTCCACTTTTATTCACTTCCATCCCCTCCTTCCATGCATTTCCCTTATTCCTTAAACATGTATTAATTGTATGTATACAATTAATTGTATTCATTCTTTCCACCCTTTCCCCGTGCCCTGTGGGTCACCAATCTCTGCAGTTTCTGGTTTTACCTTTCTATATTTATTTTGCACTAATAAGCAGATAAATGTATAATTTGAGATTTCAGAAAAGTTGCAACTTTTTAACAACTTTACTGAGGTGTAATTAACATACTATAATATTCACCAATTTTAATTGTGCAAGTCAGTGATTTTTAGTAAATCAGCTGAATTGTGCAACCATCACCATAATACAAACATTTTCCTCATCTCAGTAAGATTCCCCATGTTCTTGTACAGCTAATCCTCATTCCCAGTCCCAGCCTCAAGCAACCAGTAATCTACTTTCTGTATCTGTATATTTGCCTTTTCTGGACATTTCACGTAAGTGGAATCATACAATATGTGGTCTTTTGTGTTGGATTCTTTCACTTAGCAAAATGCTTTTGAGGTTTGTCCATGTGGTAGCTTATATCAGCATTTCATTCATTTTTATCGTTTAATAGTATTCCATTGTATGAATATACCATTTTTTTTGCCCATTTATCAGTTAATAGGCATTTTGATTGTTTCTACTTTGGGGCTATTATAAATAATATTGCTGTGAACACTTGCATGAAAGTCTTTGTATAGACATAAATTTTCATTTCTTCTGGGTATATACCTAGGAGTGGGATTGCTGGATCATATGTTGTATTTGTGTTTAAATTTTTAAGAAACTGCCGAGGAGATAATTTCTTGGATATCACACCAAAGCCACATACAACAAAAGAAAAAATAGACAAATTGGACTTCCTGAAAATTTAAAAATTTTGAACATCAAAAGATAATATCAACAGAATATAAAGGCAACTCACAGAATAGATGAAAATGTTTGCAAATCATGTATCTTATAAGGGATTAATATCCAGAATAGGTAGAGAACTGTTAATGTTCAACATTAAAAATCAAATAACCCAATTAAAAAGTGGGCAAAATATCTGAATAGACATTTCAGCTAAGATGATATGCAAATGGACAATAGGCCCATGAAAAGATGTTCGACATCTCTGATGATTAGGGAAATGCAAATCAAAACTACAAATGGGAGCTACTATTCATATCCATTAGGATGGCTACTATCAAAAAACTAGAAAATAATAAATGTCTGTGAGGATGTGGAAAAATTGGAAGCTTTGTGCAGCTGTTGGTGGGAATTTAAAATGGTATAGCCACTATGGAAAACAGTGTGGAAGTTCCTCAAAAAATTAAAAAAAAAATTACCATAGGACCCAGCAATTCCACTTCTGGGTATATACCCAAAAGAGTGGGAAGCAGGGTCTGGAGGAGATATTCGTGTGCCCCTGCTCATAGCATTATTCACAGTGGCCAAAAGGTGGAAGCAACCCAAGTGTCCATCGACAGATGAGTGGATAAGCAACATGTGTTATGTACAAAATAATATTTTTGGGTTTTTTTTTTTTTTTTTGGTTTTTTTTTTGAGGTGGGATCTTGCTATCTTGCTCAGGCTAGTCTCAAGCGATCCTCTCACCTCAGCCTCCCAAGTGGCTGAGATGACAGGCATGATATAATAGAATATTAGCCTTAAAAAAGGAAATCCTGTCACATGCTACAACATGGTGGAATCTTGAGAACATTATGCTAAGTGAAACAAGCCAGTCACAAAAAGACAAATATTGTTTGATTCTAAATATATGAGATACTTAGAGTAGTCAAAATCATAGAGTCAGAAAGTAGAATGGTGGTTACCAGGGCCTGAGGGAAGAGAGGGAAGAGGAAATGAGGAGTTATTGTTAAATGGGCATAGAGTTTCAGTTTTACAAGATAAAAAGAGTTAGGGAGATGAATAGTGGTGATGGTTTCACAACATTATGATTGTTTTAATTATATCCAACTGTACATTTACAGAAAGAAAAGAAAAGATACTGCCAAACTCTTGTCCAAAGTGGCTATGCCATTTTACATACCCATCAACATCCTGTCAACAATGTATGTGTTCCCATTTATCCACATCCTTGTCAACATTTGTTATTGTCTATCTTTTTAATTATTACCATTCTAGTGAATGTGAAATGGCATCTCATTGTGGTTTTAATTTGCATATCCTTAATAACTAATGGCGTTGAGCATTTTTTCATGTGCTTGTTTGTCATTTGCATATCATTGTAGCTGAAATGTCTATTCGAATATTTTGCCCATTTTAAAATTAGGCTGTTTATCTTCTTATTGAGTTGTAAGAGTTTTTTTTCAGTTCTTTATAAGGTGTGTGATTTGCAAATATTTTCTACCAATCTGTGGCTTGTCTTCATTTTCTTAATGATACCGTTTGAAGAGCAAAGTTTTTAATTTTGATAAACTCCAGTTTATTAATTTTAAAAATTGTGATTGTGTATTTGGTATTATATCAAAGAAATTTTAACCTCATCCAATGTCTTAAAGATTTTTCTCTTTTTCTCCTTTTTTTTTTTTGAGATATGGTCTTGCTCTGTCACCCAGGCTGGAATGCAGTGGTGCGATCTTGGCTCACTGTGGTCTCACTATTGGGCTCAGGCAATCCTCCTGCCTCAGCCTCCCAAGCAGCTGGGACTACAGGCGTGCACCACCACACCTGGCTAATTTTGTTTATTTTTTGTAGAGATGGGGGTCTCACTATGTTGCCCAGGTCAGCAACTCCTGGGCTCAATTGATCCTCCTGGCTCAGGCTCCCAAAGTGCACCCAAAGATCATGCCTAGCCATCCCAATATCTTAAAGATTTTTATCACATATTTTTTCTGAAAAGCTTTATATTGTTAATGCTTACATTTGGATCCCTGATCCATTTTTGAGTTGATTTTTGTGTATGGGATGAGATAAGGGTCTAAAGTCATCTTTTTGAATATGGATATCCAATTAAACCAGTGCCATTTGTTGAAAAGACAAGCATTTCTCCCAATGGATTACCTTAGCACTTTTGTTTAAAATCAAGTGGCCCTAAGTAGAAGGATTTATTTCTGGACTCTCAGTTCTGTTCCATTGATCTATACATCTGTCTTTATGCCTGTACCATGCTGTCTTGATAACTGTAGGTTTATAGTGAGTTAAAGTCCCCCAAATTTGTTCTCCTTTTTCAAAATTGTTTTTGCTCTTCTGAGTCTTTTGCATTTCCATATAAATTTTACAATAAGCTTGTCAAGTTCTGCAAAAACGTATCCTGAAATTTTGTGTGTGTTTTTATATCTTCTTATTTCTTACATGAAGATAACATATTACAGATACTCTTTTAATTTTGATTTTTTCATTTAATAGTATATCCTAGAAATTACTCCAAATCAGTTCACAGAGATCTTCCTCATTCTCTCTTTTTTTTAAATAGCTGCATAGTAGTCCATGGAGTAGAGGTACCATAATTTATTAAACTATTTTTCTATCTATGGAAACTTAGGTTGTTTACAGTATTTTGTCATTAGAAACAACACTGCAGTGAATAACCTTGTGCATATTTGTTTTCCTATTGTTAGGGATGTATTTTCAGGTAGATTCCTAGAAGTGGAATGGCTGGTTAAAAGGTAAGTGCATATGTTTTCACATCAAAGAAATAGCACCTGTCTGGTTTACTTCTGTTTTATTCCTCAGACATCGATGAATGTGGAAATGAGCTCAATGGAGGCTGTGTCCATGACTGTTTGAATATTCCAGGCAATTATCGTTGCACTTGTTTTGATGGCTTCATGTTGGCTCATGACGGTCATAATTGTCTTGGTAAGGAAGGCATTTGGAAATGGCAATTCTCCTTCACTCTCCCACCCCTTTCTTTCCCTTGGTGAAGACCTCCTCATGAAGACAAAAACGGGCTCAGAGCCTTGTGTTTTCTGCTCCCTTGGAAGTCAGACTCCGTGATAGAAAATGAGGTAAAATGTTTCAGTTTTATGTGATCATTCATAACAGAAATCTTCTGCTGGTCCAAGGAGATGGGTGACATCGTCATTACTATTTATTGACTTACTAGCATTGACTTGTCACCTTTTAAGATCTTTGGTCTTGTGTTGAGAGTCCTGACTTATAACCATTTTTTTTCAATGCTGTAAGTGTTTCTGTTTTAGAATTTGGAAAAACTCCTTGTCCTGAAGACTCCAAATGTGTGCTGGGGTTACAGCCAGCTAGACCCCCCTTTTTTTCTTGAAAAAGAGAGAAACTAAAATACAAATCTTCCATGAACATCTTCCTAGTATTCCACAAAATAGAAACATCTGTTGGAGTTTAGTCCCTGAGTTAGAGACTACAAAGAGTGTTGTTTACATTCATTCCTTATGCCAGGAATAAAACAGAACTTAGAAGCAGCTAGCAGCTGCATGGGGTTGAGTGTTGGATAGTCTTAGAGGATGCAGCACTCCTGGCAGATAGGTGTTTGTGGTTTGCTTTTTAAGGCTGGTATTAGTTGTACAGGAGAACATCATGGGAAAATATGGCATCAGCGTCCTTTGACACTCACGACCCTTCATATGGATAACCTGCTGAGGTCTACTTGGCCAACTAAGGAGCAGCGGAGCCAGGCCCTGGCTCTGTGGGGACGGCCATTCAGACGCCCCCTTATGGTGTGGTAGGAATGGCCCTTTGATTAAATGCTTTGAGATCTGCATAAAAGGAACTAGAAAAAGTCCAGACAGAACTTGTGTGTTGTGTGTTGGGGCTCTGGAGTGGAGGAGAGGTTATTTCCATTTGGGACTTAACCCTCATATGACCTTTATCCCACTTCAGTGTCTCCTGGAGCTCCATCCTGATGGACTCTGTTATTTCCTGTTGGTGCCCTGTGTGAGAGATCAGGCTTTGGGTGACACATCACGTGGCTTTCCAAGCCTGCAGCTGTCAGTAAGACTTGATTGCAGGTGAGGGAACCAGTAATCTTCTAGGCAGTCAGTACCACGAAAAGGCATATTTGAGAGACAATCCTGAGAGCAGGAATCAGTATTAATGAAAAACTCAGACAAATGAAATCACTTTCAGTGTGTGATTTGTTGGGAGGCATACCACATGGGTTGCTCTTTTTTTTTTTCCATTTTCAGGGGGAAATTTCCCTTTGACTTGCCAATGAGGGCATTTGGAGGATGCATATCTGATGGCAGACTTCATCATTACTGTTGTGCTGTAATCCACAGCCCGGGGTGGCGGGGGGGAGTATAAGGTTCCTAAGAGCAAGAACCATCCAGGGGCTAGGAACCTGGGCCAGGACTGGTGGGCGGCTCTGAGTATTGGCCTGCTTGGAAACCCTGAAGGCAGAGTCTTTTTTTGCCTTTGCCAATAACACAGATATTATCAGCACAGAGTATCTGCATTTCCCCTCTGTGGGATGTCTTTGTGGACGCAGTAGCAAGGATCTGCCTTGCAGAGAGACCTTGAGCATCTACTGAGTATTTCTGAATGGGGTAAGGACTCTTTAAAAGGAAGGCACAAGAAAATGAAGTACATTTGGAAGAATAGGACCGGCACACATAGACACTTCCCCAACATTCAGATGTGAAAGGGCTGACCCAGTTTGTGGCAAAAAAGCAGCTCAGAGCCCTAACTTCTCCTGAGTTCTCTGGGATGACCCCTTCAGTCTCCTCAGCCTCCTAACCACACATTAGCCACAAATATATTAGCTAGAAGACACAAGGTACAAACACCACTTAGCTTTGGCACTAAACACAGAGCACTTCAAGATCCTGAATGCCTGCAAGTCTGAAAAACGAAAGGCAGCTCTTCTATACAGCTCACCCCATCTGCCTTCAGTTTCTATTTTTGGAGTGTCTGGGAGCTCATCATAGCTGTTTGGCTTTGTAGCAGTTGTTCTTAACTCTGGCCGCACACTGGAATCACCTGAGAAGCTTAAAAAAAACCATCACCTAGACTTCATCCAAGACTGGCTCTGTCAGTATCTCTGGAGGTGGCATCCAGGCCTCAGGGTTCTGACACATAGCCAGGGTTGAGAACCACTGTTTTATGGTCTGGAGAAGCTCACCAGCTTAGTGATAGATATTTGCGTATGTGGACACACACTTTTGTGTTTATCCAGCCACAGAGCATCAGCTAGCTGAATGACACATTTCTGATTGCCTTGGGGAAAAGAAATTGGGGGTTAAACGTGGGGTGGGGGTGTGGTAGCTCAGAGGGGAGCACATCTTTACTCGCAGCCAATCCAGGAGTTGGTGTTCAGGGAGACAGACCTCTCCTGCTCACCTTGAGTCTTGCTGTGGAACACCTAGGCCAGGTGTGTTCCAGCATGGCTCATCCTCTGGAATGTGCTTCCTTCACCCTTTGGCATAGACAAGGGCAAGTTTGTTAGGCTTCAGGGGATGGCTTGAGTCCCATCAGTTTAGTCAGGCATCTGCTCAGTAGTGTGGGAGGACAGAGGACTATAAGATCTGAAGCTTGAAACCAGATAACAGATATTTAAATGTGAGGTTTTATTATTATGATTATTATGGATATGCCCAGGAGCTAGTGATTGGCACATGAGAAATTAGACTGGAGAAAATAAATTGATTTTATGTCAGCCTTCTCTTTGAGCCTTTGTTGTCTGAAACTTTTCTGGAAGTTTCTCTTCTCTGGCTCGGGTGATGCTATCCTCTCCTGCTTGTTTGTTCATGCATTGAATAGTTAATGAGCACCTGCTGTATTCCAGGGCTGTGCTAATTAAAACAAAAATCTCTGTCCTCAAGGAGTTTGCAATCTAGTAGAGGTAGATGAGTAAAGGATTTTGAGGCTGCAAGTCAGTAGGTGTAGCAATACAGCTGTGCACAGGGTATCACAGGCAGAGTGGGAGGAAGGTCCCCTAAGGCCGCCCTGACAGTGTGTGGCAGAAGGCTTCCTCCCTCCCTACCTCTCTGCTGGCTCCTTCCCTGGAGGCTCTTGGGACTCCTGCCATCTCCTCTGCCTCCTCCCTGCCCCTGGCAGGATCCGGGATTCTACCTCTGGCTGTGTCCTTTCTGCTCCCTTCCCACACTCCTGCCTTTGGCTCTCTCATCAACCTCCACCACTTTATCAGGCAACTACAAATAAATGATTTCCAAAGCTGTGCTTACACCACCAGATTCTCTTCCAAGCTCCCCACTGAGGTTTGCCACTGCCTACTGGACCTGGCCCTACATTTCAGCATTTCAGACAGATCACCTGCCTGCCTTGGGGGTCAGGGGCAACCATATCTCCATTCCCATTTCTGTACCCAGCACTGGCCTTCCATGTGTCCCTTCCGGAAGGCCTTGGGGGTCAGGGGCAACCATATCTCCATTCCCATTTCTGTACCCAGCACTGGCCTTCCATGTGTCCCTTCCGGAAGGCCTTGGTGTCAACTTTCCATCCTCTAATGATGCCCACCCCATAGCCCACAAGGCTCCCAGCCCTGCAGGCACCTTGTCCGCCCAGTCTTCTTCTCTGGCTTGGTTCCCAGCATCCCTGGCAGCCGCAGTGCTGTCGCCACTAGCGCTAGCTGTGGCTGTTGCAGATGCATGTGTGAAGCTGGACTCCCAGACTGCCCATTCTTCCCCTCCCTCTGTCCTGCCCTCAGCTGCTGCCTTGTATTTCTCAAAGTGAAGGGCCAGACTCTCTCCCCTACTCTAGTGGTTCCCAGCTGCTTCCCAAATTAAGTAGGCACTTCATTGCCTGGTATTGAGGATCCCACAGTGTGACCCCAGTCTGTCCTCCCAGCTGTATCTCCTGTAACCTCCCTCATGTGCCCTATGCTCCAACCAAATGGGCTGACCCACTGGTATCTGAATGTTCTTCATGCCTCCCAGCCTTTGTGCTACTGCTTACACTCTCTTCCACCTATAATCCCTTCTTTCCTGATTTATAATTGGACAATCCTAAGGGCCCATCTTTTATTAGCTTATCCTTAATTCATCCCGATACCCCATGACCAGATGTGATTTCTTTCCTTTGTACCACCTCTTATACCTTATATCAGAATCATTTGTATATTTGTCTCTTGCTGAAGGGCATGCTCCTAGAGAGAAGGATTTTTTTTTTTTTTTTTTTTTTTTTTTTAGATGGCGTCTCGCTCTGAGGCCCAGGCTGGAGTGCAGCGGCATGATCTCGGCTCACTGCAACCTCCACCTCCCAAATTCAAGTGATTTTCCTGCCTCAGTAGCTGGGATTACAGGCATGTGCCACCATGCCTAGCTAATTTTTGTGTTTTTAATAGAGATGGGGTTTCACCATGTTGGCCAGGCTGGTCTTGAATTCCTGACCTCAGGTGATCCACCTGCCTCAGCCTCCCAAAGTGCTGGGATTACAGGCTTGAGCCACCACACCTGGCCAAGGGAAGGAATTTTATCTTCCTTATCTATATTTTGCTGTCTCCTCTAGCACCATGCTGTGGAAAGAGAAGATGTTCAACAAATATTTACTGAGCTGATGATCTTGTGTCCATGTGGCGGTCCTGGCCAAGTGAGCCCCAGACCCGTAAGGACTGGGTAGTTGTCTGTGGACCTTACCGGCTTTGATTCTGAAAGCTTCTGTGGTGTAGGGACATGAAGAGGAACCTCATCTTTGCTTAGCAGGGCCCCTGAGCTGCTGGGTGAGGTGGGGCATTGAAACAGTCACCAAAGCAAAGGCTAATCCCTCTCTCCTTCCAGATGTGGACGAGTGCCTGGAGAACAATGGTGGCTGCCAGCACACCTGTGTCAACGTCATGGGGAGCTATGAGTGCTGCTGCAAGGAGGGGTTTTTCCTGAGTGACAATCAGCACACCTGCATTCACCGCTCGGAAGGTACCTCTGCCCAGCTGTGGATGGGGGCAGAGTCACATCTGAGACCCCCTCCCTTGCACGCGCACACACACACTGACTCTAGAGGGGAAGCACAGGGTATAGAAAGTCTGGAGGCCTGAGGACGAGTCCAGACTCCACTGCCGGGTAACCGTGGGCAAGTTATTTGAACTTCATCTTCCTCACTTGGCAAAATAGTTGCACTGGACTGGGTGAGCTCTGAGGTCCTTTCAAACTCTCACGTTCTCTGATTCTAATCTTTACATAGAATACATTTCAAACATGACTAGATGTCTCAGCAGCAATATAGTGGATGATCTGCCAAGTTTTTCAAAAAGGTGCTGAAAACCACAGCACCAGTATGAGCCTGCTCCCTGCTCTGGGTGTGTAGGGAGGAGGCTGGATCCTTCCCATGCAGACTTTCAATGAAGTGCCCTGTTTTCAGCCTCAAGCTAGATCTGGCCCTTCCATGTTTTGCATTTTTGAGCTCCGAGGGGCAGAAGGGCTCCCTCCCTGGACTTTCCGTGCTGTGGTTTCCTTCGCCTATGTCACCATTTATCATTCCTCTGTAAATTTGCCGTAAACTCTTCTCTTCTGATGTCCTTCTTTTCGTTCTCTTTGCTTTGAGTTTATACCTTTTTTCATTCCTCTGTTACTTAGTAGATTCTTGAGAGGAAGGGCCATTAAGTACATGTGGCCAATCATTTATTTTTAACTGAATGTCATCCTTTTAACTCTTCCCTGCTCTTTCTTAAGCTAAAGAGTCACATTTTGGTGGCTGTGTTTCTCTTGGAGTTGCATCTGCCTATTTTTAGGGGAAGTGCCCTAAATACTAGCCTATTAACCCCTTTGGCCATGTGCTGCTTATTCTTTCCCATTACTTAAGAATGAGGTCATTTTAATTTCTTCTACTATTTAATCACAAATTTATAGATTGTTTTAATCCTGGTCTTGGTAACTTTTCAAGGGTTTCTTCATGGAAGATGATTTTTGTCTCATTTTCCAAGGATGGCAGCTCACACCTTATACTTAACTAGAATACCTGTTTGGGTACCAAGAAAAATTGTCAGAGGAACCCCCAGGGGCCAATGGGTTTGATGGTTATCATCACCCAGAGCCTGCTCATTCTCAGCGTTCGGGGCGGGGAAGTCACACGTACTGGCTTTGATCAGGCAGATTTCCTATCTTGTGCCAGGTGTGGCCCTTGTTAAAGTAGCAGTTGGGTTTCATTTTCCTGCCAGGTTCTCTGGGGTCATTGGTGTGCCCTGCACTCTTGTCCAATGCAGGCCAAATTCGAGATGGGAATGAATTAGGAGGCCAGTGGCACAGAGTGATCCGAATCTCAGGGCATCTCTCCTTTTGATTGTTCAAAGCTGCTTCCTGGGAAGTCACTTTGGCTTCCTCTGCAGGTGGCTGGGGAGGGATGTGGGAACTGCAGGTTAAAGCCATCGCTTGAGCCCTCACAGTCTGGGTCCCACCCAGTTACAAAGCAGCTGGTAGCGATTAAGATCACCTCTTATCCTTGTACTTCCAGAGCCCTGGCTCAGCCCCACTCTCCCCTCCTGCAAGCCCCCGGACTGATTAGAGACACAGGCTCCTCATAACAGAAGCAAATACAAATGCAGTTCCTTTCTGCAAACTGTGTTTTCTAAATTTTCTACAATTCAGACATTCTTGGATCCCCTAAAGAGTATTTAAAGCGAACATTTTTGTCTGGTACTAAAACCAAAATCCAAGAATTTGAGTTGTGGTCTGGAAGTGCTCTCTGTGATTTTCTGTTGTGTTTCAACCTGATTGCTTGGCAAATTCATGGGAGTGTCAGCCAACAGATTATAGCAATTGGTAACGGAGAACCTTTGCATCCTAGGGTTTTGATTCTTCAAATAGAACAGCCTGTAAAAAGTTTTCTTCTAGGATTTCCTCTCTGATATGCACATTAAACTCTATGAAACTGTAGGCTTAAAAACCCACAGCGGTGCCAGACGTGGTGGCTCACACCTGTAATCCCAGCACTTTGGGAGGCCGAGGCAGGCAGATCACGAGGTCAGGAGATCGAGACCATCCTGGCTAACACGGTGAAACCCCATCTCTATACTAAAAATACAAAAAATTAGCCGGGCGTGGTGGTGGGCGCCTCTAGTCCCAGCTACTCGGGAGGCTGAGGCAGGAGAATGGCGTGAACCCAGGAGGTGGAGCTTGCAGTGAGCTGAGATCGCGCCACTGCACTCCAGCCTGGGCGACAGAGGGAGACTCCACCTCAAAAAAACAAAACAAACAAACCAAACCAAAACAAAACAAAACCCACAGTGGATACCTTCAAAGTGATTAAAGGAAGGTAACACAGGAAGCTAGTATTTTCTATTGCTGTTGTTTTTAATAATTATGTACCAAATGTTCTTTAATATAGGGCATCATAATCATTGACTCTGAGGGAAAGCTCAAGATACTGATTTTTTATTTTATTTTATTTTATCCTTAGAGACTCCAAAGCTGTGATAAAGAGACTGTGTGTTTTCACCCATATAATGAGGGTAGGCTGGAGAGAAACACGTCACCCCCGGCCCGCCTTTGTTCCTATTCATGGGTGCTCAGGCTCTCAGAATGAGCACTCCTCTTTTGTTTTGTGTGTTCTGAGAATATTTAGATGGTGTACTGATGTCTTTTCAGGGCAACAGGGAAGGTGTCAGGGTGGCAAAGTGGAGGCTGTGCTTTCAGCAGGACCTGTTACCCGTTTTATGTCATGTTTTCCTCCCAATTCACAAGGCATATTTTTGTTTGGTTTCCAGAAATAATCTTCAGTGGAGCCCTGATCTTGGGGTGCACCAGAATGGGGGATTTCCAATGTTTCTGAGCTGTTTCCCTTCTGGTGAACGAACCATCCCGGACGTGACAACCAGACCAATTTTGGAAAGAGCTAGGGCCATTTGCTGGGCTGCCTAGTTTGGAACAGATTAATCTGCTCACCCCAGCAGTGGTCTTGCATTAAGTCAGAGTGCTACAAAGGCTTTGAGGTCACTTCTTGAAAAGCTGTCAGCATTTCCAGAGCCATTTAAGTCTCTATTATGTCTTGGTAACTTCAGGTGTAGCTTGATATGGTAGGACATTAGGTGGTAGGTTCTCTGTGTATCACAATGGCATCTGGCATACAGGCATTCTTACGAAATATTTCTTGTGTAGGTGAATTACTCTGAGGCAGTAAAGGTCACTTTGCAAATGTCTTAACAGTCTTGTAAACAGAGTGAAAAAGCAGCAGCAGCTGGCCTGTTTGGGAGTGTACTTTCCAGGTGTTCCTGCCCCCATTTCTTGGGCAGTATTATATTTACCCCCAAGCACTAGTTACTTCCCATGCTCTGCTGACCCAAGGACAAACACAACGCTTTCTGGGCCTTCTCAGAAAGACAGGACACTGCTTCTAGAGGCAGCTGTCACCTCCCATGCCATCTCAGTACTGGGGTGCAAATCACATCTTCGGAATTACCAGCCAGAGCAAGAGAAAGCTTTCCACCAATCCAGTGCAAGTCTCTTTCTGTGTTAATTGACAGCCACCCTTGGCATGGATGAATGAATCCCAGCAACCAGCAGACTGAGTGCTGGAGTGCAGGCAGCTCATAACTGTCAGGCAAAAGAGCAAGAGGGTTTTAAGAGAGACTCCAGAAAGTATGGGATATATTAACCCTTGCACTGTCTTTTGGAATAGGAATGACATCTGTTTGTATTAAAACAATTGTTCCGTTTAAGCACAGTTTGACAGCTCTGGAGTGGGAGCTGGAGAGAGAACTTTGACTTCACTAGAACCTGTTGGCTAAGGTTTTAGGGGCACAATGTAGAAGGGTGTTGGATTCTAGAGAAGTGAAAGCAACCTTTTTGTACTCGTGTTGAAAACAGTGCCCTACTAGTATTAGAGTGTCTCGTTGGTAGAGAGCCAATGACAACCAAGTCCCTACTCTCAGAGATGTTTTAGAGTTACATTGCACGAATGCAAAGAAGCAACATAGGAACAGGTAATTAATAATAAAGTATAAACTGAGCAGATGTCTTGAAAATATTCTAGGGTATGAAAAGAATTCCTTCAGGATGCTAGCAGGCAGCAGGATCTCAAAGAATTAGTTTTGAGATGAGGCAGAATGCTGGTAAACCACACGGGCAGTTACCTTGCTGTGCCCCCTCATTTAGATGTGTGCCGAGCCCTGCAGGAACAGAAGCAGCTGTTCCCCTTCCCACCATCATACTACAAGGTTAAGCCTAATCAGAATTTACTGTATACCTCAAAAGAATTGTACAGCAGCTACCACACACGAGCACACTCCCTCCTTCTATCTCTCTCTGTCTTCTCTCTCTCTCTGTCTCTTCTCTCCCTCCCTCTGTTCTTGTTGCTGTTGCTGTGTGATGCTGTCTGTCAGAGGCTTATGCCCTGAGGGAGGGATCAAGGGAGTGGCTGAGGGTGGTCACAGAAGACAGATCCCTGGGCATGTGGCCCATACGAGGATGCCAAAATGCCACAGTCACACTCACCTCAGAAGGGTGGGATTGGTGGGGGCAGAGAGGGGCGTTGAAATGTTTTGAAAATTATCTTCAAGAGTATGTGAAAAAATTGAGAATCTTGATCATTCTATCTGAACATTTTCTTAGGAGGATTCTCCTTTTCTCTTTACATTCTTGATCAGCTCTTGGGTAAAGACATGGCAGAGATAAGAGCGTGAGTACCAGTTCCTGGGGTCAGCAGGCTCTGATCCTGCATGCAATAGAGAGCTCCAGTGTATTGGGAAGGCTCCCAACTCGTTAGGAGAGTTGAGACATCATATCTCTTGGGTGACAGAATAAAATTTTCATGTCTATTAATTGGCCTAGGTTGACTTTAATGACATATACTTTTCAAATGTGGGGCTGATGGAGACCTAGGCAGACAGATCTGTGGGCCACCCCTTAGCCCTTTGCCGCTCTCCCAGGGCTCAGGATTCTGACCACAGCCTAGTCACCTGTTGCACACTGCTGTTTTTCAGAGGGCCTGAGCTGCATGAATAAGGATCACGGCTGTAGTCACATCTGCAAGGAGGCCCCAAGGGGCAGCGTCGCCTGTGAGTGCAGGCCTGGTTTTGAGCTGGCCAAGAACCAGAGAGACTGCATCTGTAAGTATGGGCCAGTGCACACCTGCCATGGGAACCGTCTTATTCCACAGGCTGCCTTCTGTGGCCCAGCTCAGAAGCACCACCTCATGGCACGGCTGCAGCAGCAGGGAAGGCAGTTAGCCTGGGATACTGACCTCTACCAAGTACTTGTTCACTGCAGAAGGGTGGTCTCCCTTAGGGAAGGGAAATGATATTTTAAAAAGGAACTCATCAGGAGGAAATGAAATTCAGGAGTAAGGAGTGTGAATGTTGGGGGGCAGTTCTCCCTGTTCCCACAGAATAAAACCAAATGTCCTCATCTGGCAATCACAGCTCTTTGCCACCAGGCCCTGCTTCCCTTATAAACCTCATCTGCCTCCTTTCTGCAGACACTACTCCCCTTGCCTTTGGAGAACAGCCCAAATTCTTTGATGCCTCCAGGCCTTTCCCAAGCCCTCCTTCCTTCCTGGCGTGGTGGACTCTCACTCAACCTTCAATATTCTGTTTAACTTCTAATAAGGATAAGCATAATAGCTACCTTTTGGTGGGGAATTTATTTTGTGCAAAGGCTTGTCTCAAGATGTGCCATATCCCATTTAATTCTTACAAGCACTGCACTGTGAGCTCAGTATTATTACACTCATTTTCAGTTGTCAAAGTTGTGCAGAAGGTGAAGCAACAAGGTCACACAGGGAGTGAGTGGCAAATGAGTGTTCAAACCCTGGTCTGTTTAGCTCTAAAGCTGTGCTCTTAATCCCATGCTACCATCCTCTGCTATCAGAAGCCTCCTGGGTGCTTCAGACAGGGCAGCCATTTTGTACTTTGGCTCCCACAGCACTTTCCTCAGCTGTATAGCTCTGGGTTGACTTGTGTGTTGATGTGTCTGTCTCCCCAGGTATGAGCCCCTCCAAGTCAGGGACCTTGCCTCATTTTTCCTCTCAGTCCTCCCCTGGTGCCTGCTATGGGATATGCTCAGTACACTTGTGTTTAATGAGTGGGTAAATGAGTGGCCTACACCATCGGGCCGCAGCTCCTGCACCACGATTGTAGTAACAAAACTCCACCTGGGAACAGGAAACCACTGGCAATTCATGGTGTTCCTAAACCACGATTTATGCCAGGGGAAGCACTGAGGGGTTCCCTTTAGGAACCTTCCCAAAGCCATGGACAGAAGACCCCTGCCATTTGGTGGGGATGGTGGTTTATGGTGAGTAGGAGATGAGGGGACAGTTTCACTGGTGAGGGACTTCTCTCCATTGTCTCCCTCACAAAGCAGACTGCCACCCCAAAGCTGTCCAAGCCAAGGCTGGTGCCACCATCACACTCAAGCAACAGGTTCTGACATGCTCTTAGGGCCCCTCGAAGTCAGGCTGTCCCGGAGGGCTTCCAGTGAGCTAGCAGAGTGGAGACCATTTTCCCACCTCCAGATCTTCGAAAGGAAGACCAGGCCCTCCAAGACTCACCTGCGGGGCGAGACCCTCAACATTTCATAGTCTTTCAGGGAACAGTTGCTGAAGGGGGCGGGGGGCGGGGGGCACCTGTAAGCTTGTTTTTAAAGATTTTAAATGTCTTTAAGATATCACTGCTCAAATAATATTGTTATATTATTAACTTTTTTTAGTTTTAACCTTAACATATTTTAACATTAACATTATTAACATTATAACATTTTTAACATTAACATATATTATTTAACATTTGACGAATTAACAAAGAAAAAAACTAAGACCTAGAATCTCACCACATAACCAGCTGTTTCAATTTTTTCATATTCCTATTTAGTTGTTGTTCATATGCATACACAATTTTTACATAGCTATAATCACAGGACACCACAAATATGTAATTAGTTCTTTTGAATTAGAAAAATTACAAAGGGCCTATGTAAAATGCAAACACTCCAAAGCATATAAAGAAAACATGCAGTTTCCCCCCTCCCGTTTCCCTTGCCAGAGGTAACCACGGTTAACAGTTTGATGAATAGATAGTTTTGTAGTTGGCTTTTTTTTTTTTTTTGGCCTATCATCAATACATTCATATATAGTCTTGATAATTACCAGTTAATGTCACGTTAATTGTGTGCAGAATCATCCTGTGATTATCTTTCCTTCTAACTAATCTAGATTGAATCTGATGAGAGAAATTCTGACATATATGTACAAATTAAATATTGTCTGTTTTATTCCAGCATAAAGTGCTATAGCATTTCCCAAAGCCCCAGTACAGCTGTATTAATAGGTAAACTTCTCTAGATAGAACAAAGCAGTAGTCTAGAATCTCTTGGTATAATTTCCCTTATATAATAAAAATCTCTCCCCCAACTCTCCCATCTCCCTCTTCCTGTATGACTTTGTTTAAACCCATGTTTCAGCATTTCTACAATTTGTATTGTAACTATCTGCCTACACAGACACCACAGGGTCTGACTTGGAGTTATGTCTTTCGTGCACCATGCCTGGCATGCACTAGGTGCTCAAATACTTGCAGAATGAAAATCAGAGTTTCTCTGGAGCAAACACAGCCCTGTGTTTGTGGAAATCTCAGTGCTTTATGTATTGATTCATTTTGCTGTCAGTGACCTGTAACCATGGGAACGGTGGGTGCCAGCACTCCTGTGACGATACAGCCGATGGCCCAGAGTGCAGCTGCCATCCACAGTACAAGATGCACACAGATGGGAGGAGCTGCCTTGGTGAGTGGTAACCCCAACACTGAGTGAGGGTCTGCCCTAGCCTGCCTGTCCCTACCCCTACCCCTTAATGGTGTTTAGCACAGATGCAGGCTGTTTCCTGTGCATTTGCCCCCCCCAACAGGCCCTATGCTGCTTCGCATGCTGCAGTGGGAGTGGTCTAGGCCTGTGGGGAAGGCCCCTCTCTCCCTGTGTGACCTTGGGAAGCCCTTCCTCCTCTCCTGGACTAGGCTGCTCCTAACGCTGGTATTCCAGAGACTGGCACAACACCTCCCAGGAGGCCAGGGCAGCACGAAGTTAGAGCTGTTTATAATGATGCGGCACTTCTGGCCAGCAGGAGCCAGGGCCGTATATTTCTGGCGGGATGCCTGCCTTGCCCTTCACGGTGTGTCCTTCACTAGCTCCATTTTAGAGGTTTCCAGGCCCAAGGCTCTTTTTGTCCTCGACTCAGGGGACTGAAGCTTGCATTCCCTAGTGTCTCTTTGGTCAGTGCAATATACCTCCAAAATCTTTTCCATGTTTAATGTTTGCTAAGGGTCTGCGGCCCTTTAACAGGCTGTGTCTCCCGCAGAGCCTCATTACAACACATTTTTATTGCGTGAACAGAGTCACATATCTTTCATTCCTCTTATGTCTGGGATTTCAGCAAACACAGTTGTATGGGGATGAGCAATCTAACTCATTCAGTCTGAGAACTGTGCTCTTTTGCTTCTCTTGTAGAGCGAGAGGACACTGTCCTGGAGGTGACAGAGAGCAACACCACATCAGTGGTGGATGGGGATAAACGGGTGAAACGGCGGCTGCTCATGGGTAGGCACCTTCACTCCCTTTCCTTGGCCACTGCAATTGTCCTTTTCCCTCCCCAACTTATTGCATCAGACCTGAACTTGGGAGCCACATGCCCTCAGACCAGCTGGACCGGGGTGAGCAGCTCCTGTGAACCAGGGTGTGTGTCTGTTCTTCACCAGTTCTGTTGCTTAATCACCAACCAAGCAAGACCCTTGGTCTCGTGTCCATCAGAATAATCAGGTTAACGTCCCAATGCAGCCCCCACCTAGCTGTAAGACTTGGCAAACTGCCCTGAGGCTCTGTCTCTTGGTCTTTCTTTGAAATGGATGTAATAAAGTCTACCTCTTAGGGCCAGGGTATTCGCCCATTTTCATACTGCTGTAAAGAACTGCCTGAGACTGGGTGATTGATAAAGAAAGAGGCTTAATTGACTCACAGTTCCACATGGCTGGGGAGGCCTCAGGAAACTTATAATCATGGTGGAAGGCAAAGGGGAAGCAAGGTACCTTCTTCACAAGGTGGCAGGAAGGAGAATAAATGCAGGAGGAACTACCAAACACTTGTAAAACCATGAGATCTCATGATCTCACTCTATCATGAGAACAGCATGGGAACCGCCCCCATAATCCAATCACCTCCACCTGGTCTCTCCCTTGACACGAGGGGATTATGGGGATTATAATTCAGGATGAGATTTGAGTGGGGACATAAAGCCTGACCATATCAGTTGGGATGCTCAATTAAAATAATAATATGGAAAGGTGCCCAGAGTCCAGTGCCTGGGACTGATTGGGTGGTCAGTGAAGTCAGCTGTCTTCCTCTGAAGCAGCCTCTAGCTCAGAATGGCGGCTGGTCTTTTTTTGTGTCCACTGAGTCTTCTATTTCTGACTCAGCTGATGATAATAGTAGAAGAGATGAATGGAGAGGGGCAACACTTGGCTGTGGGACAAGGGAAGGCCTGCCTGAAGGTCCAGCAGTCAAGCTGGAGATGAGCAGAAATAGAGGTGGTGGCCATGGGGGTGGGAGTCAGACAGATCCTTTGGCGCGTTACTCCTTCTGGAGAAAGTCTGGCTCAACCTAAACAAAACCCATCTTTTGACAGTTTCTGGATTTAACAGTCAGGCAACATGTCATACAGCCATTGGTTACCAAGCAGGTAACCTTTCTGAGCTCTTTTCTGCTCTTTAGAAATTACAACTTTTCATTGTCTTAAGTGAAAATAGTACAAATGAGTAACATAGAAGCTTAATTACTTCTAGGCTTGTAATGAAACTCATCATTTCCTTGTCTCATAACTTCCCATTTCCTCATCCCATTTGCCAGAGGAAACAATAGTCAATTCTTCGAGCTGTTTCTTCTTCTGGCTCCTCCTCCCCATATTTCTGAAAAAATGAAGGGTATACAGTTATTTTTTTCTTCTTTTCTTTTTTCAAGACAGAGTCTCACTCTGTTGCCCCCAGGCTGGGGTGCTGTGGTGTGATCACATCTCACTGCAACCTCCGCCTCCCAGGCTCAAGCGATTCTCTCACCTCAGCTTCCTGAGTAGCTGGACTACAGGCATGTGCCACTGCGCCTGGCTAATATTTGTATTTTTTGTAGAGACAGGGTTTTGCCGTTGCCCAGGCTGGTCTCGAACTCCTGGGCTCTAGCGATCTGCCTACCTTGGCCTCCCAAAGTGTTTGGATTACAGGTGTGAGCCTTCATGCCTGGCCCTACAGTTATTTCTTGATGTGTCTGTTTTAGATGGTAGCTTTTAACTTCCTATTATGAAAGACTAGGATTTAGCTCTCACTGCTTCCCCCCGCAATACACACACACACACACATCTGACCTCTCCCTATACCCTTAATATAGTTGTCTCACAATTTAAATCAACATTATGTGCTTACATTATTCTGACTTTGAATATCTAAATATGATTCACCTGAGTCATGTAATGTGCTATGATTATATTATCTTTGTTTGCTTAGTTTTCTAAGTACCTCTTACCAATTCTTTTGCAAATTTCAGACAAAGCTGTAAAACACTTTTCAATGTGTTCAAATATAGTGTAGGTAGCTAATCAAATCAATTTTCTTGGTGAAAAAGTTTCCTCAGAGGCTTCCAGCCTGCCCTAGCAGGGCCTGGCTGTCTTGGCTGAGTGCATGTCTCTCATCTGGGCATTCACCATCAGCCTACAATTCCCTTTGCTGCTCTCCTGTTGGGTGGATCCTATGTCTTGTCTCTCATTAGTTTATCCGGCGAATGAGATAGAGGTATTTAAAAATTTGGATGCCTGAAAATGCCTTTATATTCTACCTGCACCCTTTATTGAGAATTTGGCTCAGTGTAGAATTCAGAATTGGAAAGAATTTTCCATCACTGTTTTGAAGTTAGTGCTCCATTGTTTTCAAGAATGCAGAGTTGTTTTGAGAAGTCTAAAATCATTTTTATTCTTGATCCTTTGTGTGAAACCTGTGAAAGCTTCTCTCTGAAAGCTTCCAGGATCTTCTCCTCCTTCCCAGTGATCTGAAGTTTTACAATAATGTTCCTTATTGTGGGATTTTGCCCACCTATTTTTAGTACTTTTCAATATGAACATTCAAGTCCCTTGGTTCTGAGAAATTTTCTTACATTCTTTTCTTTGATAAATTTCTTTTTCTTTCTTTTTTTTGAGACAGAGTCTCGTTCTGTCGCCCAGGCTGGAGTCCAGTGGTGCAATCTTGGCTCACTACAACCTCCACCTCCCAGGTTCAAGTGACTTTCCTGCCTCAGCCTCCCCAGTAGCTGAGACTACAGGCACATGCCACCATGCCTGGCTAATTTTTTTTTGTATTTTTAGTAGAAAAGGGATTTTGCTATGTTGGCCAAGCTGGTCTCGAACTCCTGGCCTAGGTGATCCACCTGTCTCGTCCTCTCAAAGTGCTGGGATTACAGGCGTGAGCCACCACACCCGTCTTCTTTGATAAATTTCTTCACTCCATTTTCTCTATTCTTTCCCTCCGGAACTCCTGTTAGCTGGCTGTTGTAACTCCTGGATTGACCCTCTAATTTTTTTTTTTTCTTTTCTCTCCCTTGTATTTTTATTCTTTTTCTTTTCTCTCCTTTGTATTTTTGTTCTACTTTCTAGGAGAGTTTTCATTTTTTTCTTCTAATCTTTCCACAGGATAAAGTTTTCGTTTCCATGTTTTAATTTTTCAAGAATTTTACTTTGGCCTTTTGTTTTAGGAACCTGCTCTTATTTCATGGATGCTTTTCTTGTCTCCCTGAGGAAATTAATTATGAGATTTTAACTCCTCTTCTGTTCTCTAGATTATCTTTGTTTCCTCCAGGTTTCTTTTTCCCTGTTGGTTTGATCTGGTGTATTTATTCCATATTAGAGGCTTTCCAGAAATGTCTAGTGATTCTTGATGGATTTTTCATATTTAACAGTAAAATACTAAAAAGCCAATTGGATATTCTATTGATTTGTGGGCTTCATGTTTGGGTGACGAGGCAGTGACTTAGCCATTTCATTTGGAGATCCTCAAATGCTAATATCGTTAGGTCTTTTTGCTTGGGCAGGTCAATTTAGCTGGAGAGGAGTCCTTCAACCACCTGCCTGTAGGCTTGGCTGCTAGCATCCTGGGTTGCAGTGTTGTTTCAACATAGCTTTTTGGAACTTTCAATGGCTGTTATTTTAACATAGCTTTTGGAATTTTCAATGGCTTTAAATCTGCCAGTAGGGAGCTGAAGGAGTTGGGGGAAGAGGGATGAGGGTTAGAGGTCTCTTTTTCAGGGTATAGACTTTCACCTGACGGTGACACCTTCTCCTCCTCTGCTATTCCTGGTGCCCTTGAGCCTGGTACCTCTCTGGTCCAGACTTCTCTGCTATAGCCAGAATAGGAGAAGGGTAGTCACATGACTATGTGGAGTTAAGGAGGAGCTCTGGGGTTTATCTTTTTCATATGTAGACTCTCCATAATCTTCCTGTTTTTAACTCCGTCCTCATTTCTGCCTCTAGAATAACTTGATACCTCCAATTCCTGAGTCTTTCTGGGATTCTGGGGCTCACAGGAGTTTACCAGCTGTTGGCACCCCCTCTGCAGACTGCTAGGATCTAGCTTTCTTCTACGCCAGATACTGCTCTCCTGCTAACATGTCACTTCCAGAATGTTTGACATCTTTTATCTATTGTCTTTTCTTCTATTTTCTTTGTCCTTAAGGATTTATACTTTAAAAAATCAATTTATTCTCATATTCGTGAGGTTTTGAAAGGAATAGAGATAAACATACATGTACTATCTGCATAATTAATTAGGATTAAGCTTGTTCCCTTCAGGGTTCCTTCTTTTTTTTTTCTTTTCTTTTCTTGAGACAGGGTCTCGCTGTATTGCTCAGGCTGGAGTGCAGTGGCACAAACATGGCTCACTGCACCCTTGACCTGCTGGGCTCAAGTGATCTTCCTGCTTCAGCCTCCCGAGTAGCTGGGACCACAGGTGTGCATCACCAGGCCTCGCTAATTTTTTAAAATTTGTGTAGAGATGGGGGTCTCACCATATGGCCCAGGCTGGTCTTGAGCCCCTGGGCTCAGGTGATCCTCCTGCCTCAGCCTCCCAAAGTGTTGGGATTACAGGGGTAAGCCACCACCCTCGCCACCACTCCCCACCCCCAGCCTTTAAAGTGAGGTAGCTATGGTAGAAAAATCATGTTTCTGGGTGCCTAGATGCTAACAATTCAATGAATGTTGAATAGCACTTGTCTATTACTTGGACTAACTGTATGAGATACAGAACTAGAAGGCTGTTTGCTTATTGTTCCTCATCTCCATAGTTGCAATTTAACAATTGTGGCTTATTTTTCACGTGGTTATGACAGGGCTTTCTCCTTTCAGGGAAAGTGAAACTTCAAATTTGAGTAAATTGGCGGTTGCAAGGATGAAGTCAGTAGTCTACAACAAGGCAGTGGTTGGGGTGGCGATGCTTACCCACTCTTGCTTTGCCCATTACTCATATCGAAAGGAGAAGGTTCAAGATTAAGAAAGGACCATCCCCTTTGCCCTGTTCTGCACTCACCTCTAGCCTACTTAGGTTGCTGGCTGCAGATCAGCAGGAACTTTCAGTGGCTTTAAATTTGCCAGTAGGGGGAGTGACTCTGCAGATTGGGAGACATCTTTATCCCTCTGGTCACCCTGACAGTCTTCCTCAGAAACTAGAACTCATTTAGGTGGGTGGGAGGAGCTGCACCTGCTCTCCCTCTAGCCCATCTGCAGGTAGCAGAGACTTGGGGTATAACCATGAGTACCCCACCATGCTTCTTGGCTTCTGTGACCTTCGTCAGCTGTATCAGCACTTCTTTGGGAAGCTAATTGTCTTTTCTTACCTCCTTGCCAGAAACGTGTGCTGTCAACAATGGAGGCTGTGACCGCACCTGTAAGGATACTTCGACAGGTGTCCACTGCAGTTGTCCTGTTGGATTCACTCTCCAGTTGGATGGGAAGACGTGTAAAGGTAGCCTTCACCTCCCCAGGGAGGCTGGGTGCCCTGTTATGGAGGGAAGACCCATGCTGCTAACATATGGGGATAAAGGCAACTTACCCTCCATACCCCACGTGACTCCAGATTTGCTTATGATTCATATCAATGGGAGCTTTTTCCCCCGGGCTAGTGGAAGGTTATAATTGAGTAAGCTTAATTAGAACCAACACTTAATTACACTAATTGTTGAGGAGGTCAGCCTCTACAAGCATCAAATAATTCATTTCAGACAGTGGCCTTATTAGAAAAAGGCAGTTAAAGGAAGCATTCATTTGCAGGAGATAATATCAACATATCATACATAATAGCCTAGAGATTATTATGTAAATAACAGTCAAGATGATTATCCAGAGGACTTAATGAATAACTGTACCATTAACTTTTACTGATGAAGAGTGACCCCAATGACTTGCTCATATTTCACAGGCAAGAGTACAAAGGATTAGCCCTTTAGCATGATAAAAAGTAGATAACCAATTGCCAGACGAAACTGGGAAAAGATAAGATTGAGTATCAGGAATCATTTTAAAACATTGAGGCTATTTGATCATTGTGTAATTTGCCAAAACAAATGCTGTAGTCCTTTATAGCTTTAATCATTAAACTTGAAAACATAGTGTACTAAAGGGACCCATCTTACCTTGAGAGAGCAATATAAAGATGAGAATATAACAGGACATCATCATTCTTTCCCAGAGTTTGTTTCCTTAATGCCAATCAAGGGCATCATAAGTCAGCATTCTCAAGACGATGAAACACTTGTCTTTCAAAACTGGTTAAGCCAGATAAGAAAACATGTATAAGGTTAAAAACATCAGCAAACATTCTTAAATGCTTTTGTGAGTCTTTTTCTTAATTTCGGAGACTAATGAACACACACAATGGCCCTTCAGGGAATTGTGGGAAATGAGGCAAGTATTGCTCTCTGATATGCCCAATGCTTTCCTGTTGCAGATATTGATGAGTGCCAGACCCGCAATGGAGGTTGTGATCATTTCTGCAAAAACACCGTGGGCAGTTTTGACTGCAGCTGCAAGAAAGGATTTAAATTATTAACAGATGAGAAGTCTTGCCAAGGTATGTGCTGAAAACATAGCTGTGCTGCGCAATGGCCCACAGGTTGGAGCAGAGAGAACGTAGCACCCTCCTGGCAGAGACTGGCTTATCAGGCTTCTTGACAGGGCCACTAATCCAATCTCCATCCTAGGCTTCACTCATTTCATCTATTAGGTAGAATAAAAACACTGATGTAGCTCACAGGTGTATTTGGAAATTAAGCTGTTAATGGTTAGAGAACACCTTAAAGAACCCATGGATGTGATGACAGCAGAGCTCACTGCTAGAAATGGAATGGAAAACAGAATGCAAACGGGGTTCCAGTGGGGTGTTGAGATTATGAATAATTTTCCTTTTCTAAAATTTCCTTTAATGTTATTGAATTTATCACAAAAGTTGGTGGCAAAAGTCTGTAGATTTAGTTAACATACCTCCCTAGCAAAAACTTGCAGTTAACCCATGATCAAGATTATGTACCAATTGGTCTCTTTCTTACAGCACTTGTTTTTTTTATTTTTTAATTATTTATTTATTTAGAGACAGAGTCTCACTCTGTTGCCCAGGCTGGAGTGCAGTGGCATCATCTTGGTTCACTGCAACCTCCGCCTTCCTGGGTTCTAGCAATTCTCCTGCCTCAGCCTCCCGAGTAGCTGGGATTACAGGCATCTGCCACCACGCTCAGCTAATTTCTGAATTTTTTTTTTTTTTTTTTTTTTGAGACAGAGTCTCGCTCTGTCACCCAGGCTGGAGTGCAGTGGAGCTATCTTGGCTCACTGCAACCTCCGCCTCCCAGGTTCAAGCGATTCTCCTGCCTCAACCTCCTGAGTATCTGGGACTACAGGTGCGCACCATCACACCCGGCTAATTTTTGCATTTTTAGTAGAGACGGGATTTCCCTATGTTGGTCAGGCTGGTCTTGAACTCCTGACCTCATGATCTGCCTGCCTCGGCCTCCCAAAGTGCTGAGATTACAGGTGTGAGCCACTGCGCCTGGCCAATTTCTGAATTTTTAGTAGAGTCAGGGTTTCACTGTGTTGGCCAGGCTGGTCTCGAATTCCTAACCTCAGGTGATCTGCCCTCCTGGGCCTCCCAAAGTGCTGGGATTACAGGCGTGGGCCACCGCACCTGGCCCAGCACTTGTTTTAAACGATCAGCCTTTGATCTTTGAAGAGAGGGAAGGCAGAGAGGGAGGGGGAGGGCTTGTGGGGAGGAGATGCTTGTTGATCCTTAGAGAGGATTTCAGACCCCTTCTCAAACACATCCTTCCCATATAAGGGCTGCAGCAAGGAGACTTCTCTAGGTAGCAGTTGTTGTTAGTATTAGCAGCTGTTTTGGGTGGGGGAAAGCTGTTTTCTATTTTTAGATGAGCACCTTCCCTTTGATATGCAGAAGTTCTCAGGAAAGATGTGCTGTAATGTATTCTTGCTCCATTTTTGGGAATAAGGACTAATTTATTTTGTTAGAAATCTCAGAATTAGGCTGGGTGTGGTGGCTCACACTGGAATCTCAGCACTTTGGGAGGCTGAGGCAGGCCGATCACTTGTGGCCAGGAGTTTGAGACTAGTCTGGCCAACACGGCAAAACCCCGTCTCTACTAAAAATACAAAAAATAGGTGGGGGCATGGTGGAGGGCGCGGTGGCGGGCACCTGTAATCCCAGCTACTCAGGAGGCTGAGACAGGAGAATCGCTTGAACCCAGGAAGCAGAGGTTGCAGTGAGTCGAGATCATGCCCACGCACTCCAGCCTGGGGGATAGAGCGAGACTCCATCTCAAAAAAAAAAAAAAAAAAAAAAAAAAAAAAATCAGAATTAAAAAAAAATCAGAATATCAGATTTCATCTTAGATAACAAAGATGTAGCATTACCTTTTTACAAAAATATTATGGTGTGATGTTTGTTTTGTTTTTCTCTTGGTTTGTTCTTAATGCATAATTTGTCAGGCAGTTCAAGTATATTCCTCTTTAAATTCAGTAAGTTAATTCTAGATAATTATTGTGTGGTTTTCTTCAGTTTGACTTGGAAAGCAAATTTGCTTTTCCACATAATGTTTCCTAGTGTATAGAGCAGGCAATACTGTTGAAGCTGTGTAAACACATTAAAAAGGAATTAGAAAAGTGATCTCATTATTTTTGGCAAAGCAAAAGCCCATACTGAGCAGCCAAAGTCAGCTACTGAACAAGTGCACTTTCTCGACAACTGGCTGATATTAATAACAGATTTCATAAAATGGCATCAATTCCTAGGAAAGAAACTAGGTTTTTCTCATTTTTCACTGATCGGTCTTGATAGAACAAATATTTGCACAGAACAAATTTACTGAAGAAATGCCAGGATTTCTGGGAAAAGCTAGGGATGAAGAGGTTTTGCAAGAATTTGCCCTTTTTTATTTTGCTTTTTCATTCTTCCTGTTCCTTCCACATTTTTGCTTTTTATTAACATAGTTTCTCATGGCACACTCGGTGTTGAAAAAAGTGGTCTAGCAGTGGTCTAGTTGGCTTCGACTGAGTGCGGCACTGGTCCTGGTTTATCCATTTGGAGACACAAGTCGTAACTATGTTAAAATCCTCCAGAGTTCAGGGAGTGAAGCACTCAAATTCCAGCCTACAAGAAAGAGGTTGAGGGCCAGACCCAGGGAAAAGAGATGATGAAATGGACAAATGCAGCCTCCTGAGGCTGCTGTGCATGACCCCCGCTGCAGCCAAGGAAGCTTCCACACTGAACCAGGAGGCTAGCAGACGCATAGGACTGGCACATAGGGGAGGAGCAAAACCAAGGCATCGGCCAAAAGGATCCAATGTAGAGCTGAACTACCACATTTCAGGGTCTGCAAAGAGAAAATTAGTGAGGATATTAGTATTAATGCATTCTTTCAGTGCAGAGGGCATTAAAACCTAGGATTAACTGGCCTCTTGGGGTCAGAAGACTAATTCTGAGAAAATAAGAAAGGGATGGGAACTAGATTTACCTCCAAACCAAGTGTTTTCTCCTTTCAATTTGCCGTAGTTAATAAATTAATATTGCTGTTTTACTAATAGTTATATGACAATAAAAATGCATAGCTAGCACCTGTAGCTTACAAAACCCTTTTTAGGTATGTTATCTCATTTGGCTTCATTTAAACATTTTAAATTAGCCCTGCAAGTACGCATGGGTGAAAGAGACCAACTGAGTTTTGAGGGAAGTGCAGTTTGCAACAGAATGTGGAAATGAGGGCCGCGGCAGTCAGTATACTTCTTGTGGGCTGCTCCACACTTTCTTTAACACAAGTGAGTGAGGAAAATGGATAGATAATGTTTTTTACCCTGTGTGTATTGTTTTTGGTGTTGGTCAGCAACTGGTATTTATCATAAACCTATTCTTCACTCATCCCTCAGAGTGGGTTTCAGCTCCCCTCTCCCTTTGACCATTACAGATGTGGATGAGTGCTCTTTGGATAGGACCTGTGACCACAGCTGCATCAACCACCCTGGCACATTTGCTTGTGCTTGCAACCGAGGGTACACCCTGTATGGCTTCACCCACTGTGGAGGTGAGCAGACTGCCCCTGTCAAGTTGGGAGGGGAATGAGGCTGGGCCTGGAGGGGAGCAGGGCCTACCCCTGAGGTTTGCTTTCCTACATTGGGGGATGAAAGGTACATTGCAGTCCCTGAGCAATAGCGGTGAGTCCATCAACTTGAGAGAAGGATCTGCTAAAGGAATTCTCCCCACTTGTATCCCTTTAACACGCCGAGTGTGAAATGGAGCAGAGAGAAGAACTGAGCTCTTCCAGCTGTGAATTCTCTATCGACTTGATTGACTTGCGGCTGTATTCAGAGAGTGGAAGCATATCTCAGGAGCTGATACCCTATCTATTGGAACATTTCAGCAGATAGTAAAGTCACAGTCCTCAGAGAGGCTTGGGGGGCACCCACCAATTCCACAGCCCTGCTGTCATAGGAACTGGCTGTGAAGCCTTGGTTTGAGTCCCACAAGTAGGTCTTTGAGCTGGAAGCAGAACTATGAAGTTTCTGTCTCCGCTCTGTGCCCATTTTGCAAAATGTTCTCATGTCTCATAACCTCATGGTCAAGCAGGCTATGCCATAAACTGGATTTGTTACCAACTAACTCCCACTCCACTCCCCCAGCCATCAGATTCACCCAGCAATCTTTGAGAATACAGGTTCAGATTCCAATTCAGAATGTCTAGGGCTTCCAAGGTCATCTTCCTGAGGATCTATAGGATTTGGGAACCACTGGCTTAAATACTTCCTGCCCAGTCCTTGAGTCTTGTGCTTTAGAAGATTGGATATGCTGGGTGTGGTGGCTCACAGCTGTAATCCTAGAACTTTGGGAGGCCAAGGCGGGCGGATCACCTGAGGTCGGGAGTTCGAGACCAGCCTAACCAACATGGAGAAACCCTGTCTCTACTAAAAATACAAGATTAGCTGGGCGTGGTGGCGCATGCCTGTAATCCCAGCTACTTGGGAGCTGAGGCAGGAAAATTGCTTGAACCCGGGAGGTGGAGGTTGCAGTGAGCCAAGGTTGTGCCATTGCACTCCAGCCTGGGCAATAAGAGCGAAACTCCACCTGAAAAAAAAAAAAAAAATATATATATATATATATATATATATATATATGCACTAGTGCTTTGCTACTGACAGTTATCTCCCTTCTCCCTTTCAACACATCCTTGGCATGGCCAAAGACATACTCTTCCCAGTCCATCAGGAAACCTCGAGGAAATGTACCCTGAGTATGGATGTATGTCTGGGTTTAGGTGGAGCTACCTTTTGACCTGGACTCAGTCTCAGGTTGATGGGAATTAGTGTAGTCACTTCCCTTTCTCTGTGCCTCAACTGTGTAAATGGTTAAACAGGGAGTCCCAGTTCTGTCTGCCTCCCTTGCTAGGCAGCTCAGAAGGATGGTAGAGTTTTAAAATAGAAGTCTGTGCAGTGTCTGAGTTTGGACATCTGAAAGTAGAGTGCGGATCCTTCTGAGTGTTGCTAGTGGAGGAATGGATTGGTCAAGAATGGAGCTTGAGGCTGGGTGTGGTGGCTCACACCTGTAATCCCAGCACTTTGGGAGGCCAAGGCAGGTGGATCACCTGAGGCCAGGAGTTCCAGACCAGCCTGGCCAAGATGGTGAAACCCCATCTCTACTAAAAATGCAAAAATTAGCCAGGCGTGTTGGCACATGCCCGTAATCCCAGCTACTTGGGAGGCTGAGGCAGGAGAATTGCTTGAAGCTGGGAGGCGGAGGTTGCAGTGAGCTGAGATAGTGCCACTGCACTCCAGCCTGAGTGACAAGAGCAAAACTCCATCTCAAAAAAAAAAAAAAAAAAAAAAGAATGGAGCTTGAGAAGGCCCTATCGAGCCTCCTGCCAGGAAATTTGCTGGGTGGGGAGTGGGGTGTGCAGTCAGCTGGTGCCGAGCGCTCATGCTAAAGGCATTCAGTGTCTTCCTTTGGTTAGTGAGTTTCAACCTTGTGACTCCCCTGCTGCTCCTTCCTCAAGGGAGGGACCATGTCAGCCCATTCAGTGACAGGCTGCTATGACAGGAGAGTATTTTGTTCCACAGACACCAATGAGTGCAGCATCAACAACGGAGGCTGTCAGCAGGTCTGTGTGAACACAGTGGGCAGCTATGAATGCCAGTGCCACCCTGGGTACAAGCTCCACTGGAATAAAAAAGACTGTGTGGGTAAGGGGAACCGAGGCTCAGACTCAGACAGCAGGCTGGCCACTGGCCCAGAGGCAGTGCAGCTCTGCGTGCTCCCACGTCCCACCTGACCGTCCCTCCACTGACTTCCCCACCAGCTGCAGCAACTGTTCTTTAAATAGTTCAAAAACAGGAGATACTTTGCAGGATCTTTGGTGTTTCCTTCTGTGCTTCTGTGTAGGTTGGAACTCACTTCTGTTTTCCTGGTTGCTTTTCTGCATGAAGAAATGGCATATCAGGGGCTCCTTTCCCTTGGTGGGAATAAGGCCTAGCATCTATGTTCTGTGCCGGGCATCAGCTCTACCTTCTTTTCTTGGGGCCTTTGGTGCATGGGACTCAACCATCCTTGTCACACTTGGAAATGTCCTTCTCCTTCTGTAAGTGTCTGTTTCGTCCTGTCTAGAAGTGAAGGGGCTCCTGCCCACAAGTGTGTCACCCCGTGTGTCCCTGCACTGCGGTAAGAGTGGTGGAGGAGACAGGTGCTTCCTCAGATGTCACTCTGGCATTCACCTCTCTTCAGGTGAGTGGGGCCCAGTTCCCGGGGCAGGTCCTCACGCTGGGGCCAGGCCTCTCTGGCCTCCAGGTGTTAGATTCCCTCAAAGGGCTTCCAGGTCCTCCGCCAGATGCCCCGACCACCATGCTTTGAGAGGTCCATGCTTTGAGACCCCATATGCTGGGCATTTTTCTAGTGGCCCATGCGGAGTGGGGTGGGGGGACAGTTTAGCTGCTACCAGGATAGCCTGTGACCTTGCTTATGCATTTGACAATTCACATTCTGTCTGTCAGGACTGCAAGGGGCCTACTCTGTCACCTGCGGCTCTTCCTCTCCTCTCAGGAACAAACAACAAAAATCAAATGACTCTGCTTTTGGGGGTAATTACCAAATCTGCGTGTTCTCTCTGGGGGCTCACTGTGTTCAAGGGGCTTCATTCACGGGGTGCTGTTCTTGGATGTTGGCTTTGTTTTTTTTCTGTTAATTTCCTTGATGCTGTGAGCATGTTCCAGGGTGTTGTTGCCTGCAGTCCTGGTGCCCGGAATGTGACTCTCCCATGTAACAGATACTTACTGTGTGGCCACTGTGTGTTAGGAGGCTGTGGTCAGCCCTGGTGGGTCATCATCCTGGGCAGAGGCCCACAGAACCCCAGGACCAGCAGGCTGTACTCCAGAGCACCTCAAAGGCCCAGGGAATGTGCCTGGGGCACATGGTGTGGATAGAAATAGGCAAAGCAGGGGCAGCAGGGATTCTGTGCCGAGAAAGGGGCCCAAACCCTTTCCTGTTTGTCAAAAGATGAAGAATGAAATCCAAGGTTTTTAAGAGGCTGTGTCCTCCCGGATATAGACGCCATTGTCATTATGTCATCGGAACACCTGAATGAGGTTCATATTACATCCTGATGTTCATATTACATATATGAGCAAAGCTAGAGACTCAAAGCAAGACAGTACAGCTTGTATGTGTTGACTGAGCAATCCAAATATGCCAGCTACCATAGTACACAAATTAACTGACTTAAGCCATACTACAACCCTCTGGGGAAATTTTACTATTATTCTCATTAACCAGATGAAGAAACTGAGGCTCAGAGAGGTGAAATAACTTACTCAAAGTGGTTTAGATAAGAAATAGGGGAGCTGGGATTTGAACCCAGGCAGTCTGGGTCCAGAGTCTCAAGCACTATCCTTCACTGCCCCTTTCAATGCACGTTTGGACTCAGCCAGGGCATACAGCATGGTCTGTTTCACCAAATCCCTCAGTGACAGTTCCTTGGTGATTTGGGCCACCCCACGGGGGGGCAAGCAAATAGCTAATGGCTATGCAGTTATTACTATGTACTAGGCAAGGAGCTAAACATTTTCCTTTTTTTAAATGCATTATCTCATTTTATCCTTACAACAGCCTGGTAATATAGGTACTATAATTATGCCTATTTTACAGATGAGGACACTGAAGCTTAGGGAGATTAAGTAACTTGCTCAAGTTCTCACCACAACTTAAAAGAGCTGTAGGGCATTGACTCCAGAACCTACCGTATGGTTAAGACTGACTGACCCTGGGAGGAGAACAGAATTTTGCACATCAGGCCCTCGAAGTGGGACCCTCACTCCCTCTCAGACCTCAGAGCCTAGCCATGTTTAGTGAGTGCCATCTGTGTCTGGAACAACAGCTCCCTCAGCCCTGTCCTCCCACGACGGGCTTGTTTAGGAAAATCTGCTCTTCACCATTTCGCCAAACGGGCTTATCCAGATTTGAACTGGGGGATTCTGGCCTTTTTTCTCAGGAAGGCACAAAAATGACTTCATGTTTTATTTCACTGTGGAGGCTATTTTTGACCCTCAGTTTTAGATAGATAGATAGATAGATAGATAGATAGATAGATAGATAGATAGATAATTTTTTGTTTTTTTTGAAATGGAGTCTCATTCACTCTGTTGCCTAGGCTAGAGTGCAGTGGTGCAATCTCAGCTCACTGCAACCTCTGCCTCCTGGGTTCAAGCAATTCTCCTGCCTCAGCCTCCCGAGTAGCTGGGATTACAGGCATGTGCCACCATGCCCGGCTAATTTTTGTATTTTTAGTAGAGATGGGGTTTCACCATGTTCGCCAGGCTGGCCTCAGTTATATTTGAACACTGGATTTGCCTCTCACATGAGGGGGTAACTGCAATTTTAGGAGGCTCCTGGTGGCCCCAGTCCAGGGCAATGGGCACTCCATGATCCAAGCCACTCTTAGCCTCAGGGTAGGAGAGGGTCTCAGGGTGTGCTGTGTGTGGTGGGAGCCGCCAATGGACAGCTTGCTGCTTCCCATCTGGTGTCTCCATTCCTTTGCCTCTGAAGGTAACATCTCTCACTTGTTTCTTTCTGAAGATGTCACCACCATCAGGACAAGTGTAACCTTTAAGCTAAATGAAGGCAAGTGTAGTTTGAAAAATGCTGAGCTGTTTCCCGAGGGTCTGCGACCAGCACTACCAGGTATGGAATCAGATGGTTGGTGTAGGGAGCTTGCCTGCATGTGGGAAGGGGCCTGCAGCCAGCCGAGCTGGAGGTCCATGGGGGCCAGGGGCTGTCCAGCCGATCCAAGCACACTGCAGATGGAATTGAACCATCCAGAACTTCCAGGGACTCATCCCAAGAGGAAGAAGAGCATAACCTAGCATGCTTGTATAGTTCTGGGGTCACACTTCGGGGCTTCCTTTGCATGGTATAGTTGGTGAGGCTCTGGGGAAACCCACGAGTTCACAGAAGTCAATAAGGGCTTCAGATGAATTAGCAATTTGTGATCATATTGGGTTAAATTTTCTAGATCTCAGATTTTGCTTGAAATATAAGCCAAAGAAATGAAAAAAGGTTTGGCTCAGAAAGGATAACTTTGATGAACAAAGATCTAATATCCAGCATTCCTGCTGGGTCTAGTTTTTGGAAGCGGTGACCCCATTGGCTTCAGCAAAGCAAATACCATCCAAGTAGAACTGGCCTTATTGAGAAGAGCAGAATCTAACTTTCCTTTTTCTTTCCCAGCACACATTTCCAGTATTATTTTATAGAATTCTTTTGGAAATTAAAAATAAAAAGGATCAGGATTCATGTATTAGGGAGGCTTCTTTTCCCAATCTACTCTCAAATCACACAGACAAATAAACCTAAAGCTCACTCTAGTCACTTTTGACTGCCTATTTTAAGTAAGTAATTTTAAGAAACTTGGTACCTCCATTTGATGGAATATTATGCAGCTATTAATTCTATGTTTTCAAAGAATGTTTAATGACACAGGAAAATGGTCTTGTTATAATGCTGAGATGTAAAGCAGGAGAGAAACATTTTGTATATCTAATACAATCCAAATTGTGTAAGAAAAACTGTGGTAGAAGAAACAAAAAGAAAACTCACCATATCATTAGTAGTGGTTACATCTGGGTGGGAGGCATGGGTAATTTTAATTTTTTTTCTGCATTTGCCAAATTAACCATAGTGAGCATTTATACTTTTAAACCTCAGGGGTGAAGGGAGGGGCCATTGCTTAAAAATAGATTTAAACCAGTTGTGGTGCCTCATACCTGTAATCTCAGCACTTTGGGAGGCCAAGGCAGGCAGATTGCTTGAGTTCAGGAGCAGCCTGGGCAACATGACAAAACCCCATCTCTACAAAAACTATAAAAAAATTAGCCGGGCCTAGTGGTTTGTGCCTGTAGTCCCAGCTACTCAGGAGGCCAAGGCAGGCGGATCACTTGAGCCCAGGAGGCTGAGGCTGCAGTGAGCTGTGTTGACACCACTGCACTCCAGCCTGGGTGACAGAGCGAGACCCTGTCTCAAAAAAATGAAATAAATACAATGATAAAAATAGACTTGGCCTATAGTTTACTTAATGGGATTGTACTAGTGTTAATGTCTTAGTTTTGATAAATGTATGATGTTAACGTTAGGGGAGACTGAGTGAAGGTTATGTGGGAACTCTATACTATCTTAGCAACTTTTCTATAAATCTACTTATTTCAAAATGAAAAGTTAAAAAAATATATATGGAAACATCAAAAGGGAAAAAGATTTAAAATGAGAATCTGTTCAGTTTAAGATTTGAAGTTACCCTTTTGAAAAAGTAAGATAAATCTTTAGGGGAAAAATGTAGAGAAGAAATAAATTTGCCTCCTTCCTGTGGCCCCTGTTGACCTATGGCTTGAATGTCCTTGTAATGTTAAAGAAGAATCTGATACAGGCAATACTTCATTTCAATAAAGATTTTGAAATAGAGACAAATTCATGGAGTGGATGATATGTGGACCTGCTCTTTGGTGAGGGTTAACAGATTCACTGGAAACCATGGTGAGAGGGGAGACAGCCAAGTCAGGAAGAAGGATGTGCAAAGCCCTGTCATGCAACACTTCCACTCTCATCCTAGATGCCTTCATGATATTGTTAGGTTCTGTTGATGCTTTGTACCATTTATTGCTCCTGGTTATTTAAAAATGAGACATCACTGCTGACGGGTGTTCCAGCTTTCCTTTCAGGTTAGAATGACTCCAAGGTCAGTTTGCCTGAAAGCAGTAGTTGGTTTCCTTTCCACTCTTGTGCTTATTCCTTATTTGAAGCCTCAGCCCCTGCTCGGCACATCCAGCTTTACGCAAACCGACTGTGAGAATGTAAGCACACGTTAGCAAACCGTCAGTAAGGAATGCAAGACAATCCCTGGTTCTTGTCTTCCACATATGTGGCTAGTCAGTCGGAAACATCTACCATTTATTCATGAAAAGAATTTTCAAGAGCTAAATTGTAAAGTTATATAGGAGGCAATGCTAGCTCTTCAACATTAAAATGTCGTTGTGCTCCAAGTTAAGGGCTTGCAGTGTCTTGGCATCTGGAGATAATCACTTAGTCCCTTGAGAGTTGTTTTAATGAAATGTTTACTGAGCTCTAGCAAATGTTCAGCTGAGTGCTTTGCCAGGATTTGGCTTCCGATAATTTTGTTTCTTCATACAGAGAAGCACAGCTCAGTAAAAGAGAGCTTCCGCTACGTAAACCTTACATGCAGCTCTGGCAAGCAAGTCCCAGGAGCCCCTGGCCGACCAAGCACCCCTAAGGAAATGTTTATCACTGTTGAGTTTGAGCTTGAAACTAACCAAAAGGAGGTGACAGGTTGGTTTGAAAACAGTCTGCATTGCCAGGCTTCTCACGGCTTGCTCCTTATTTCTTTGCCTTTCACTTTTTATCATTCTTGGGGGAAAAATAATGCAAACACTGAAGTATCTCCTGTTTTTTTTCACCCCGAAACTAAACTGAATTGGTTTGGAACCTGATGGTTTTCTCTGCTTCATAAAAACCCAAAGCTACCATTCTGATCCACAAATTTCTGTTTGAATCAAATGCTGCCCAGCCTGCTAGGTGCCCCCTCCAGGTTTCTCCCCATTCGGTCCACAGGGAGCTCGGGGTGTTGGTAGGGCCTGCAGTTGATCTGGCCATTGTCACACGCTGCAGCCTGATCTCCTCCCGCACTGCTGTCCCTCTTGTTTCTGTAGCTTCTTGTGACCTGAGCTGCATCGTAAAGCGAACCGAGAAGCGGCTCCGTAAAGCCATCCGCACGCTCAGAAAGGCCGTCCACAGGGAGCAGTTTCACCTCCAGCTCTCAGGCATGAACCTCGACGTGGCTAAAAAGCCTCCCAGAACATCTGAACGCCAGGCAGAGTCCTGTGGAGTGGGCCAGGGTCATGCAGAAAACCAATGTGGTGAGTGGCCTGGGACCTTCTTGCTAACAGAACAGCCTTGGGCTCCATAAACACTCAGGGTAACCGAAGGCAAGTCTGGCCCATCCTCCCTTCTCAGGGTTCACTTTAGAGAACACTCCGGGCAGTCCTTCTGTTTCAGTAACTGTTGCGTTTGTGTCTGTCGTCCCTGCTAGGCTCAGAGCTCCCTGGAGTGAGACTGATCTCATTCATCTCCCTGTCCTCAGCGCCTGGCATAGTATCTGGCTTGTGGTGGGCACTAAAATGTTGGTTGACTTGAGGAACAGGAAAGAAGTGGCAAGGTTGATGAGAAGAGGGGATGTTGCCCTTTACAGGTCTGAGGGACAGTGGTCTTCCCTGGCTGGGGCAGGACTGCAGGGGTAAGGTACCCTCGAGCCTTCTCCACACTCTGTCATCAAAGCTACTCTTATGGTCTCCCTCTGGCTTGACCAACTATGGCAATGAATAAGCTCCTGTCCATAGTTCTGTGCAGAGGCAAAGCTAGGGGGCTGCTTGGCTGCCTTATGAGACCCAGAGCCTCAGCCCAGGGCTCCTAATAGTGTCAGTTCCATTATATGGGTTGTGTTGGTGGTGGTGCTTCAGAATTAAATTTGAGACCTGGCACTTGAGCAATATCAGTTCTGTCTCTCTGATAAAGCTAGCAAGAGGGTCCAGGACACGAGGTTCTAGGATGGTCAGTTTAGAGATTTGTCACAAGGGACTCTTCTGGGCAATTATAGGAGATTTTATCTGAAAAGTCTTAGATGGGAAAAATTGGGGTCTCACTTTATAGTGATAATCATAATGATTTATTGAGTTCTTATCTGTCACAAGCATAACAGTAAGTCTCATGTCTGCATTATCTCAATTAATCCTAACAGTAACCTTCCCAGGTAGGTATTATTACCTATATTTAACAGCTGAAGCTTAGAGTGTTAAGTTCTCTTGCTCAAGATCACACTGATGTTCTGATTCCAAAGCCTGTGCTCTGGTCCCAAGCAGGGTGAATTTCAGTAATTAGATTTCTCCAGGATAAACTGATGTCCTTTTCCTAAGTATCAGTAGAATCATGAGGCCCAAGCTTAGCTAAGGAGTAAGAATCCCATTTGTATTTCTAAGTAAGCAAAGCTGAATCCAGGGGCACTTGTTCCAGAGAATTGTCAGCCTTAGGCCCACAGCTCAAATTTGTTGCTTTGCCAAAACTTAGTGAAAATCAAGTGCAAAATCAAGTGTAACTGTCTACAAGAGGCTGGTTTCCAGATAGTCTTGACTTTCATTCCAGCTGATTCTCTTAAAAAGAAACAAAGTGGAAAAAAGTAAAAACAGCCCAGCTGGTTGATCTGTTCTCATTTAAAATTCTAAGAGTTCCAGTTTCCGTACTAAAATAGTGGGGAGAGTTGGCTGTGGCTGCCCTACTTTCCAGGATGAGTTGCAGAAACTGTCAGGGCCCTCCTGGCCTCTCAGGGTTACACTGCACCCCTCCCCCATCTGCTATCCTGTTGGGGTGAGGCCTCACGGACGGGCCAGGGAGTCTTTGTGGCCAGTTAAAAAGTCAAGAAAACCTAGTGTCAAGGGCCCCATGGACTGGCTCCCATTGAGGGTATCACTAATACTACCATGGGTATGTTCCTGGGGAGTAAAGGCCCAAGGATAAGGAGCAGGAGTTACTTAACAGGGGCTTCATGACCACAACAGCCTACGAAAGACACTCGGGGCCAGGCATGATGGCTCACACCTGTAATCCCAGCGCTTTGGGAGGCCAAGGCGGGCAGATCACGAGGTCAGGAGATCGAGACCATCCTGGCCAGCATGGTGAAACCCCGCCTCTACTAAAAAATACAAAAAATTAGCTGGGCGTGGTGGCGCGTGCCTATACTCTCAGCTATTCGGGAGGCTGAGGCAGGAGAATCCCTTGAACCAGGGAGTTGGAGGCTGCAGTGAGCTGAGATCGTGCCACTGCACTCCAGCTTGGGCGACAGAGCAAGACTCCGTCTCAAAAAAAAAAAAAAAGAGAAAGAAAGACACTCGGTAGAGGGTTTGTGTAGCTGTGGTGGTGTGTGAATGTGTCCCTGAGATGCTTGTCATGCTAAATTAGGTTTGATTTGTTTCTAGGGGAGCCAATGTGTCTTGTCTCAGGAGCTCCCAAACACTGGATGAATTTTGTAGCCCTCACGGCATCAAATCAGGTCCAGGTCTGACAGCAATGTTGAAGATTTTACCATGCAGAGAAAACGGCTCAAGGAGTTACCAGTGACATTCCCTCTTGCTGCTGAGGGAGGAAGTGGGTGTAAAGAAGTGTCAGGTGTGTTAATTAGAAAGGCTTTTTATCCAGCAGGAAGCATGTGGCATAGGCAAGGCTGTGTGTGTGTGTGTGTGTGTGTGTCTGTCTGTCTTCTAGTCCTGGTCTATTTGATGGTGTTAGGACTTCATAAAGACCAGGCTTGCTGATGTTTTCTGAGCTGTGGATGGTACAGTGGAGACAAGCTTAGGATAGTTCCTTTTAGAAATGATTTTCAGTATCTGCAGAAAAGAGCTCAAAAAAAAAAAAAATGGAGTCACTTCCATCTCTCCTGGGGGGAGAGATGGAACCATTATGTTTATCTTTTTAAATATTTTAAATTTAGTTTTCAATTATGAAAGTAGTGCCTGTTTCAAATGGCACAGAAATGTATACAGTAAAGATGAAAGTTCTCTCCACAGCTCCCTAATCCAACTCCCCAGCAGTAATCACTGTTATAGTTTGCTGTGTGATTTTTCCACAACTGTTTTTATGCACATATAAAAAGGAAATTTTATATATTCATTCAATAAATATTTATTGAGCACCAATTGTGTGCCAGGTACCATTCTAGATATCAGGATTCCAGCAATAAAGCAAACATCTCAGCCCTCACAGAGTTTACAATTTTAGAGGAAGAAGGTAGACAACCAACCAATAAACGAGGAAAGATACTACTATCATGTAGCAGAGGGCGACAGGGATATGGAGAGCAGGGCTGCAGGGAAGTGGAATGGAAAGTGCCAGACCAAGGTGAGGGGTGAGGGATGAGGAGCATACTCCCCCCAAAGTGTAGACTGTGGTCAGGGAAGGCCTCATTACAAAGTGTCATTTGGGCAGAGACGCAAAGGACAGCAAGAAGCAAGCTATGGAGATATCTGGGGGAAGAGAGTTTCAGGCAAAGAGAACAACAAATAGGAAAACCCCAAGGTACTGGAAGGAAGGCCAGAAGGATGACAGCTGAGAGAGGCAGGGAGGGAGAGCAAGGGCAGAGCAGTAGCAGAGGGAACTCGAAACCAGGGAGGACCCTGATCCCGAATCTGATGAGAAAGGAAGCCAGTGGAGGGCTTTGAGCATAGGAGTAACTGACATGTTTTCAAAAGATAACTTTGGCTACTGTGTTGAAAGTAGACTGTAGGTTTACGTATGAATAAATATATCTTTTTAAAAAAATAGGCTGGGTGCAGTGGCTCACATCTGTAATCCCAGCACTTTGGGAGGCCGAGGTGGGAGGATCACTTCAGGCCAGGAGTTCAATACTAGTTTGGGCAACATAGTGAGACTCTGTCTCACTATGTTGGTTGGTAGCACCTGTAGTCCCAGCTACTCGGGAGTCTAAGGGGGGAGGATCATCTGAGTCCAGGAGTTCGAGGCTGCAGTGAGCTATGATTGTGTCACTGCACTGCAGCCTGGGTGGCAGACCAAGAGCCTATCTTAACAAAATAAAAAACAAATATCAATACAATTTGAATAGTGCTATGTGTTGTTTTTAACTGTAGTTAGATCAAGAACATCTCTCTAACATGATAGTGGAGCAACCTCATTTCTTTTACAGCTTCCCAGGCTGTATTTGTTTGAAGACACCAGTATTGATTAGCCCAACCCCTATTGGTGAACATAGAAGTTATTGCTAATTTTTCTATGGCAAATAGCGCTCAGTGAATATCATTCTTTGTACACATGGCCAATATTTCTGAAGGATAGACTTGCAAAAGTACAATGGCCGACTCAAAGAACTTGCATATTTAAAACTTTAATAGATACTGCCAAATTACTTTCCCAAAAGATCATACCTATGCATGTCGCTTCCAACGTTGGAAGCATCCTACATCTTTGCTAACATGGATTATTTATCATTGATCCTTTTCATTTTTGCAAATCTGGTAAGCAAAAAAAAAAAATAGTCATTTTAACTTGGTTTTCTTTATTAGTAAGACTAAGCATGCTGTCTTATGCCTGTGGTCATTTGGATTCCTTTTTCTGGGAACATCTATATTCTTTGCCTATTTTTGCATTGAACTGTTTGTCCTTTGTATAGCATTAAAAAATAAATTTTAAAGTCCCAATTTACACCAGAGAAAATAATCACTTCTGACCAATTGTATATTTTCTTTCTTATTGTTATTTTATATAGTAAAGTTTCATTAATTTGGCATTTGGGGACTTTGGGGACAGCCTGCTCTCCAAGTGACCTTTGTACCATCTGTGATCAATTTTAACAAGATGGCAAAAAAAAAAAATGATTATAGGGTCCAAGGAACAAATTTGTTAAGCTCTGTAGTACTTCATAAAGTTCTTCATGTCTAAAGAAAATTAACTATATGACATGGATGTCTAGCTATTGTACTTTCATAATACCAGCTAAAAGATAAATTATTTAAGAAATACACTGGATAATATATATGTATGTGTATGCATGTGTGTGTATATATGTATGTATGTATGTATGTATTATATATACTGTATTTGGTTGTTTTGAAAACTTGCTGAGATTTTTAGAAGAAACAATCCAGACAACTGGCAAACTGGGAAGTATTTTAGTGCCTGGGTTCTTGAGAGACTAGGAACATTTAATTCCTTTTGTAACAGCTTACTGCTGTTCCTCTGCAGCAACCTTGGATATGTTGCTAAGGAGCCTCAACTTTATCTCTAGGTGACATGCTGCCATTGGAGGATTTACTCGGGAAGTGTCCAGGTCATATGTGTATTCTAGAAAGATCTCTCTGACTTTACTGGAGGGAGCAGAATTAGAGGCAGAAAGACCAATCTGGGGGGTTTTGAATGTGTTGCCTATGAGATATTGAGAACACGCAGGTCCTAGATAGAGAAACAGTCATGGGTTAGAGAAATATTTAAGAGGGAAAATGAGCAGCATTTGGGGATGACATGGATTGGGGACTGAGAAGAGGAAAGAGGTGGGCTGAGCTCAGAGGATTCTGATGTGGCCTGTGATCCTGGCACTTGCTTCCTATACATCCCTCGTCTCACCATGCCCTGTTTCATATGCAGGAGGCACTGAGAAAAAGCCAGGGGGTTGGTTGAATGATGAAATGAATGTGATCACTGGGGAAGAAATAATCAGAAGAGATTTATAGGAGAAGCAGGAAAAAAATAGGCTCTTGAGAGAGCATGAGAAAGGATGAAAAAGATACATAAAAGGAGGCTAAAGCCTGAATATTGAGTCAGAGAACCTGAGAGGAGTGCAGGAAGGCAAGGCAAGGAGGTTTTTGAGCCAGGGAGTGAAGCAATCAGAAAAGGAGTTTAGAAAGGTGCATCTGATGGTAGAATGGAAAGAGTGGAGGCAGGGAGGGACAGAAAGCCAGGGGAATCTTGGAAGGTTACTGCAGCAATCCAAATAAGAGACGGTGAGGATCTAAGGGACATTCATGCCATGGGGACGAAGAATAGGGGATAGAGAGAAGGGACACAGCTGTAGGATGCTGCCGCTGAGTGACAGGGCACTGAGGAGAGAAGCCAGGGAGAGCTGTGATTTGGAGCCTTGGTGCCTGGGAAAATAGAGATGCTTCTGTAAGAGGAGTAAAGCCAGAGGCCAGGGAGAGAAGTGCTCCTTGGGCAACAAGATTTCTAGGCAGAGGTGTCCATGGGTGTCTGGGAGTCTAGCGAAACAACTTCTTCTCTTCATGTCCAGCCTAACTTGCCTAATCCCGAGTCTGTCCACACAGGCTCAGACCTGCCTCCTGTTAAAATGGATGGACAGCCCATGCCTCTAAGGCCCCCCTCTATCTTGCACTCAAGCTGGAGCCTGTCCTCTCTCAGCTTCTTAAGAATGTTGCCCCTGCTGTTGTCCTCATCGACCCCTCCCATCTCAGAATTCTTCTCCTCTGCTAGATCATTTCCAACATCACACAAACCCATCTCCTGTCTTAAAAACCAAACAAACCCTCCATTGACTTCATGCATCTCTATAGCTACTGCCTCATTTCTGTGTCCCCCATTCTGTGTAGAACGAAGCTCTTTGAAGGAGCCGTAGTCATACTGTCTTTGCCTCCTTACCTCCCATTTCTCTTCAGTCTGATTTTCATGCCTAACCTCTCCACAGAAACATTTTCCAAGATTCCTAACCACCTCTGTGATGCCGAATCCAGTTGCCTTTCCTCACTCCTCATGAGGCATCCTCTCTGCTGATCACTCCCTCTCCTGGAAACACTTTCTTCCTGTGGGTTTCAGACACAACACACTTCTGCTTCTCCATACCTCACTGGCTGCTCCCTTTTCATTTTCAATGCTGGTTCCGGTTCCTCCCCTACTTTCTGATTATCCTAGGGTTGAATCCTTCGTGCCCTCCTCTGTCTTCACACTCTCCTTGGTGACCTTACCCAGTGCCATAGCTTTAAATACCACCACATGCTGGCGATTCTGAAACTGCCCTCTCCAGCTCCTTTGTCCCAGAGATGCTGAACATTTAAGAATGCACACACACACATTCTCTCTCCCTCTAAGTAAAATATAGTTTACTTATGTATAAACTATATACTTACACTATTGGCTAGTACACTATGTTCATCACAAAAGACAGAACAAGATAAAGATTAAATAAACAAATTTAAAAATAACTGGCTAGCATCTTAAAGTAGAATCTTTACAATTGGGCGAGGTTCATTATTGATAGTGGTGGTTGCAAATCCATTTGTCCTATAGTCTTTTTGACTATTGCTAGTGCTTTAGGTGAACTCTTGACAGACCAGATTAAATCGTTACTGTTTCTGTCTCATGATGTAGTTTGACAAAGAGCTAATACACTAGTGCCTCCTTATAGGCAGTTTTGCTTTCTGTGGTTTCAGTTACCTGGGTCAACCATGGTCCAAGAATATCAAATGGAAAATTCCAGAAATAAACAATTTGTAAGTTTTAAATTGCCCACTCTTCAGAGTGGCGTGATGAAATCTTGTGTTGTCCTGCTCCATCCTGCCTGGGATATGAATCCTCCCTTTCTCCTGCGTACCCACGGTGTATACCCTCCCCATCCTGCCTGGGATATGAATCTTCCCTTTATCCTGCGTACCCACGCTGTGTACCCTCCCCATCCTGCCTGGGATATGAATCCTCCCTTTATCCTGCGTACCCACGCTGTGTACCCTCCCCATCCTGCCTGGGATATGAATCTTCCCTTTATCCTGCGTACCCACGCTGTGTACCCTCCCCATCCTGCCTGGGATATGAATCCTCCCTTTATCCTGCGTACCCACGCTGTGTACCCTCCCCATCCTGCCTGGGATATGAATCCTCCCTTTATCCTGCGTACCCACGCTGTGTACCCTCCCCATCCTGCCTGGGATATGAATCCTCCCTTTATCCTGCGTACCCACGCAGTGTACCCTCCCCATCCTGCCTGGGATATGAATCCTCCCTTTATCCTGCGTACCCACGCTGTGTACCCTCCCCATCCTGCCTGGGATATGAATCCTCCCTTTATCCTGCGTACCCACGCTGTGTACCCTCCCCATCCTGCCTGGGATATGAATCCTCCCTTTATCCTGCGTACCCATGGTGTATACCCTCCCCATCCTGCCTGGGATATGAATCCTCCCTTTATCCTGCGTACCCACGCCGTGTACCCTCCCCATCCTGCCTGGGATATGAATCCTCCCTTTCTCCTGCGTACCCACGCTGTGTACCCTCCCCATTCTGCCTGGGATATGAATCCTCCCTTTATCCTGCATACCCACGGTGTATACCCTCCCCATCCTGCCTGGGATATGAATCCTCCCTTTATCCTGCGTACCCACGGTGTATACCCTCCCCATCCTGCCTGGGATATGAATCCTCCCTTTATCCTGTGTACCCACGGTGTATACCCTCCCCATCCTGCCTGGGATATGAATCCTCCCTTTATCCTGCGTACCCACGGTGTATACCCTCCCCCATGTTAGTCACATAGTAGTCATCTCAGTTATCAGATTGACAGATCACAAGAAGGGTGAGTACGGTACTATAAGATACTTTGAGACAGAGACCACATTCACATAACTTTTATTATAATATGTTGTGATAATTGTTTTATTTTATTATTGTTAATCTCTTGCTGTGCCTAATTTATAAATGAAACTTTATCATGAATAAGCACGCATAGGAAAACCCCTAGTGTATATAGGGTGTGGTACTCTCCGAGGTTCCAGGCACCCACTGGGGGTCTTGGATGGGAAACCTCCGCTCCACTGTGGACACGGGTGGCTGCTGTGCTAGGAGCAGAAGACGCGCCCACGGGCCCTCTCCTGTAGTGCGGACGCGCGTGGCTGCTGTGCTAGGAGCAGAAGATGCGCCCATGGGCCCTCTCCTGTGGTGCGCATGGGCTCGCGTCACGTTTACGCCCTTCAGTCGGGTGTTCTTTCCGGGAATCCATCAAAGCTGCTTTCTATTTTGTGGTGGTTGCTTTAGTTAAAAACACGATCATATAGGTCAGGACATCTCATTACCCAGGCATAGCTAAGCTGTAACTATTCTCTATGTATTGAGAGGCGAGAGTCAGTCAGTGCCCTGCGCCCGAGTTGTGGGTGCCAGTGCTTCTCTTTTCTTGGCGACCCTGGCTCCTCACATGTGTCTTGTGCCTCACAGAGATGGAGACTGGCTGGGAGGCTGCTCTTACACCATATTCTAAACCAGAGGAGCTTCGTTTGTTTCTTATTTTAGGTGAAAATTCGTAGGCATGGGTGTAGAAACGTGCTCCCACCCGGTGGATCATCTTGTCAACACCTGAGGTGTAGTATTCCGCCTCAGAGACCAACAGTAGAACCCGTGCCTTCCTAGTATCCGCACTTGGATGGCCAACTGGCATCTCAAACTCAGTGTTTCCAAACAAAGCTTCTTATCCTCTCAAGCTTCAAATCAAATCAAACCAGCATCCTCCCTCCCAAATCAAACCAGCATCTCAGTAAGGGGCACCTCGCCTCACCCAGTTGCTCAAGTCAAAAGCCTGAGTCATCTTGACCTCTCCCTTTCTGTTGCGTTCCTCATCCAGTCCGTGTGCAAATCCTGTCAGCTCTGCCTTCAGGTAATTTCCTTTATCTGACCAGTTTTCTCCTCCTCCGTTATTATTACTGCTCTATTTCAAGCCACCATCATCTCTAGCTCAGTCTGTTGTACCAGGCTCTGAATTGTTCTCCTCAGCCTTGCCTGGCCTCCGTCTGTTCTCCACACAGCAGCCAGGACATCTCTTAAAAACATAAATCAGGCTGGGTACAGTGGCTCACTTTCGGATGCCGAGACAGAGGACCACTTGAGCCCAGGAGACCCTATTTCTACAAAAAGTTAAAACATTAGCTGGGCATGGTGGTGCAAGCCTGTAGTTCCAGCTACTCAGGAGTCTAAGGTGGGAGGATCACTTGAGCCCAGGAGGTTGAGGCTGCAGTGAGCCATGATCACTCCAGCCTGGGTAACAGAGCGCAACCCTGTCTCCCAAACAAAAGAAGAAAAGAAAAGAAAAACATAAATCAGATTGTGTCACTGCCCCATTTGAAACCTCCAACATACTTTGAGTAAGGTCTAATTTCCTTACCATGGCCTTCAAGCACCCATGTGATCTGGCCCTTGCTTGCTTTTTAAAGTTCCTCTCTTATTGCCCTACCCCCTTATGCTGTGTTCCTACTACACTGCCTTTCTTGCTTTTAGGCAATCTCATTGCAAGGCTATTTCCTGTTTTTTGTTGTTGTTGTTGTTTTGTGTTTTTTTGTTTGTTTGTTTTTTAGACAGGGTCTTGCTCTGTCACCCAGGCTGGAGTGTAGTGGTGTGATTTTGGCTCATTGCAACCTCCGCCTCCTGGGCTCAAGCTATTCTCCCACTGGCATGCACTACCACGCTCAGCTAACTTTTTAAGGTGATTTTGGAAAGACGAGGTCTCACTATATTTCCCAAGCTGGTCTTGAACTCTGGGCTCAAGCAGTCCTCCTGCCTCAGCCTCCCAATGTGCTGGGATTACAGGTGTGAGCCACAGCACCCAGCCTGTTTCCCACATTTTATTCTGGTCTCTGTTCAGAAAGGCCTTTCTTGGCCACAGTTCTAAAATAGCATATATACAAACTCCATCCCTACCCCCTCTTTGTCCTCTTCCCCTGTTTTCCTTTTCTTCATCATACTACTACTTGCATTCTATTACATACTTATTTGCTTGCTCATTGAGATTTATTGCTCATTTATTTACTGCCCTGAGAACCCCATTAGAACAGGGTCATGTCTGTCTTCTCTGCTGTGTCTCCAGCTCCTAGAACGGTACTCAGCACATAATGAGTGCTCAATAAGTACGTATTGAATGAATGAGTAAATGAATCTTCACAGGGACAACAGATGAAATCCCAAGGATAGTAGATAACATTAAGAGAAAAGAGGGCAAAGGGCAAATCTTTGGAGAAATATTTAAATTGAGGGCAAAAAAGGCACTCTAAAGGAAGTGAAATTTCAGCTCCAGTTAACTAGGCATGAAAAGAACATAGTGTGCATTTGGGAACCCAATAAGGAAGAAGGCATCAAGCTGGGCTCATTTCTCTGCCTCAACTATAGGAATGTTTTTAAAGAGCAAACCTGAGCACAGGTCAAAAACCTGGACAATGAAAAATCAATCTCTCAGCCCAAGAAGGCACTGTCCCCTGTTATCATGGGGGCAGTCATTTAAAGAGAGCTCAAACCAGGATCCTGAGGCCAGCTCTGCCTGGGGCATCAGCGCCTCTGGACTGGGACAAAGCAGCAGCCCTGGGGCACCCTGGGAATCCACGTGGGCTGCTTATGGCTCTTCTTCAGAAGTCAAGGCGTGATTCTTAAGAAAGCAGTCAAATACTAGAGGGTGACCCCTTTTATTAGGTTCATCATCTTAGCCACAGAGAGACCATAGTGTTTGTCCATAGCCTGAAATACTCAAAGGCCACAGTGCTGAAAAGAGGCTGAGGCTTCAAGCTTCTTTGTCGCCATTAATCCTCATCCTGCTGGTCTGTCCCTTTTGCATCAGAAAAGCTTTCTCGTATCTTTTTTAAAGAAGGGGAAAAAACAGCTGTGTGGGATTTGAGAATGAGATTTTAATGGTCACTGAAGGCACACAAAAGCTTTGCTGTGATAGTGAAGTGTTCTGGGGGCAATTGACTCCTTTGTCCTGGGCAGCAAAACAAGCTGGCTGCTGAAGGAGAAGAGAGAAGCCACTGGAACGTGTGATTGAGGTCTCTGCAGGCCAGATTCTCAGCACATTTGCAAAGAGTGGTTTTCAGGCATCCCTTCATGATATTTCAGAGTTGCCTTTTAGTGTTTAGCTCATTTTTACCTTGTGAAAGAATCAAATATATTTGGGAGGTGCTTGGCATGAATTATTTCTGCATGTCTTTCTCTCTGGAAGGAAAATGGACACTGTGACTGACAATATGAGTTTGTTTATGTGAAGCAGGCCTTTCATTGTGAGGAAAAAGAACTGGTGCCCTCTTTTCCACAGGGCAGCCTGAAGGGTTTCTTGGCACTTCGAGCAGTTAAGAAATGGCACAGAGGTGGGATATTGTGAGGTCTCTCTAAAGGTCACCTTGCAAAGGCTGTGGAGGTTGAAAGAGTTCTCAGGAGCAGGGACAGCAGAGCAGCAGGAGCCCATCCTGGTCCCTGGCTCAGTAAGAACCAGGCCTGGTGTTGTCCACCTGCTGAGGACATCTGTTTTCTGCCAGAGGAACCATGATGGAACAGACCATGGTGATGTGACTCTAAGTTATGATTAATGGGGCTGTTGGAATCATTGTCACCATATCGGCACTTTCCCTTCCGTGGATGAGTATTGTAAAAACAGCTCTTCTTCAAATAGAAATGGCTGAGCAGAGGGGCTCTGGACAGCCTTGGTTTTACCTGCTTCATGACAGGTGAGCTCCTTAGAGCCATGAAGGAGTTATTCTCTGATTTACTGGCCTGCTACAGACACTGAAAGAGTCAAGTGGGACACAGGGTAAAACGTGAATTCGTAATACAGAATTCAGCCCAGCTTTACATGAGAGATGGGCTGGAACCAGAGCGATATGGAAACCATTATCCAGTAGGGCTGCATTTAGAGAAGAAGTCTGGAATTATACTCTATTTGCCATCAGTCTCATTATAATATTGTTTGCCAATAAAACAAGAGTTTGGTTCACTTTTAATTTTTTAAAAATATAAAATTGTGGTCGGCCATGGTGGCTCATGGCTGTAATCCCAGCACTTTGAGAGGCTGAGGCAGGTGGATCACCTGAAGTCAGGAGTTCGAGACCAGCCAGGCTGGCATGGTGAAACCCTGTTTCTATTAAAAATACAAAAAATTAGCCCGGCATGGTGGTGCTTGCCTGTAATCCCAGCTACTTGGGAAGCTGGGGTGGGAGAATCGCTTGAACCCAGGAGGCGGAGGTTGCAATGAGCTGAGATAGCGCCATTGCACTCCAGCTTGGGCAACAAGAGTGAAACTCCATCTCAAAAAATCTATATATATAAAATTGTATTTAAATGATACATGAATGTTGTAAAAGAAAATCCAAGAAATATGAGTATTAAGATTTAGATATTTGGATAGACTTTATTAATTGGTTACATTGAATTATAGAAATAATATTTAAAATGTGGCATATTTTTGCTTACCATGATCCAAAAGCCTGATTTTTTTTAAGATTATAGAATGAATAATGAAAAGACATTTTTATTTCTTATAACAGAGAACTTTCCCATGTTTAACCCTAAGAGTATATATGCAAATTGCATTTGTAGAATAGGATGAAAACCGATCTCCCTTGTTACAGACACTGGAGAGCTATAATAGTTAACTTTATCATGTAATTTTTTTCTATTTCTTGGCAGCTTACATATAGAGAATGTTTGTTCCAGTCAAACTCTCCTAGCCCCATAGAGAATCCTTAATAAAGTCTTCAATTGCACTTAAATCTGCCCGTTTGTTAAATAACTTTTTTCCCTTTTAAACTCAAAGCTCTTCATCTTACAGTACCATAGGAGTATTTCACAAATTAGCTGTGGGACTTTGGCCAAATTATTAACCTCTCTCAGTCTCTGTTTCTGTAAAACGGTGCTAATAATAGCACCTAGATCCTTAGGGCTGTGTTGAGGAATAAATGAGACACTTTATGTAGAGCTTTTGACATGGTGTCTAGTATAAGTACTCAACAAATGTTAGTCATTAGAAATGCGATGACTCTGATGATGTTTGAATAGTAGGGAGCCAAATTTGGTATGCTTGCTTCATATTCATAGCCTAAAATAAGGTACAAATCTACATTTAACAGTACTAGAAATAGAATCAGAAGCAACATTTATGAATTTCCTTATTTACCAGCATTTATACTTTGTTGTATTGATTTTTTTTTTCTTTGAGACAGAGCCTCACTCTGTCGCCCAGGCTGGAGTGCAGTGACACCATCTCGGCCCATTGCAACCTCCGTGTTTGCAGAGCTCAAGCAATTCTCCTGCCTTGCCTCCCAAGTAGCTGGGATTACAGGTGTGCACCACCACACCCAGCTAATTTTTCTGTTTTGTTTGTTTGTTTGTTTGTTTGTTTTTTCAGTAGAGACGGGGTTTCTCCATGTTGGCCAGGCTGGTCTGGAACTCCTGACCTCAGGTGATCCACCCACCTTGGCCTTCTAAAGTGCTGGGATCATAGGTGTGAGCCACTGCACACAGCCTGTTGTATTATTTATTGTGAATCTGAAGTGTGCTATTTTGTAAGAGTCTTGAGATCACCACCCATCCCAGCCGGCCACCAGAGAATGAACTTTTCAAAACACAGCTTCTGGACATCTTCCTCTTCTTTTCTTTTTTCTTTTTTCGAGAAGGGGTCTCATTTTCACTATGTTGCCAAGGCTAGACTCAAATTCCTAGGCTCAGGTGATTCCATCTTAGCCTCCCCAGTAGCTAGGACTACAGACGCACACCACCATGCCTGACTCCTGTCCTTTCAATGATTCCTTTACCTGTGACAATAAAATCCAAATGCCTGGCACTCAAGAACTTTTGCAGTCTATTCCCAACCTTTTCTTTCCTCTCCTCCTTATTTAATGCATGAACTTTTAGAACCTGCCCCCTTTCCCAACTGCGAAGATCCTATTCATCCTTCAAGGCCTGACACAAATGTGACCTCCTCTAGGACACCTTCCAGGATGCCACCAGACAGAATTAATAACACTCTGTTCTTCCAGCACTAGACCTATGTTCGATGAATGATTTTCACCTCTATAATTGTGTCAACAGCCCTGTGAAGTAGGGAGATCCAGGATTTTTAAAAATCTCTCTTCAACCATCAAGTGCTTGTGCTACAAAAATAATTCGAACCCTTGTGATCCCTATTCTCAAGGAGCTCCTGGTCTAGGGAGAGACAGAGCTGTAAACACCTCTAACGGGGCAATAAGGATCAAGCTGTGCAGAGGTGTGCAGAGAGAACCAAGGCAGGGCGCACTGCATATTCAGGGAGTTTGCATGCGGCGGGTGGTGTGGTCAGTGCCATCTATTTGCCTTCATCTCTAGAACTCACATCATCCTTCCTTGGCCTTTGTGTCCACACTGACCAGATTGTTTCCCTTTTGGCTAGTCAGTTGCAGGGCTGGGACCTATTATGATGGAGCACAAGAACGCTGCATTTTATGTCCAAATGGAACCTTCCAAAATGAGGAAGGACAAATTACTTGTGAACCATGCCCAAGACCAGGAAATTCTGGGGCCCTGAAGACCCCAGAAGCTTGGAATATGTCTGAATGTGGAGGTAAGGATGCTGTCTGTTCCTTCCTACTCCTCCCATCTCTGATGTCATTGTTTAGACAGAAGGCATCTCAAGGACTCCAGACAATGCACACTCACCTGGGGCTTCCTACAAGCAGGGACCACGTTGGCTCGATTCATCTTTGGCTCACCAGTGCCTAGGTCAGTGCCTGACACATGCTGGGCAGATACTCATTTGAGCAAATAAATGAAGATGGGGTAGAATACACTAGCAGAAGAGCGTAAGTGTTGAAACTGCGTGCTTTCTTCACTGGAAATATATACACCTGAGACCTGAGTGATTTCCCTATCTATAGGTACTGTTTTGAAAGTGTTAAAATGAAGAGAGGAGGTCTGGGTTTTTCTCCAGCTTTGGTCTCAAATTCTTAGCTTTTTTATTTAAAACAAATATATCCGTTCATTTTGTTAAAACTGGGGCCTCCTCTGTGAAGAGCTTTTAATTATCTCTTACAACATGTTAACTTTGAAGTCAACCTCAAGCTCTGTGGGCTTTCCTATTTACTTTATGATTAAATGTCTTCCTTTTATTAAATGGGAGAAGGGCTGGCTGTATTGACACTCTGTGGGCTCCAGTGGCAGGTGTGATCTGAATGGTGATCTATATCTGATGGCCACGGCAGAGTGAAGACCCCTTGTGCTGCTCCCACGGCTGTCCTTGGAGTGACTCCCAGCCTCAGCTTTACTTCCCACCTAAATAACTCCAAACTGAACTGCAAGGCTGTTTCTGGCTTAAAAATCAAATCCTCATATTGACTGTGTGACTCCTATCGTATCTTTGGTCTGTTATAAAACTCCAAAACTAACTGCAAGGTTGATAAGGGGTGACATTTTGGCATGAATTTACCCTTGTATGTGACATTATTATTATATTTTCTTGAGACAGAGTCTCACTCTGTCACCAAGGCTGGAGTGCTGTGGTGCAATCTCGGCTCACTGCAACCTCCACCTCCTGGGTTCAAGTGATTCTCATGCCTCAGCCTCCAGAGAAGCTGGGATTACAGGTGCATGCCACCATGCCCTGCTAAATTTTGTATTTTAGCAGAGATGGGGTTTCGCCATGTTGGCCAGGCTGGTCTCAAACTCCTGACCTCAGGTGATCCACCCACCTCGGCCTCCCAAAGTGTTGGTATTACAGGCGTGAGCCACTGCACCCGGCCTATGTGACCTTATTAAGAAAAATTTAGGCCAGGCATGGTGGCTCATACCTGTAACCCTAGCACTTTGGGTTCAGGATCACTTGAGCTCAGGTGGCTAACCCTAACCCTAAGACCAGCCTGGGCAACATAGTGAGACCTCATTTGTAGAAAAAAAAAAAAAATTAGCTGAGCGTGGTGGCACATGGTAATCTCAGCTACTTAGGTGGCTGAGGTGCAGGGATAGCTTAAGCCCAGGAGGTCAAGCTATAGTAAGCTGTGATTGTGCCACTGCACTCCAGCCTAGGCAACAGAGACCCTGTCTCAAAAAAAAAAAAAAAAAAAATGACAGCAATAAGAATATTAGTAATAATGGTTATTATAGCTACCATGTATTGAATATTTACCTATGCCAGGCATTATGCTAAGTATATTATATGAATTATTCACAATTCATATAATCATTACAACTCCACGAGGCTACAGTGACTCTTTTAAGGTCACACAGCCAAGTGGAGGATGTGGAATCAGAACCCAGGTCTGACAGGCTCCAGGCTCCTCCCAATGGTGTGTGTTCTTGAAATGCCATCATATCTATAACTTATGGTGGAAAATGAGACCACTATGATTAATAGAGGAGAGATGATTAAGAATATAAGAGATAGATAGCAGATTTTGATAGCATCTTGCCAATGACTAATTCCTGAGGAACATGTGCTTTTAGAAATCCTTTTGTTTGTTTATGACTGTGTTTCTTGTCCCAGGTATAACATGTGTAAGATCTAACTTAGTAAATATTATTGTTAAAACAGGGGAGACTCTTTGGGTCACTCTTTTTTTTTTAGAGACAAGGTCTTTCTGGATCACCCAGGCTGGAGTGCCGTGGTGCAAATATGGCTCACTGCAGCCTGGAATTCCTGGGCTCAAGTGATCCTCCTGCCTCAGTCCCAGAGTAGCTGGGACTACAGACATGTGCCACTATGTCTGGCTAATTTTTAAATTTTTTTGTAGAGATTTCGCCATGTTGCCTAGGCTGGTCTTGAGCTCCTAGGCTCAAGTGATTCTCCTGCCTCAGCCTCCCAGAGTGTTGAGATTACAGGCGTGAGCCATCAAGCCCAGCCCGGATCACTCTTTATATCAATAGGCTGTAATCAGCTGGGTAAAGGGGTACTTCTGGGTCTAATTACCAAATTGGTCCCAGGGCAGAGAACTCTCTCTCCTGCATTGCAGGGGATGCCTAGGCAGTGTGTAGGCCTAAGCCTGAGAACTACCCAGGCCTTCCCATACTTTGGAAGCAGTTGACACTTGACTTCTTGGTTTCCATCTTTGCACTGTGCTGTGTAGCCCTGTGTGTAAACAGCAGGCACTCATGTGCCATTGACTCAGGGTCAGAAGCACCACAGCATTGACTGTGTGCTCTCTGACTGAGATGGGAACTGCGGTCAGCACGGGGTAACAGGTTGGACTGAAGTTGATCTCATTTGGAGAGTGGGGAGCAAGGGTCTGCCTGGAGGCCTTGCTCACGTAAGGCTATTGGTCCTTCCAGGTCTGTGTCAACCTGGTGAATATTCTGCAGATGGCTTTGCACCTTGCCAGCTCTGTGCCCTGGGCACATTCCAGCCTGAAGCTGGTCGAACTTCCTGCTTCCCCTGTGGAGGAGGCCTTGCCACCAAACATCAGGGAGCTACTTCCTTTCAGGACTGTGAAACCAGAGGTGAGTACTTGGCAGCTTGCTTTTTTCTAGGATTGGATTTCCCGTCTAAGTATCATGGGAGTCTGGTGAGGCTCCAGTCAAGCCCAGCCTGATGCAGTGCCCCAGTGGCTGGGGGTTCAGGTCCCAGCTCCACTCGCCCCAGCAGGATGTGCAGGGGGCACTGGAACTCACTGGACAAGCTGTCCTCCAGCCACCTTAGCCCCTTTGGACAGGCTGACAAGGGATGATCAGGCACTGATGAGCCAGTTGGTACACAGGTTCCCCTGGTTCCTTCCTCTAGCCCTCCTCCATCTCAGTGCCCTGACCTAGAGCTTCCCCCCAATACCCCTTCTCCAGAACCCCACTCCAGCTGCCTTTTCCCAGGGAGCCCAACTCTAAACCCAACCTCAGTTCTGCAACTGCCTGCCCCCTATACTCACAGACGTGCTCTGCATGAAGACTGGAGTTGTGATCATTGATGCCTGACTCTGCATGAACCATAAACTCTTTGGAGATACACACATATCTTGTTCCTCTGTATTTCTCTATTTCATGAGCCCCATCCACACTGCCTATTTAGGGAATTAAGTGTTGATTAGCCCCAGATTGGTAGGAAAGCCCTACTTCATTTGCACATAAACATTTCTTTCACAAACTTTAAAATCTTTGTGCTGCATTTGATTAAAAATAATCTTTCTTTTTTTCATTCTTTTCACCCTCCCTTGACCCACAGTTCAATGTTCACCTGGACATTTCTACAACACCACCACTCACCGATGTATTCGTTGCCCAGTGGGAACATACCAGCCTGAATTTGGAAAAAATAATTGTGTTTCTTGCCCAGGAAATACTACGACTGACTTTGATGGCTCCACAAACATAACCCAGTGTAAAAGTAGGTCCCTCTCTAAGGCTTTTCATAGTTCTGGCTAAGAAGATATGTGTCTGGGTCCAACTCAGAGCAGGGGGCACGGGGCAGAGGTCCCAGGTTCACTCAGAACCATGTAGATGTTATGAGCCCAGCTCACAGCCATGCAGACCAGCATGGAGAGAGAGCAGGGCCTGACTGTGCAGAGCGACTCATCTTTATTGATCCTGGCTACTTCCTCAGGCACACTTCCAAGCTGTACTTGCCTTAATTTCCTCCCTGGGGCATAATTTTAGTCCAGCCTTGATCAGCATGCATTGCTTGAGGACCTGTTACGTGCCCAGCATTCTGCTGAGACTTGGTTGATATTAGGCAGAATTAGTCAGCATCGCTGACCCTGCAAGGAGCTCAGGCAGTGAGGCTGCAGAGGAAGGAGCGATTGACTCTGTCTCGAGAGATGAGGAAAGGCTTCTGGAGGGTGTGAGAAGGTTTTGATGGAGAGGGTGGGGAAAGAGTAGGAGAAAGAGCCTTATGTTTGAGAGAGCAGCTGGGGGAAGCACAGATCGAGGCAAGCAAAGGCCTTTTGGGAGGAGACCCCTGGACCTCAGGCTAGAATGTGCCGAAGGGAGTCTCAGGCAGACCAGGAGGCAAAGCTTCGGATGGATGCTGAGGAGACCGGTTTGTGTTTTATACGAAGAGGGAAGCAAATCACTTAAGGACTTGCTGTCTAGGCTTTTTTTTTAAAGCCATTATTTATAACCAAAATTACAACAAAAACTCTGTAGTAAAGGCCAAAAGTAAATCCCAGCTAATCTTTAAGATAGCAATCAGAGGAGCAAGGAGGCCCCCCCCTAAACTGGAGGAGCTTGGGACTGAGGGGGGCAGTACATCATTAGAACTTTATGATTGAAAGATCATCTGGTTTTCTCTCTATTGCAAGGAAGTCCTTTTAACAACATCTTTATAAGTAGCCTTCCATCTAGTCTCTTCTTGAATACCTGCTGTGACAGGAAGCTTGCTACCTCATGATATCCTAGCTTGTTGGTGGATTGGACTTTAGAAAGCTCACAGTGTTAGAACAAGATGAATGTTCCCTTGTATTCCACCACCTGGCCCTTGGTTGGCCCCATGGGAGCCTTATGGCAGAGTTCCTAGGGCAGCCCTTCAGGACTGAAGGCAATTCTCCGCCCCATGGCTCCCCCTTCCTCCTCTTTTCTTCCAAGAAGAAAAGCCTATTTATTTTTTTCTAGTAATAATAAATCCCAGTTGTAACTAGAGAGGGAAAAAGTAAGTAATCCCTTCAACATCTTCTCTTGCACAGATTTACCTGACAGTATTAAATAATGAGCTCCTTGAGAGCAAAGACTGTGTCTTTCTCATTTCTGAGCTCTCAGAGCTTTGGGTGACATTTCTGGGATGAAGGAAGATGCAGCTGGGTGCTGTGGGTGAAGGAGGGTCTGTGCAAGCATGTGCACATGTGTGCAGCCTCTGTCTTTGGTGCCAGACGTAGGTATCCAGCATGCCCCATACCTACTGATAGCTAATTAGAATTTTCTTCCTTCCTTAAAAATAAAATGTGGGTTGGGTGCAGTGGCTCATGCCTGTAGTCCTAGCACTTTGGGAGGACAAGGCCGGGGTAGCTTGAGCCTGAGTTCCAGACCAGCCTGGGCAGCATAGACCTTGTCTCTACAAAAAAATGAGGAAAAAAAATTAGCCAGGCCTGATGGCACTTGCATATGGTCCCAGCTTCTTGGGAGGCTTGAGCCCAGGAGGTGAAGGGCGCAGTGAGCCATGATCGCACCACTGCACTCCAGCCTGGGCAACAGAGAGGGACCTCATCTCAAAATAATAATAATTTTTTTTAAAGATGAATAAAAAATAAAATGTGGTCTTAACCAGAGAGAAAAGTGAAAAATATATGTCTGTCTTCATCAAAGTTCTCTGAAAAAGGGTCAGATAGTCTCTGCAGAGCAATGAGCTCTGTTCCCCCTATTTTGAGAGACCTAGAAGTTCTGTCTCATGTGTTCTTCTGGCACTTGGACTTGGTAAACAAAATACTGAAAGCTAAATTTATCCTTTTGTTCACAATTACCTGCCCTGACCGTGAACACTTTCGGGCTAATGAGAAAACAGTGCCTCAGGAACTCAGAGGGGTAGACTCCTTGTGGGGAGTTAATGGTTTGGCTCCCACCGGGGGCCCTCTGGGAATGACAGACTCATTCCCAGATGGTGTCATTTTCATGCCCCATTCCTGGGTGGCAACAGGAGTGCTGCGGGGCTCAGCAAGCTATCGGTGGTCAGGACAGAGATGACAGTGTCGTGCCATAACTCGGGGCATCTCCTTTTTCAGACAGAAGATGTGGAGGGGAGCTGGGAGATTTCACTGGGTACATTGAATCCCCAAACTACCCAGGCAATTACCCAGCCAACACCGAGTGTACGTGGACCATCAACCCACCCCCGAAGCGCCGCATCCTGATCGTGGTCCCTGAGATCTTCCTGCCCATAGAGGACGACTGTGGAGACTATCTGGTGATGCGGAAAACCTGTGCGTCTCCCTCCCTCCCTCCCTTTCTCAGGCCAGCTGGGAAGCCTGATGACCTGCTCCTCAGGCTTTCAATGTGAGGAGGCAGGCCTAGAATGTCACCTCCATATTAGAGCAGAGGTGAACATGAGTTTATAGAGTTGGTGAGAAACAAAATTTAAATGAAAGCCACACACTGAAGCGTCTTGCTGGGCCCCAGAGGTAGTGATCCTGCAGGTCAGTCTTCCCCTCTGTGCTCACTGGGGTGTTTTGGACCCTCTTCCACAAGGACCCAGAGAGCCAGAGAGGATCATGCAGTGTTGGCCCCAGACAAGGCCTCATACTGAGTTGCAACTGATGGCTTGGAGACTGACCGAGCCTGGCCAGGTGGGGACCTGTCCTCCTATCCTGATTCATGGTCCAGTGTCCATAAAGGAAGACTGCTGTCAACACAGTTTATGGGCAGTGTAATGAGGGGCTCTCTGCAGCCAGACTGCCTGGATCTCTGTCCCAGTTCCACCTCTTACTAGTTCTATGATCTCGGGCACACATTCTGAATCTTTCTGCACTTCAGTCTTCTCATCTGTTAAAATGGGGCTAGTAACAGTTGCTACCTTATAAGGTTATAAGGACTAAAGGAGTTCATAGTTGTGAAACACTTAGAATAGGCCAGGCACAGTGGTTCACACCTGTAATCCCAGGCTGAGGGAGGAGGCTGAACCAGGATTTTGTGACCAGGCTCGGTGAGACCCTGTCTCTATACATTTTTTTTTTAATTAGCTGGGCATGATGGTGCATGCCTGTGGTTCCGGCTACTCGGGAGGCTGAGATGGGTGAATCACTTAAGCCTGGGAGGTGGAGGATGCAGTGAGCCGTGATCATGCCACTGAACTCCAGCCTGGTAGACAGAGCCAGACCTTGTCTCAAAAAACAAGCAAATAAACAAAGAAACAAAGAATGATGATGACACATGGAGCCACTATATAAACGTTTGCTCTTCTTATTAGTGGTTAAAATGTCTGAAGTCAAGTATAGGTTTAAATCCTTGTTTTACCACATACTGGCTATATGACCCTGGGCAAGTATTTAATCTCTCTATTAAAAAGGTAACGGTTGCACCAACTTTCTGTGGTTTTCAGAAGATTAAATGAGACAAAGTCCATAAATTGCCTAGCACGCTGCCTGATCTTAGGCAGCAAATGGTGGTGATGACGATTAGATGACAGCAGGTCAGTTCTGGAATGGGAGGCCCTCACCCAGCTCCTACAGTGAACGGTACAGCCTGGGCTGCTGCTGCTTGCCAAGCCCCAGGTCTTTCAGGCGTAGCCTCCCCTGGGGGTCCACAATTACCAGCTGAATCTACTCTGTTTCCAGGACCTTTGACTTATGATGGCTCAGCTGGGCCTGAAGAGCTTTTGAGCATAACTTATTGTATGGTTTGAGTGTTTAGAAAGATGAGCATCTACTCTATGCCTGATCAGTGATGAGTCTTGAACCCCACCCTTCTCCAACTTCCCTTGGCAGCTTCATCCAATTCTGTGACAACATATGAAACCTGCCAGACCTACGAACGCCCCATCGCCTTCACCTCCAGGTCAAAGAAGCTGTGGATTCAGTTTAAGTCCAATGAAGGGAACAGCGCTAGAGGGTTCCAGGTCCCATACGTGACATATGATGGTAAGCACAGCCTGCAGCACATGGAAAGAGCCTCTCTGCTTTGAAGAGAGCCAACTTCGGAGCCAGCTGGCAAACTGCTGACAAGCACACATGCTCAGAAAGGCAGGCAAGATGAGGGGAAAAGACATTGCTGACTCACAAGTGCCAAATTTTAACAGGCATTTGGGGACACTGACAATAGGAGGAAAAGATGTTTTATAAAATATATTAAAAGTGAGCATAGCTTGGTGAGTAAGAACATGGGCACTGGAGTCAGACTGATTAGCCTGGCTATGATTTCTCTGTGACTGTGTATGCCACCATCTCTAAGCCTCAAGTTCTTAATGTGTGAATGAGGATAATCAATCATTAGACTTATTTGAGAGTTCAGTGAGAGTTCCTAAAGGACTTGAGGCAGTGCCTGGCACATAGCAATTGTTCAGTAAATATTAACTTCTGATGATTGTGGCTTTTATTAGGTAGAATCCTGAGGCAGGGAAGGACCTGAGTTCTGGTCCTGGCTTTTTCACTGACTCACTGTGGGATCTTGGGCAAGTCAGATGACTTCTGTTTTAATTTTCTTCATGTTAGATGAAGAGGTGGCCCATCTGAGCCCTGGGGCTCTACCTAGCTCTGAGACTTGGTTGGAAAACATTGACTAGGAGCATAAAATGAACTGGATCTTTGTCCTGGAGGACTACACAGTCCTGTAGGAGAGGAGTCATTTGTTTCTTCCTGAGCTTATTTGTTCACCTAGCCAACAAATATTTAATGAGCATCTACTATGTCAGGCATTGGCCTAAGTGCTGGAAACAACATGGTTAGTGACAGAAACACAAAATATATATATTGTTATAGCTGCTATGACAGCCCAAAGCCCTATGTGAGCATGGAAGCAGCAGCAGCAGTTAATTTTACATGAGCTTTTAGAAGGAATAGAGCAAAGTCTTGAGAGATGTGGGTCTTGAAATAACATATACATTTTGAGCATAAATGGGGGAGAAGGACATTCAGAAAGAGGGAAGGACATAAGTCAAAGGATGAAGTACCCCGGTGTACGTGTGGACTGACGAATGGTCTTATTTGGTCAGTGGGTTGGGTGTGTGGGGCTTGGCAGTGAGAGAGGAGACTAGAAGGGAATGGGGTTCAGCTGTGAAGAGCCTTCAGGGCCAAGCTCTGGAGGATAGACTTAATCTTAGAGGAAGCCACTGAAGGATTTTAGGATGACAAATGCCAAAACTGTTTGGGAAGACAATATTCTATGGCTTTCCTAAAAAGTAACAAAAGCACGGATCATCATCTTTGTCCTACAGTTGCCTGAAATAATGTCAAACAAACACCCAAGACAAGGAGTTTTAGTATCTCTTGGGGTGGACCCAAATGCCTCCCACATGGCTCTGCTGAGAGAGACAGAGAGCCTCATCTACCCAAAAGCAACCAACTGGCAACCTCTCCTATCTGGAATCAGGAAGAAAGCAAAAAGACACTGAGACTTCAAAATAAATATGGCTGTTCTCAACTCTGCCTTTGTGACACATGAAAATGTCTTGATTTTTTTAAATTGAAAAAGAGTTGTAGCTCCAACTGGGGAAAATTACGCATAATGCAGTGTATGCCCACGAGAGTGAGTCTTGTATGTGTCACAGTAGAGAATAGTTGGAAACTGCTATTTTCCCCACAGAGAAGCTCCCGAGGCCTTCACTCAGAGTTTTTTTTTTCAAACATATATTTCCAAAAAGTTTGATATCTTCTTTTCAAACCCAGAAGGATAGAAATCACATTTAGAAGGTGCACATGAGGCTGCTACAGACGGGCCCTCTGAGCGCTGGACAACGGTGAGAACTGTAGCTGGGGCTAACACACATTGAGCATTGCTGACTGCCAGGTACATGCTGAAGTGACTTTTACATGGTGCTTTCCTCACAATTACTCCATAAAGTAGACTTGATTATTTCCTGATTTTATAGATGAGGCCATTCAGGCTTAGGGATTTAAGGAACTGACCTAAGGTCCCAGCATGGCAAGGTTGCAAAGCAAGGTTTGAACCAGGACTGTGGGACTCCAGAGCCTGGATTCTTACCTGTAACTTTCCTGGGTTTCTAATGACTTGGAGCAAGTAAGGAAACACAGTAGTTCTTAAAAGCAGAAGAAATATTTTTTTAAACGATAGCAGTCGGGAAGCATTTGGTGGAGTGGCAAACAGCTGTCTAGTTTTCTATTACACCAGAACGCAGCACAGCAACCGACATTCTTAATGGTAAGTCCCATCATCAAAAAGAGGAGAGATACTGCCGCAGAGGAATTCAAGATGAAAATGTATTCTCATATTTTATATTCACTAAAATAAAAGAAAGACACCACACTAATGGAGTACCAATGCTATTGTAAACATATCGAATTAGTAATTGTGACTATTATACCATTACTTTCCATTTGCCATCCCTTAACTGAGAGAAACTTTTCAAGAGTTCCTCTCACACAATTTCAATGATGTTCTTATAATGTGTTTGGCTTTGTCGCACATGATATGCATACAAAGAGGCATTTTTTTTGTGTCTGGAATTTGGAAAAGATTGTGCTTTGCATATGCTTAATTTGAATGATGCCTATAGGAAATAAGCTAGACTTCAAAGGGGGAAGATTGGCATTTGGAGAAGTACAGCATGCACTGCATTTAATGTGTACATCAGGACAAAAAATAGTAATGAGAGAACACACACAGTTTTCTTCCTCCCCGACCAGCCAAATTCTCCACCCTCCAGCCCCATTCAAATAAAGGAGAGAAGAGTCTTTCTTGGTGGATAAGAAGCTTCATTGTTTTACATAATACAAGGATAGAGAAAAAAGTGGGAGGTGGGGAGGTGAGAGGGAAAGGAGAGCCTGATGAGCTCAACAGGAAGTGAGTATAGACAGAGAAGAGAAGACCAAAGACTAAGCCCTGGGACCCTCCTTCGGTAATAGGTCAGAGAGAAGAAGAAAAGCAAAGAAGCCTCAGAGAAGTAACTGGTAAGGTAGGAGGAAAACCAAAGAGCATGGTGTCCTGGAAGCTCAGTGAAGAACTGGATCAAGGAGGAGGAGTGACCAGCCAGGTCAAAAGCTACTGATGCATCAAGGAGGATGAAGACCAAGAACTGGCCGTTGGGATTTAACAACATGAAGGTCATTGCTGGTCTCACCAAGCAGTTTTGGAGGAGTGATGGGGGCCAAAGCTGATGGGACTGGGTTTAAGAGAGAAAGAAAGGAAAAGAATTAGAGACAGTGGGTGCTGGCAATTTTTTTAAGGATTTTTGCTGCAAAAGGGAGCAGGTAAGTAAGATGGAAGCTGGAGGGAGAAATGAGGTCAAGGGAGGGATTTTTAAAGTCGGAGACATACAGCATTTTTGCATGCTGGTGGGAGAGACCAATAGAGAGAAAAATGTATCATGTAGGAAAGAAAGAGCAGAATTACTAGAACAATGCTGTTGATTTGGGGAGAGAAGATGGACCTGGCATGCTAAGTGGAGGGATGAGCCTGGACTGGATGCACAGAGGCTCGTCTGAGGGAAGAGGGGACGGGGAAGATGGGTGCAGATGCTGGTAGATGAAGAGAGGTGGTGGTGGGAGTCTGTGGAAGTTTTCTTCTGACTGTCTTCTCAGTAGCAGAATGCTAAGTGATAGCAGCCACAGAAGGGGCATTTCTCAGAACCTTATCAAAAAGTGAAAGAGTGAGTTTGGAAGCAACTAAATCATAAGAATGCAAAACATGTTCTTTATTCCAACAGAGGACTACCAGGAACTCATTGAAGACATAGTTCGAGATGGCAGGCTCTATGCATCTGAGAACCATCAGGAAATACTTAAGGTGAGTGCCTGGCTCAGGTGGACATGGCAGTTATCCACAGAGCTTCCCGAGTACTGTTGGAGAAGGCTTCTCCTCCTGCTCCTTGTTGCCACCTTTCAGACACAGAGCCTGTCCTGGGCCAAGGTCAGTTTTATACCTTCACCAGACTTAATTTTTAAAAAAATCAGGTTGCTGTCTTTAGTGTTGTCAAGTGAAGTTGTATTTTTTAATTTGGAAACTTGTGGAGGGGCAGGGAGAAATTTGCTTATAAATCCAAACCAACAGCAAATAATGTTTTTCTATTAATTCCAAATAGTTGAGGATCCTTGGCTCTTTATGTATACTTCAAGCCTAAAATTCACCAAAGTTTAAATACTTATAAATAATTAGCAATAAACACTTGTGGTATCACTAATCCTACAAATACTCCCAAATCCCAGTGTTGCATTCATCTGGTTGGGAAAAAGAAAACAGGATTTTACATATTAAAGTTTTATTTATAAAAGTAATTCATACTTCTTAAAACTAATTAGGAAAAATAAAAACTGGAAAGAAGATAAAAATCAGAGGAAACAATTTTTGCAAGTGTTTTTCAGCTAAGCAAGCTACGGCCTAATACTGGGTCATTATAGTTCCATGGGCAAAATGTCAGCGTATTTAAATATTTTGGCCCAGTAACAAAAATTCTGTTCTTTTTAGGATAAGAAACTTATCAAGGCTCTGTTTGATGTCCTGGCCCATCCCCAGAACTATTTCAAGTACACAGCCCAGGAGTCCCGAGAGATGTTTCCAAGATCGTTCATCCGATTGCTACGTTCCAAAGTGTCCAGGTTTTTGAGACCTTACAAATGACTCGGCCCACGTGCCACTCAATACAAATGTTCTGCTATAGGGTTGGTGGGACAGAGCTGTCTTCCTTCTGCATGTCAGCACAGTCGGATATTGCTGCCTCCAGTATCAGTGACTCATTAGAGTTCAATTTTTATAGATAATACAGATATTTTGGTAAACTGAACTTGGTTTTTCTTTCCCAGCATCGTGGATGTAGACTGAGAATGGCTTTGAGTGGCATCAGCTTCTCACTGCTGTGGGCGGATGTCTTGGATAGATCAAGGGCTGGCTGAGCTGGACTTTGGTCAGCCTAGGTGAGACTCACCTGTCCTTCTGGGGTCTTACTCCTCCTCAAGGAGTCTGTAGTGGAAAGGAGGCCACAGAATAAGCTGCTTATTCTGAAACTTCAGCTTCCTCTAGCCCGGCCCTCTCTAAGGGAGCCCTCTGCACTCGTGTGCAGGCTCTGACCAGGCAGAACAGGCAAGAGGGGAGGGAAGGAGACCCCTGCAGGCTCCCTCCACCCACCTTGAGACCTGGGAGGACTCAGTTTCTCCACAGCCTTCTCCAGCCTGTGTGATACAAGTTTGATCCCAGGAACTTGAGTTCTAAGCAGTGCTCATGAAAAAAAAAAAAAGCAGAAAGAATTAGAAATAAATAAAAACTAAGCACTTCTGGAGACATAATAATGTACATTTATTGCCAGCCTTCCTCGTTGCAAGCTTCCACCCTGCAGCAAATGCACTATGCTGACTCTCGCACCTTCAGCTGTGCCCTCCGACACTCTGCTGGCCATTGCCTGAGGGACTGGGGAGTTCAGGTGAAATGTAATTTCCTCACTGGATGAGAATCATCAATTGTCATGAAAAGGAGATTTCACCAACCCTGAGTCAGTATTGCCAAGGGTTCTACGCCCCAAGTGGGCTTCCCATCACAAGGGATCTGAGGTCCAGGTGGGTGTGGTGAGGCCCAGCCTGTCATGTATGCCTTCCTTCCCCAGTCTCAAATGTGAGAGACGGACTCTGCTCCGTGGACATGAGCAGCCCCTTGAAGGGTGGTCTCATTCTTTAACAGTAACAGCACTGCCAGAAACACCCCCTGAATGCCACACGATCATCTCACTTTGGGTCAGGCCAGCAGGGCCTCACGATCATTTCTTGAACTTGAATTTTCAATGTTATTGAATCTTTAAACATTTAAATCCCCAAGCAAAAATCTCATTACAGTGAATAAAAAGGAATCCAATCAAACAAGCCACCACTTCCCTAATGGATGGACTACCTACAACTATAGTGTTTTGTTATTTCAATAACAATTCTATGCACAGCCAATTCTCCATACCAAAGTACTAAAAAAATGTTTAACAAGCATTTTTGAAGAAAACAAAGAGAACTTCATTATGGTTAAACTTGCTTTTCATCTCAGTGTTGCTTTTTTTAACCTGTTAATAACATTGATTCTTAAAAAGTCCTAATCAAACTTCTTTATTTGGATGGGCCCTAAATATTCATTTTCAGATTTCTCTTCAAAAGTTTGAACATCATCATTAAAAAAAAAAAATAGCATTAAAACAAGCACTTGGACTTTGTTATACTGGAGCTTGGCCTATATTTCTGAGTCTAACCATAAGATGAAAATTCGAATGTCACATAAACCCGAGTTAGTGACCGCACTGATGTGAAGGTGAGATGAGCTGAGCTGCACCATTCTGTCCAGGCATGTTAGCAACTTTGTGCTCATGACTGTGTGATCCTGTCTTGCTGATTTCACAAGAAGGCTAGGGATGGGAATACTCTGGGGGTTGGAAGGAGGCTGCATAAACCCGGTCACTATGGAGCATCCTCCACGGGGCAGCCCCATGCACCAGAGCTGTGTTGCTGGTACACGCACAAACCACTGACGCACAGGAGGTATAAAGAGGAGCTTCCTCTCTATTCCCTCAACTACCTTAAGAGATGCTGTGATCCTGTTGGGGGCTGGCTATCTGGAGATACTATTTCTACCTGCTACATCAATATTTATCAAACTTCTGCCTGGTACTCTAGGCCCTGGGGATGCAGCGATAAGACAGACAAGGTCCCTGCCCTCATGAAGCTTACATTTTAGAGGGAAGAGACAGACAAAGAACAGATAAATCAACATGAAAAGTAGCAGCTAGTGGTAAGAGCTATGTTGAAAATTAAAATAGGTTACTGTAACAGATGATTGTGTGGCTACTTTAGGATTGGGGATTATAGATGGCCTCTATGCGGAAATTACATTTCAATTGAAAACTAAATGGCAAGAAGAAACCAGTCTTGGGAAAATTAGGGGGAAGAGCTTTCCAGAGAGAGGAAAACCAAGTGCAAAGGCTGTCAGGCAGGAGCAACCATTTGTGTATATTGTAGTCTAGTGAGAAGGCAGGTCGTACAAGATGAGGCTAGAGAACCAGACACGGCCAGATCACATCGGGCTTTGGAATCTATAATGAGGGGTTTGAGTTATTTCTAAATATGTTGCAAACTTTTGAATGGATTTAAGCAGAGGAGTGAGATAATCTGATTTATGTTTTAAAAGGGTAGCTGTGGCTACTGTGTGAATAGGAAGCCAGCACGGAGGCAGAGAGAGTTATTCACAGACTACTGCAACAGAACAAGCAGCCATCCAGTTGGCAGATGAAGGTATTGTCTGGATTAGGGTGTTGTAGTGGAGATGAGAGAAGTAGAAGGATTCTGGACGTGTTTTGGGGGACAGTGAATAGAATTTGCTGATGGGGATTGTATGGAAGTGCTGAGGGAAAGAAGGAAGTCAAAGATGACTCCTAGTTGCCTAAGAAACTGGTAGATGGAGAAGACTAGGAGGAGCAGGTTCGGGGTATGCAGCAGTTTTAAAACATGTTTGCAAATTCTTTGAGGTTCCTTCCATGGACAGTTGGGGTCTGTGTCACCTCCCCTTGACTCTGGGCTCTGTGACTGCTTGACCAATATTAACATGGCAGAAGTAATGCTTTACGAGGCCCAGGGCTTAAGACACTAGCAGCTTCCACTTCCTCTCCTTAGGACACTCACACTTGAAACTCAGTCACCACGTCATGAGGAAGCAAGCCATAACAGCCTGTGGAGAGGCCATGTGGAGAGGAACCACAGTCCCTCCACCCACCGGCCAGGCTGAGCTTCCAGGCAACAGCCAGCAAAACTTGCCAGCTGCGTGAGTAAGCCATCTTGGAAAGGGATTCTCCAGCTGCTCCAGCTGACACTTCATGGAGCAGTCCTCATTGAACCACAGAAAAATTAGAGATTTGTGTGCAAAATTAATGATTATTATCTTAAATGATTGATAGGTTTTGAGGTGACTTCTTATGCAGTAATATAACAGTGAAAAGGGGAGATGGTTAAGAGTTCCATTTTGGCCATTCTAGGTTCTAGGTGCCTATCATATGTCCAACTGGAGGGTTCAAATAGGCAAATGGTTATACAAAGCCCCAGGAGAGGTCAGGGCTGGAATATAAGTTTTAATGTCACAGAGTAAAGGCATGAGACTTTACCCCGGTTAAGGTCACCTGGGAAACATGTAAATAAAAGAAGACCAGGGAACTCTTAATTCTGGGATTTCCTGTGTGGGCACAGGAACAAGGACTTTGAGGAGCTGCGTATTAAGTAAACAGGAAGAGGTCAGAGCTGAGCTTCCATCTTCCCTCCAAGAGAGCTAGTTCTATGGGTGAACCCTGAATCGGCATGGATCTGTACAGTCCTTCCTTCTAGCTGTAGATATTGTTCTTTAGCCATTTACTGAAGTGCTGCATCTACGGATTTAACAACATCTCCCTTGAATTTCCAATGCTAATAAAAAAGTGTTTGCCTTTTCACACTAACAGACAATTATCTTCACTTTGGAAAATTGCTTCCTCTGAATCATGCCCTGAGCTGTTAAGTGTGTCGTCTGTAGGCACTCACTGGATTTAGGTTTGCAGGTGATATTAAAATGTCATGTGGCAACCTGGAAAAGGCAGTGGCTGCACAGCACAGTGCAAGGACTTGCTTACCCTCCGGCAGATCTTTGCAGGAAGATGCACCGGAGCTGTTGCCTGCAGCTGACCACCACAGCTGGTGGGCCTATGTGCTGGAAAACCCAGGGGTCATTCCAGGCCCAGCTGTAATCTTCTTAGCCCTGAAGAGATGCCTCTTACTGTCAGCATCTCTGCTTCTTTTCACACAGCAGGATACGTCTTGGAGCCTTACCCAAGTCTGCACTACTTCTAGCCAGCATTTGGGAGGCAAATGGACTAGCTGAGGCTGGAATAAAGCAGTTCCTCACCAAGTTGAGGGAATCTTGTTACATATGGCCCTCTAGCTAGGCAAGCCATCAGCTGCCTACGATTTAAGGTCCTGGGAGTGGCCAGTAGGGGCCCATCCACAGAAACTTAGAGGCCTTGGTGAGGCTTCATTTCTGTGACCATCTTCCATTCCAGGGGCTTGTGAGCCCAGCTCAGAGGTGTCCTAATATTTGTAGTGCCCTGCCTCCTTCTCCCTTCAGGCAGTCTCGATCAGCCTGCAGGAGACCATCCTTAGGGGCCTGTTAACACAGCAGGGCTGCTCCTGTGATCCATGTCAGTGATATAGCCATGAAGATATCACTACTCAGCAGGGAGCACTTTCCAGAGAACACAGTGGCATCAAAATAGATTTAGAAAATGAAACCACTCTAATATAGGCAGTTTGCCTTAGTTGAATAAAAGCGATACAAATTAAACCTACCTACTGCAAACAATGACAGTAACTCAGTAGTGCTTGGTTTTCAGAGTGTCTCATAAAGGGGATGCAACTACAGACCTTAGTTACTAATAATTTCTTATTATGTTTTTGGTCATTCATTCATTTATGCAACATATATTTATGGAGAGCCTATTAAGTGCTAGACATTGTAGAAGCCAGGGATACTGCAGGGAGCAAAAGAAGCTCCCTGCTCTTGTGGAATTTAGGTTCCAGTCTGGGGAGACAGACAATAAACAAATGAACATATACTGTAAAGTCAAGTAGTGATGAGTGGTATAAACAAGGAAGGGCTAAAGGACAGAGAATGAGGAGGTGGTGGGAGGGAGCTGCTGTCTTAGGATGAGCTCATCATTAGAGTCATGAATCCAGGCCCCTCCTAGAGCACTGGCTCCTCAAACCAAGCCTGGCAGCACTGGCCCTGGCAAGCTCCTTTATCCGCCCAGCAAGACCTTGGCATTTCATGTCAAGCCAAGCTGACCAAAGCTTCAAGCTGTGAACGAGCCATTTGGCAGTTCCTCAAACAGGTGCCACCTAGTGGTTGCAATATGGAGTCGACCTGTGTTTCTGTCTCCCGTCCCACTGCCTCAGACCTTACATGCCCATAATTCAAGACAAGATCTTACCCAAGGGGCCCTGGGGACTAGGGCTGTGATTTGAGAACTGATTGGTCGCATGTTGTTTGACACAGCCCTCGGAGTTTATTTTGTTTAGATATTTTCCTTTTTTCTCTGCTTGGCAGAGAAAAACTAGTGACCAAGTCCAAACTCACTGATCTAGGTCATTTCAAACTATCAACAACACTCTGAATCTCACATACAAACACCGCATATTCATGCATTCACTGTTACGGTCTAGGCACCAGGGTAGGCTGGATATATAGTCCTGAGTCAGAAGGGAAAAGGAGTTGAAGGAATGATGAGGACAAAATCTACTCCTCAATTATAATCTTGCCTGTTTTACCACTTTGTAGTTCCAGGAGCTCCCTACCACACTCCCCTGCCTTGGATTGTTCTCTGATCCTACACAGTATCCTAGGACTGAAGGATAATTTTGGGCCACAGGTTGAAGTTTTCTGTCTTTTCCCTACAAAACGCAAAAAGTAGAAATGCAAGCCTACCTCAAATTTGAGCTTTGGTGCTGGCTTTGCCTTATTACATGTGTGGCAGTTGAAAAAAATTAACAGCTGCTAAGCAGGAATTGGAACCAATGCCCCAGAGAAGACAGAGCCCAGTAATGTCTGAAGCAGCATGCACAGCAGAACAGCATGGAGGTACAGAGTGTGAGCTTGTGGTGAACCCTGGCCAAGCCTGCTAAGTGCGGCCCTCTGCAGCCTTGTGGGTAACCTATCCTGTGTGACCACAAATTGGTCATCAGCACACACTGTCAATGCAGCTGTGTGTGTGTGATGCCTGATCATGCTATAAAACTGTGGACAGTGTAGCACATTGGAACCCCAATGTTACTTCCAGGTGACTTGGCTTGAAGAAGGCAGCTTTTAGCAGCCACATCAGGTACCTAAACTGGAGTTTTAAGTAATGCAGGTGCCAAGTATAAGAGGCTTGATAGGGCCAGGCACGGTGGCTCATGCCTGTAGTCCCAGCACTTTGGGATGTCAAGGCGGGTGGATCATTTGAGGTCAGGAGTTCAAGACCAGGCTGGCCAACATGGTGAAACCCTGTATCTACTAGAAATACAAAAATTAGCCGGGCGGTAGTGGCGCATGCCTGTAATCCCAGCTACTCGAGAGGCTGAGGCAGGAGAATTGCTTGAGCCTGGGAAGCGGAGGTTGCGGTGAGCCGAGATCGTGCCACTGCACTCCAGCCTTGGCAACAGAGTGAGATGCTGTCTCAAAAACAAAAAACAAAAAAATTAAAAAAAAGAGGCTTGATAAACCATCACTAAGGCTCCCCATGAGGAACTGGGATGACTCAAACAGCATCACTCACCCAGTACCTCCCGGGCCCAGTATTCCTAATGTACTTCTCTGAAAATGCATTATCTACATTTATCACACTGATAGGTGCCTTCTCTAAGATTTATGATTCATAATGCTCATATTCTCCAAGACTCCCATTATGTCCTTTACGGTACCTGGATTTGTATCCCAGTTCTGCCACTTATTAGCTATGTGACCTTGTGGAAGTTATTTAACTTCTCTGTGCCTCAGTTTCTTCATGTGGTAAATAAAGATAATGATAATACCTACAAGATAGAGCTGTTTTGAGAATTAAATGAGTTAATACCTGGAAAACTCTTGAAACATTGCCTGGCATGTAGTAAGGGCCCAATAAATGTTAACTGTCATCCTCATCGTTACCTTTCACTTCTTGAGACTTTAGAAGTTAAACCCAAGACACATTCTTTAAAGGGGTTCACTCTCTGCTGGGTTTCCCCATTTCACTGAGATGGAAAGTTCTTTAGTCACAGTTTTTCTAGTGGGGTATGTCCTAGCAACAGAAAAATTAAAGCTTGAAGTAGGAATGAAAGGCTATGATGCCTGATTTGGGTTCTCACACAAGGCCTTCCAAACACCCACGTCCTCCTGAGCTGGGAAGGTAAAATGAGCTCTTCCAATCGCCTGAGCTTCTCTTAGGTCAGGGACGGCACAGACACAAGTGCACATACACAGCGCAGCCTCTCAATCCTTCATCTTTTTCTGAGTTCCAATCCTCAGCCCCTGGTATGTGAGGATCACAGTACATCTCCTTGCTGAGCCCAGAAGCACATGTTTTCCAGAACTGCCTATTTCTATTCGATGTTTCCAGCATGGCAACATCCGACTTCAGAGTCCAGGAAGGCAGTACTCAGGTCTCTAGGCAGGCAAGGTCAATGAAGACACTCACTGTGGCAGGGTGTGAATAATTTGCATGAAACCTGTGGTCAGTGAAACAAAGCCCCTTTCTGAGACATGAGGACACAGGCCTGGCCAAGGTGGGTCTGACCACTGTGCAGCATGTGCCAGGGAGAGTACAGAACTCAAAGTGCAATGTGCTAACGGAGTGTAGACAGACTGAAAAGAGTGAATTTCATTTTTTTAAACATCATGAATGAGATAGGAAAAAAGCCAGTAATTATACAGCAGAGAAATCAAGCAATACCTTGACCAGATGATCAAAATTAGCATGTCCAATAAAGGACAGATGGATATCATGTGCCTACAGATGTGATAGCCTGAGAAGAACATACCATCACCTATACTGTACTCAAGCCAAAAATGCATCACCTCAATCTCAATACAAGGAAAATGCAGACAAACACAAAATGAAGAATGCTCTATTTTAAAAAGGGGAGGGAAGTTGAAAAACAACTTGCACATCAGTGAAATTTTAAAGCTTGTGTGCTTCAAAAGACACTATTAAGAAGTGAAAAGGTAGCCCATGGAATGGTAGAAAATGTTTGTAAATCATATATCTGACAAGAGACTAACAGCTACAATATGTAAAGAGTTCTTACAAGTCAATAATAATGAGACAAATCACTCAATTAAAAATAGACAGAGGAGGCTGGGCATGTTGGCTCACACCTGTAATCCCAGCACTTTGGGAGGCCGAGGCAGGTGGATCATGAGATCAGGAGACCGAGACCATCCTGGCTAACACAGTGAAACCCTGTCTCTACTAAAAATACTAAAAATTAGCCAGGCGTGGTGGTGGGCACCTGTGGTCCCAGCTACTCGGGAGGTTGAAGCAGGAGAATGCCGTGAACCTAGGGGGCGGAGCTTGCAGTGAGCCGAGGTCGCGCCACTGCACTCCAGCCTAGGCGACAGAGCGAGACTCCATCTCAAAAAAAAAAAAAGATGGACAGAGGATTTTAATAGACATGTTTCCAAAGAAGACAAACAAATGACCAATAAGCACCTGAAAAAATGCTTAACATCATTAGTCATCAGGGAAACACAAATCAGAACCATAATGAGATACCATCTCACCCTCACTAGGATAGCTATAATAAAAAAGACAGATGGTAAAAAGTGTTGAAGAGGATGCGAAGAAATTGGAACCCTCATACACTGCTGGTGGAGATGCAGAATGGTGCAGCTGCTTTGGAGAGCAGTCTGTTAATTCCTCAAAGGTCACACGGGCTACCATGTGACCCAGCAATTCTACTCCAGGAGATGAATAAAAGGCACAAAAAGATTTCTACATGAGATTTCATAGCAACATTAGTCATAATACCTTAAAAGTGGAAACAGCTTACATATCTATCAACTAATGTACAGCTAGACAAAGTGTGGTATATCCATACAATGGAATATTATTTGGCCATAGTTAAATACTGATACATGCTACAGTATGGATGAACTTTGAAAACATTGTGCTACGTGAAAGAAGCCAGTCACAAAAGACCATGCATTATATGATTCCAGTTACATGAAATGTCCAGAATAGGCAAATTCATAGAGACAGGAAGTGGATTACAAGTTAGTTGTCTAGGGCTGGAGAAATTGGTAGGCAATGGGGAATGATTAACGGGTACCAAGTTTCTCTTGGGATGATGAAATGTTCTAGAAGTCATTGTGGTGATGGTTGCACAGCTCTCTGAATTTATTTAAAACTTGAATTGTACACATTAAGTACAATTGTATGAATTGGGTGAATTTTATGGTATGTGAATTATATCACACACAGAAACCAGTAACTAAAAAGGGTTAACTGGTTTTTGTGTTAGTTAACCAGTCAACCCTTTTTAATGACACTGACAGTTTTGAATTTTGACATTTTGAATGTCAAAAATGTCAGTGTCATGGAGGACAAAGAAAGCTGTGGAAATGTTCCAGATTAAAGGAGGCTAAAGAGACATGACAACCAAATACAATACCTGCTCCTAGCCTGGATCCTGTACTGGAGGAATGTGTTATAAATGGTCAACTGACAAAATTGGAACATGAATAGTAGCTTAGATAAAAGTATTGTATCAATGTAAATTTATCAAGCTTCTATCTCTATTGTGGTTACATAAGAGAAAAATCTCTATTTTTAGGAAATATACAATGAAGTATTAGTGGTACAGGATCATAATGTATGTGTAATCTATCCTAAAATCGTTCAGAAAAAAGTGTGTGTGTGTGCATGTGTGTGTGTGTGTGTTTTGCAGGGAAGCAAATGAAATTTAATATTTTTATGAGTCAAAGGAAGCCATCAAGAAAGTGAAAAGGCAACTCATAAAATGGGAGAAAAATTTTGCAAGTCATGTCTGACAAGAGACTTGTAGCTAGAATATATAAAGAACTCTCCATTTGTTTGTGTCCTCTCTTATTTCCTTGAGCAGTGGCTTGTAGTTCTCCTTGAAGATGTCCTTGAAGAGGAAGAATCAATATTGTGAAAATGGCCATACTGCCCAAAGTAATTTATAGATTCAATGCTCTCCCCATCAAGCGACCATTGACTTTCTTCACAGAATTGGAAAAACTACTTTAAATTTCATACAGAACCAAAAAAGAGCCCACATAGCCAAGACAATCCTAAGCAAAAAGAACGAAGCTGGAGGCATCACACTACCTGACTTCAAACTATACTACAAGGCTACAGTAACAAAAACAGCATGGTACTGATACCAAAACAGATATATAGACCAATGGAACAGAACAGAGGCCTCAGAAATAACACCACACATCCACAACCATCTGATCTTTGACAAACCTGACAAAAACAAGCAATGGGGAAAGGATTCCCTATTTAATAAACGGTGTTGGGAAAACTGGCTAGCCATAAGTGGAAGTCTGAAACTGGATCCCTTCCTTACACCTTATACAAAAATTAACTCAAGATGGATTAAAGACTTAAACATAAGACCTAAAACCATAAACACCCTAGAAGAAAACCTAGGCAATACCATTCAAGACACAGGCATGGGCAAAGACTTCATGATTAAAATGCCAAAAGCAATGGCAACGAAAGCCAAAATTGACAATTGGCATCTAATTAAACTAAAGAGCTTCTGCACAGCAGAAGAAACTATCATTACAGTGAACAGGCAACCTATAGAATGGGAGAAAATTTTTGCAATCTATCCATCTGACAAAAGGTTAATATTCAGAATCTACAAAGAACTTAAACAAATTTACAAGAAAAAAACAACCCCATCAAAAAGTGTGCGAAGAATATGAACAGACACTTCTAAAAAGAAGACATTTACGCAGCCAATAAACATATGAAAAAAGCTCATCATCACTGGTCATTGGAGAAATGCAAATGAAAACCACAATGAGCTACCATTTCATGCCAGTTAGAATGGCGATCATTAAAAAGTCAGGAAACAACAGATGCTGGAGAGGATGTGGAGAAATAGGAACGCTTTTACACTGTTGGTGGGAGTGTAAATTAGTTCAACCATTATGGAAGACAGTGTAGCAATTCCTCAAGGAACAAGAACTAGAAATACCATTTGACCCAGCAATCCTATTACTGGGTGTATACCCAAAGGATTATAAATCATTCTGCTATAAAGACACATACACACGTATGTTTATTGTGGCACTGTTCACAATAGCAAAGACTTGGAACCAACCCAAATGCCCATAATGATAGACTGGATAAAGAAAATGGGGCACATATACACTATGGAATACTATGCAGCCATAAAAAAGGATGAGTTCATGTCCTTTTCAGGGACATGGATGAAGCTGGAAACCATCATTCTCAGCAAACTAACACAGGAACAGAAAACCAAACACTGCATGTTCTCACTTATAAGTGGGAGTTGAACAATGAGAACACATAGACACTGGAGTGGGGGCATCACACACCGGGGCCTGTTGCAGGGTAGGGGGCTGAGGGAGGGATAGCATTGGGAGAAATACCTAATGTAGATGATGGGTTGATGGGTGCAGCAAACCACCATGGCAAGTGTATACCTATGTAACAAACCTGCATGTTCTGTACATGTACCCCAGAACTTAAAGTATTAAAAAAAAAAGAACTCTCACAATTCAATAATAAGAAGACAAAGAACTCAGTTAAAAATGGGCAAAGGATCTGAATAGACATGTTTCCAAAGAAGATAAACAAATGGCCAATAAGCACCTGAAAAACACATGGAGTAAAATGTTAGTAACAGGTAATCTGTGAAAAGGATATACAGGTGTTTTTTCTACTATTCTTATGTTTGCAACTTTTTGTAAGTTTCAAATTTTTTTTACAAATTAAAGTTTTTAAATAATCCTGAATGACTTTTCTCTTTGGGCAGTGTAGAGCAGTGCGAAAACTGGTCAGAGGGAACACTATGAGCGTGAGTGTGTGCACATGTTTGCACACCTGGGAGTCTACACATGTTCCACAGAGCACTTCACCTCTCTGCTGTCACTGGCCCCCAGCCCCTGTGGCTTGCCCAGCATGCACAGCATCACATCTGAGCAACATGCTTAGTTAACTGGGGGGAAGGAGGTAGAGCCCTCAGTGCTCCTGAGGTAGACAGAAGTTACCCATCAGTGTGAGCCACGCTGCAGGCATTGTCCCCTTTGGCTGGGGCTGACATAAAGAGATATGGAGCAGGTGGGTTAGGCCTACGCTTTGCTGTATTCTGAGAGACTTGCCATCTTCAGAGTTCTTGTTTCTATACTGCAGAGTTTCCCACTAGGCTCAGAAGGGCCACTCTTTTTCTGGGTTCTCTACCTATGTTGGAGAGGGGAAGGAAAGAGGAACAGGACATATTTATTGAGAGCCCACTTTGTGCCTTTATATATTATTTCACTCAAATGAGACAGAACCCTGCAAGATGGATAAACTGAGGCTCAGAGAGCTTCAGTAACTTGGCCAAGGTCCCATAGCAAGCAAGGGGTGGAACCAGATTCAAAGCTAAGCCTAGACTCCTCACTTCCCCACTTCCACCAGGCACACTTCCTTCAGATACTGGTGTTTTTTTTCTTCTTTCCATTATTTCTCCTCTTTTGCTGTCTGAGTTGAGGTCAAAGCCTGTTCTCATCCCGGGAAATGGAACCAAATCATTGGTGACTGTAATGGATCCAAAAGACCCAGGCAACTTTGGAAAACACCAGCAGGGCTGCCATCAGCCCTGTTTCTTGAGGTCATGGTGATGTTGGCAATCACTCTGAAGGAAGAGGACAGAAATATCTCTTATCTTTGCTTTAACTGCCAAAGCAGACACAGTTTTTAGGGCTGGGTGCCAAGTCAGGGGTACCATGTAGCCAGAGATCCTGGCACACATCTGGATAGCTGTTTGAAGAATCTTCCTGCCAAAGGGGGTTGGGGTAGTGGAGAGGACATCTGAGGGGGAAAGGGATCCTACAACTATAAGGATGGGGTGGTGCATGATGAGGGTCCTAGGAGTGGCCATTCTGACTTCAGGGTATGGCCAAGGGCAATATGCATGGGTACGGAGGGAATGGGGAGGAAAATTTCTTGGCAGTCTCCCCTTTATTCTCTGCTCTTCTCCTCTACTTTTCAGGCCTCCAACCCTCAGCACTCATCCTGTTTCTCATTCTTAAAGGCCTCTCTGTTAGCTGAAGACCCAAAAGAGGGTTGCTAGGAGAATAGGTTGTAAGCCTAGAGCCACAAATAGCCATCAGACAGGAAGGGTCTGCCTACAGGGGCATCAGCTCAGAGGAAAGCAGAGCTGAAACACAGTGATAATGTCATTTGAGTCTTTGGATCCAGCCATGCCTGAAGCCCTGCACTTTTAAATTAAGGGGACCAAAAATTTGCATTTTCACATAAGAAATTTTCAACTGGGTATCTGTCACTTATAAGAAGAATAACATGAATAGCATTCTAACACTGAAACAGTACTGGATTTTCTAGTATGATTTTCAAGTACAGATCTTCTGTAACAGCCAAGGGAGGATGCAGAGAACTTTAGGATAGAGCCATTGCACATGGAAAGTCCAGAATCTGGAGACACTGAAGAGAGGAAGAGAGCTGGCCAGCCCCTGCCTCAGCAGGCCTCTGCTCTAGGGATAGGGTAAGATACTCAAGTCTGGCTTCGTGTCTGAAGCTCTGTAGGGAAGCCTGGAGAAAGGATAGGCCAGCCCCAATTCGAGGGTTCTGCAACCTACAGTTTTTCCTGAAGTTGTTCCAGGTAATGATGGTTGCTACCTTCTGCTGAGCCTATGCTACATGACCAATGTATTACACTGTCTATCGTTTTATTTCTCACAGCAGCCCTGAGAAGTAGAGATATTGGCACAATTTTCTAGATGAAGAACTGAAAGCTCACAATGGTGCAGTAACTAACTAGTCACATAGCTAGTAAGCAGCAGAGCAGGGATTCAAATCTAGTGTATTAGACTCCAAAACCTGTGTTTTTAACAACCATATTGTATGTTACTTCCTCCAAGATGGGTCAATGAGGCAGGGGACGTTGATTGGCTATATGGAGAATTAATAATAATCTTTTCTGTTGGTACAGCCTAGAGAGTTTACAAAGCACAATTGTATATGCAATCTCACTACATCCATTTTACAGATATGGAAACTGAGGCTCAGAGGTAGGAAGTGATTTACTCAAAGTCATTTGGGCAAACAGGATAAACCACCCAGAGATAACTCTCCTTAAATTAAGCAGGCAGTCTGTAGTCTGCGAATACTCATAATGTGTGGTGGGAGGAAGTAGCTGGCCTCACCACACTGAACCTTGAGGGCAGTGATGGTATCAATCTGTCCAGGAAGGTCTCAGACAGGTGAGGGGACCAACAGGTATTGCAGCCACAGACCCAACTGCAGAACACAAATCCCACTACACCAAAGGGCTCTGAATTCACAAAAAGATTCCCAGTTCCAGCCAGGCACCATTTATTTTTCAGCAACACTTGATATGGGCAAATTCCAGTTCAACTAGAGAGATTCAGCTTCCTGGTGTTCCCAGGGGGATCTAGCTTTGAAAAGAGCCCCTTTCTTCTGTCAGGACATCCTCAGCAAAAAAGGCTGCAGGTCTGAGCTGAGCAGCCTGGAGAGTGGGGATTCCAACTCCCCCCGAGAGTGTCTACCTGCCTGGCTTCCTCCCTGAGGAAAGTCACTGTCCCAGCCCAAGCCCTAGGGGCCCTCACTGTTGGACCTGCCCTGATGCTTTGCCAAACTCAGAGGCACCTCTCCTAGACAGACAAGGCAAAGCTGACTTTCACTGTTCCCTGGGTGATCTGCACCTGGAGGAGTGATCAGGCAGGGATCCAGGTGATGGGACAGAAGGGGCCAGGGCAGCCACTGTTGTTCACTGCTGGAAGTGTGCCAGGGGACTGGAAGGTGAACAGCAATCCCACCTGTCTCCTAGAGACTCTGTCCTCCATGTGTAGGGGAAAGTAGGGGATGGGCACACAGGGAGGAATCCAGCCCTGGGGCTTCCTTGAAGCCAAGTGAGCAGCCTTCTGGATTTGTTTTCCCACAAACAGTCTTTGAAACTGGGGCAAGTGTTGAAGGCAGAACAGAGTAAAAGAAGCAGCTTCATGAGGCCAAACCCAGTCTCTCCAGGTCTAGGTAGTCCAGCACAGGTTCTGGGAGTAAATGCCAGCTTTACCACTTGATTTCTTTGGTATGACCTTAACTTTTTGCCATCCTTTCACTAGTATTTATTGAGAACCCTCTGCATATTAGGGCATCAATGCTAAGCAAAAAATGGATTCAGTCACCTTCCTGGAGGTTCCAATCAGTGGAGGAGACAAATATTAATCCAACAACTAGTACCCCCCTACCCCTACCCCCACAGAAAGTGTCAAATGCCCAAGAGATAGATAGTATATAATTAGAGAGACTTCACTCTCTCTGGAAGGTCAGAGAAGGCTTTCCTAAAGAAATGATAATGGAGCTGAGGTCTGGAAGAAGCATAAGAGTTTCCTGAAGAGGGTAGGAGGGGGCACTGCACACAGAGGGAACAGGACAGTCAAAGGCAGGCCATTTGGCAACAGGTGACTGGAAGGAACTGGAAGAAGGCCCATGAGGCTGAAGTACAGAGTGAATATGCAGGGTCTAAGCAGACCATGCAAGAATGTGGGTTTCTCCTAAGAGCAATAGGAAGCCTTTTGAGGTGCTCTTAGCAGGGAAGTGAGATGATCACACTTATCGTTTGAGAAGATTACTCTGGCAGCACAGTGAACAACGTATTGGAATGGAACCAAGGAGCATTCAGGAGGCCAGACAGAAGGTATCAGGTATTTGCCTGTAAAATGGGGGCGATGAGAATACTATCTTACAAGCTGTTGCCAGGATCCAATGAGATACTGCATTTTAAGTGTCTAGTCTAGTACCTGGCACATAGTAAACGCTCAGTAAGCGTCGATATTGTTACTTTTATCATTGGTTCTTTGCAGAGTACACATATTTCTTATCCAGGTCTGCTCCTGTGTGATGGGGTGGAGGGAGTAGTTGTGGTTTCCAGAGTGGAAATGTGATTTGTGTCAAATCACAATGTCGAGACCAGAATCCAGGATGCCTGAAGGCCCGATTAGAATGGCTTGAAAGTATGGATTATTCAGGAAGAAAAACGGGTTCCAATCGCTCCTACTAAGGACGCTGGAGAGATGGTGAACGATCCTTTAGATGGTAAGCCCTAGCACTTATTGAGAAAAACAGGTGCTTCTTTGGTCGGAGAACAGGTGTAGGGCTCGCAGCCGCGTGCGCTCCCGCGGAGGCGGGGGACCCTCGCCACTCCCCCGCCCCACGCCCACCCGCGGGCTTCCGACTCACCTGCTCCCCCGGCTCGGAAACGCGGGCCGGGTGCCGGGCTGCAGGCAGAGGGTGCCCCGGAGAGGAGGTCCCGAAAGCCTCCTCCACACGCCTGCACCGGCTGCCCCCTCCCCAGTCACGTGGCCCGGTGGGTGGGGACCGACCTGAAGTTGGAGAAATCCCGAGCGCTCCCAACTTCGGAGGGAGTCGCCAGTCCTCCGGGCCCGGGCGGTGGACGCTGGAGCCCCGGCTGGCGGCGTGGAGGTGCGTTTCTGAGAAGCCGAGCAGCGGCGCGGGCGGCGGGACTCGAGGCATGGCCCGGCTGTCGGTGATCCCCGGGTCGGCCACGGCGTGGACAGGTGAGCAGGTACCCGCGGCCAGCGGCAGAGATGGCCGGGGCTGCCAGGGCATCGGGCCCCAGAGCCCACGCCAGTCCAGGGGATGCGGGGCCCCCACGCAGGAGGGGGCGGTTGGGTGAAGAGGCCGCGGTGGATTCTCGGACTGCCGAGTCAGTCCCACCAGCGCCGCCGCCTCCTCGCCGGCTTTGCCACCAGGTGAGCAGGGGACGCCGGACGCGGGACGTCGGACGCGGGGGAGCCGCGCGGGGCGTGGACTCTGTGCCGGCCCCGCCCCCCGCGCGCGCACTGGCTGCTCCCCGCGACGTCACGCTCGGCTATAAAAGGCGCGGCTCGGGGCCCTTGCGGCGCTGGAGGAGCTCGAGGCTGAGGCTGCCGGGGGGCCGTGGGCTACCGGGCCGCCGGCGCCTCAGCGATGTTTTACTCAGGGCTCCTCACTGAGGGCGGCCGCAAGGAGACCGACATGCGGGAGGCGGCGTCGCTGCGACAGCAGCGCCGGATGAAGCAGGCGGTGCAGTTCATCCACAAGGACTCCGCCGACCTGCTGCCCCTGGACGGCCTCAAGAAGCTGGGCTCGTCCAAGGACATGGTGAGCCCCCGCCGCCGTTCTCGCCCCGGCCCCGGCGGCTTCGCGCCCGCGGTTTTCCGAGGCCCGGCCGTTGCGGCTTTCACTGAGTCACGGCCCGGCCCGCCGCTGCCCTTGGCTCGCGGTCGCTGCGTCGCGGATTCCTCCCCTTCCAGTACCCCTGCTGCGGTTTCGGTGGGGATTCCGTCGTAGCTTTTCTAGCTTGCGCTCCCCTCGGCTGTGCCTCCTCCCTGGATGTCTCTTCTCCAGTAGAAGGAAGAGGTCCTGCCCTGCCCTCTTGCCCTCGGGTCTGCTTTCTTTTTCCTTATTCTTAATACCGAATTTTGTTCACGGGGCTTGTGCCTCCTACGCTGTGTGGCTGTTCCTATGACCCAGACAGAGGTGATTCCTAATGGCTTTCCGTGAGGGGGAAAGGAGTGGAAAGAGGGTTTTTTGACAGTTGCCAGATCCAGAGGACTTTTGTTGAATCCATTGTCCCCCTGTGCAAAACCCACTTCTCTAGTTTTGGTCCTAACTTTGACCTTCCATCCTGAGTGGGGAGAGAGAAAAGGGGCCAGATGTGAAGGTTTCCTGAACCCCCAACATCTCTTCATCATTCTCCTCTTCCAGCCCCGCCCCCATGGAGTGGGTAGAGGGAGGAAGCCAGGCTGCCGCATCTCACCGACCAGCTCATGTGTGCATTTGGAGCTGGGGTGGGTGCAGTCTTTTTTTCTAGCACAGTTGTTCCTGGCATGAAGTAGAAGCACCTCAGGACAGGGGGCCTGGGGTCAAAGATGGTACTGTCCTCTTTCTATAGAATGGGATGGATGGCTAAGGGTTACCAATATAAAGAACTGTATTTGTCATCCCTCAGCCACTGTAGCCGTCCTGGGCCAAGTTTATGTTTAACTTTGTAGTTTTATCTGGAGTTTTCTTGTAGTTTGATTGTTTTCTTGAATTTCACAATCGCTTTATTCATTTGGGTGGTAATATATGAAACACTAATTAAATGTCTTTTAACAAATGAAATATGTGCTCTGCATAATTTTTCTAGTACTTTTTATTTTAAGCTTTTGAAATATTTAATTTTGGATGTGGTTGTCGGCCCTAGTTCACTGAAATTGCCATTTCTGGCCCCAGGAGGGCAGAGTTTCTGCAGCCATTTCCTTTTTTTTTTTTTTTTTAATTTAACAGCTCTAATGATACACAGGTACATTATATTATACACAGTATAATATAATATACAAAAATTATACACAGTATAATTTTTCTCCTCCCTGCCATTAGTTACTTCTGTGCAGGGTTTGTCTACTTCAGTTACCTTGCTCTGTTTTTTTACAAGTTGTGTTTTTTTTGTTTTGTTTTGCTTTTTGCACAACCCACAGGATAGTTTATCTGATTTATGCTAACCCAGAGTGATAAGTGATTGAAATGTGCTCCTGCAAAAGAGATAACTCTCTTTTCCCTTCTTTCACTTTAAAGCAATCTCGATTCATTTAACAAATCAGGTTCGAGAAGTATTCTTTCCTTCAGGCCAAATAATCCTATCCTAGTTCCTAGAATGCTCAGCAATCAATAAAGAAGGAAGTAGTATATTAAGAGAAGAATTAAAATACAGAGTTTTTAATGCTGGATTTGGTTGTCCCTCGTTGTCGAGGAGTTTCCTAGCCCTGAGAGCTACCTGAGCTTCCTTCTGCCTAGGATTTCTTATACTACTTCATGCTGTGTAAGAATTCCATCCGCTTTCCTGACTCCAGTCTGTCTCAGTTGAGTCACAAAGGGCTGACAGCATACAGCACAGGCAGCAGGCTGCAAAGAGGAAGGAGCCTCAAGAAGCGGGATATTGCCTTGAGTATGACACGTACACATGACAGTTGACTGTAAGGCTCTGAATCATGGTTCATGCTTTCTGTGCCCCACCGTCATGGAGTTGATTTCCCTCTCTCACTGTTTTCACACCTGTAATGTACAAGTGATTGCACAGAACAGCCAGGTTACAGAAACCAAGGCAGACCGAGGTAGGGCTAGGAGAGCCGCAAGCGCTGGGGTGAGGCAGCATGCTTAAACTCTCTTGGAACTGTTGTTGCAGCCTTAGTACAATCTTAGAAGTGACCTTAGAAGTACATTATTATTCTTTTACTTTATAAATACATCTGGGATAGACCAGTGTTGACTCAATTTTCTCTCACTGCAAGGGAAATTTGGAGGATGCTAAAATTAATTGAATAGTTCTTACTTGGAGTAGTTTATAGTATAATCTCGATAGAAGGAGTCCAAGAAAAGGGAGAGGATAGCATCAGAGGGAGATAAGGAAGAGAGAGGAGAAATTAGTTGTTATTGACTTTTGGGTTTGTGAAGATTGTAGGTTGTTTTTCCTCATACCAGCAACCTATATTTGAATTATACCGCTGGGATTTCTGAATTATCTACCTCTTACTATGCTGTTTCTGTAATGTTCACTGCTTGATACCAGCCTGCCAGCTCTTTTAGGACTGGCAGAAGGCAACCATAGGAAATCAAAGGGGGTCATGTTCTCTTGGCCCCAGGAAAGTGCCTTTGCCTATTCCTGTGTATCTGGAGTTGGCTGATACAAAGTCTTCTGTGGAAATTATATTTTTGTCTGGCCCTTTTGCTTTTATCCTTTTATCTTGTATTGTTCATTCTGTATTAGATTAAGAACTAAAACCAGAGATATGAGTGAGTAATATTATATTTGATTTTTTTTTTTAAGAGACGGGTTCTCACTCTATTGCCCAGGCTGGAATGCAGCTGCAGCCACATCTTACTGCAGCCTCGACCTCGCAGGCTCAAGAGATCCTCCCACCTCAACCTCCTGAGTAGCTAGGATTACAGGTGCACACCACAACACCAATCTAACTTTTGTATTTTTTGTAGAGATGGGATTTTGCCATATTGCCCAGGCTGGTCTTGAACTCCTGGTCTCAAGCGATCTGCCCACTTTAGCCTCCCAAAGTGCTGGGATTACAGACATGAGCTACCACACCCAGCCCTGATTTATTTATTTTTTTTTAACTCAATGAAGCTGGAGAAAAACATCTCCGTTCTTGGAAATTTGCCTGTTGTAATTTATCTTGTTTTAGCTACCAGGTTCATAAAAGTTTTTCTCATTGTGCTAAGGACTTTTTAATTTTTAAAAACAGTCATGTTATGTGGTAATATGCTGTCTTTCCTAAATGATATTATACTTACCTGTATACATTAGGCCATATTCTTACTTGTCTGGCAATAGAGTTTTTCTTTCCTACATATGATTGCTTCTGATCATAGCTAAATGCTTTTTCAAAACTGACTAGAATTAGGAATGACGCTGGGGGAAAGATGGTTGAACACAGTAAAGCAAACTTACCATAAAATACCTGAACAGAATCTCTGTCTATTAGAGCAGGTCTGTGTGGTGTGCCCTATAGATTAGCTATCCGTATCACCACAAATCATGGGCTGGAGAATTTCAGAGGCTTAGAAGAGAAGCGTGAAATACCAGTATAACACCAAGATCTGGCACAAACTGAAGATTTGCAGAGTCGTGATTGCATCCTCATAATAGCAAACATTATTTGAATACTTGCTGTGTTCAGGACACAGTCTAGGGGCTAGGACACAAATAGGAAGACAGAAAAGTTTCTCATTATAAACAGGTTTATAGGTTAGGGGGCAGGGAAGGACAGATCAGTTAATTTAATATACAAATATTTATTGAGTACCTACTACATATGTCATGCAATAATTTAAGCCTTGGAGATATAATAGTGAACCAAAACTGAGTTCCTGCCTTGACGGAACTTTCATTCTTGGAGGAGGAGGCAGAAAGTAAAATTAAGTAAATGTATATAAGGTAATAATAATAAATATTTTCCATGGAGAAAATAAATCAGGGTAAGGGGAATAGGGAAGGCAGTGACTGGGGTGGGGTGGAGTCTGGCTATTTTGTACAGGGTTGTCCGGGAAGGCCTATCTGATAAGATTACATTTGAGGAGATACTGAAGGGAATTAAGGAGCAAAGTTTCTCAGGGAAGAGTGTTCTAGGCAGAAGGAACAGCAAGTGCAAAGGACAGAGGCGTCACTGTGCTTGATATAACTGAAGAACTGTAAGAGGACCAGTGTAGCTAGATCAAAATGAGCAAGGGGAAGGGTGATAGAAGATAACATCAGAGATGTAGTAGGAGGCCATTGTGCAGGCATTTGGGTGGTTTTTTAAAATTATTTTTTATTTTTTTATTTTCCACTCTTTTCAGCGCATACCTATGCATTTGGGTTTTAACCTGAGATTGGAAACGAGTGGAATATTTTGAGCAGAGGGGTGATATGATACGACTTATTTTACAAAAAGACTACTCAGGCTACTATGTGGGTTACACTGTAAAGGGGCAAGAGTAGATGAAGCAGGAAGACTGATTAGGAAGCTATTATACAGTAGTTGAAGTGAGAGGTGATGGTACCTCAGAGCAGTGTGATAAGCTGTGAAGGAGACGAGGAAGGATCAGGTTCTGGATATATGTTGAAGGCAGAGCTGACAAATGTAATTGATGCATTGGATTAAGAGTGAAAGAGTAATCAAAGAAGACCACGAGGTTTTTAACCTAGCCATTGGAAGAACAGAATTATCACTTACTGAAGTGGATAAGACTTGCAGGGGGGAGCAGGTTGAGGATGGCAAATAAGAATGAAGAGTTTGCGGGCTGGGCGCGCTGGCTCATGCCTGTAATCCCAGCACTTTGGGAGGCCGAGGCGGGCAGGTCACGAGGTTAGGAGATCAAGACCATCCTGGCAAACACGGTGAAACCCCATCTCTACTAAAAAATACAAAAAATTAGCCAGGCCTGGTGGCGGGCACCTGTAGTCCCAGCTACTCGGGAAACTCGGGAGGCTGAGGCAGGAGAATGGTGTGAACCCAGGAGGCGGAGCTTGCAGTGAGCCGAGATCGTGCCAATGCACTCCAGCCTGGACGACAGAGCGAGCGAGACTCTGTCTCAAAAAAAAAAAAAAAAAAAAAAAAAAGAATGAAGAGTTTGATTTTTGAACAAGTTTAGGGTCCCAATTAGTTACTTAAATGTAGATGCTGAATAGACAATTCTAGAAGAAGATAAGTAACAGCACCAGAAAGCCTGTGCTAGTTGCCAAGATGTAATAGTCAAATGTGCCAGAGGAGTCCAGTGGAAGAAGTGATTTCTCTAACCTGATGTGATGATAAGGATGGAGACCGGCATCTATTTACACCTTTACCATTCCCTTTGAGCCAGCTGACTGTGAGATGGTATGGAGAGAAGGCTGCCTCTAGAGTGTGCTTTGTAGAACCTCAGAGTAGGAAGAATTTTACAGGTTATCTGGTCTAATTCCTTGCCCATTTGTGAATCCTTTCTAACAAAATGCAGCCTCCATGAACAGCTGAGAAACCATTATCTCAGACTAATCCACAAAACAGATAATAATGAGGAATAGGTTGTTTGTTGGGTCATGAGCAAAGGCAAAGAAATAGAACACAGAAGGCCTGGGGCAGTGTAACAGCCTGCCTTATGTTTTTGAGCAACTGCAAACTGAAGAACAATCTGTTTGTGTTTCCATGGGGTAGAATGGGTCACGTGTTATATACTCAGCTAGTAAGCAAAGAGAAGGCACAAATATTGGTGACCTTTTGGATTTCCAAGGTCAGAGATAGAGACATGTATACTGGGCTTGACTCAGGAGTCCATGTTTATCTATAGACTGTGTATGAGGACTAAAATGGAGTAGAATGATTTCAGGCCCTTTTGGGGTAAAAGAAAAAGTGAATGGTATCCATGACCCTCGTTCTAACTAAGCTCTAGTTGTGGCTCTGTGGCTAGCTAGTGACCTTGGATTTCTCTCTTGGGAATAAATGCTACAAAGAAAGCAGACCCCTACCATTTCCTCTGTTTTCTAGTTTGGTTCATTCTGTGGACCACAGAAATCCATTAGTTTCTGTCTGGGTAGCTTGGGTAAAGGGATTGAGAGAGTGCCTTTAAAGTTCTTGCTCAAATTGTGATTCTATGGTATCCTGCACTATAGTCTGATTCCTCTCACCTCTCTTTTCTTCAAACTCTATAGTTTGGTTAGAAGAGATGTTTAAGCAGTGTGGGTGCCAGATTGAGGAACTGTAGCTATTTCACCCAGAATACAGCACTTCCCATAGTGTTCATTTCCTTTAGAAGCTCTTGATGGTGATGGAGGCAGAATATTTGAACTTGCCTGGTTAGAGTTTAGATGCCTCTAGCAGCCACATTTCAGGAAGAGTAGAGAAGCAGGGACTGCTTAGGTTAGTAGCTGCCTTGTTGAAGTTTAGCATAAAGCAGAATCCACGTCAGAAAGACGACTTAAAAATTATGTCTAAATGGCCACCAGGGTATCTGCAGCATCCGTCTAGCAAATTAGTACTGTGTATCCTTTTTTCTTTCTTCTTTTTTTTTTTTTGAGATGGAGTCTCGCTCTCTCACCAGGCTGGAGTGCAGTGGTGCGATCTCAGCTCACTGCAACCTCCGCCTCCCGGGTTCAAGCGATTCTCCTCCCTCAGCCTCCCCAGTAGTTGGGATTACAGACACCCACCACCACACCTGGCTAATTTTTGTATTTTTAGTAGAGACAGGGTTTCACCACATTGGCCAGGATGGTCTTAATCTCCTGACTTCGTGATCCACCTGCCTCGGCCTCCCAAAGTGTTGGGATTACAGGCATGAGCCACTGTGCCTGGCCTCCTTTTTTCTTTTTTTGAGACAGAGTCTCACTCTGTCACCCAGGCTAAAGTGCAGTGTCGTGATCATAGCTCACTGCAGCCTTGAACTCCTGGCTTCAAGTGATCCTCCCACCTCAGCTCCCAAATAGCTGGGACTACAGGCGTGTGCCATCATGCCCAGCTAATTTTTAAATTTTTAAAATTTTTAATTAAAAAAATTGTTTTTGTAGAGACACAATTTCACTGTGTTGCTAGGTTGGTCTCAAAGTCCTGGCCTCAAGCAGTCCTGCCTCAGCCTCCCAAAGTGCTGGGATTATAGGCAAGAGCCAGTGCACCTGGTCAGTACTGTGTATCTTGAAAGACAGGACAGCCCTTGGAAAGCCAATATGTCAATAAACAAATGAGAACCACTTAACCATATTTATAAAACAGTCATAGACTGGGGATACAAATAGTACAAACTCTTTAATATACAAGTATTGAAGGGATTCTGAAAGAAAGAATTCAATGATATTAATCAAGAAAGGCTTTTTGGCTGGGTGTGATGGCCCACACCTGTAATCCCAGCACTTTGGGAGGCCAAGGCAAGTGGATCACCTGAGGTCAGGAGTTTGAGACCAGCCTGGCCAACATGGTGAAACCTCATCTCCACTAAAAAGGCAAAAATTAGCTGGGTGTGCTGCTACGCACCTGTAGTCCAGCTACTGGAGAGGCTGAGGTGAGAGAATTGCTTGAACCCAGGAGGCGGAGATTTCAGCAAGCCAAGATTGCGCCACTGCACTCCAGCCTGGGAGACAGAGTGAGACTCCATCTCAAAAAAAAAAAAAAAAACGGAAAAAAAGGCTTTTTGAAGAAAGAAGGGGTAGAGATTTCTTTCAGTACTATGTCAAGAGCTGAGGATATAGCTGAAATCAAGACAGTCACGGTCCCTGCCCTTGTGCAGTTAACATGCTGGTAGGGCAGGGGTGAAATATAAACAAGTAAATACACAAAATAATTTCATATTGATAATTACTATGAAAGAAATAGTGAGATTTGTTAGTAACTAAAAAGGTGACCTACCTACTTTAAGTTGTATGGTCAAGGAAGGTATCTCTGAGGAAATGACATTTGAACAGAGACCTGGAAGATAAGAGGGACCTAATTATTAGAAATGTTAGGGGAAGAACATTTCAGGCAGAGGGGACAGCCGGTGCAAAGGGATTGGAATGGGAAAGAAATTTTGAGCAAGGAAGTGAGTGTGGATGGTGTTGAATTTGAATGAATAAAGGGAGAGTGGTTTGTATATGGAAGGAGAGGCAAGGGCCAGTTGGTACAGAGCTGTATAGAGAAGGGTAAAAAGTTTGGATTTTTTCTGAAGAACAATGGGAAGCCATTGAAGGGTTTTGAGTAAAGTACTGTATTACCTGACTTATGTTTTAAAAAGCTTACTCTGGTTTCCATGCAAAGAATGGACTGGAGAAGGGTAAAAGAAGAGGCAGAGTGCAAGTTAGGAGGCTGTGACAGTACAGATAAGAAATTATAGTGGTTTGGATTAGATTGGAGGTAGTAAAGATGGGGAGAAGCAGATCAATTCCAGGTGTGTTTCAGAGTACAATAGCACTTTTGATGGGAGGTCAGGAAATGAAAAAATCAAGAATGGATGTATGGTGGTGCCACTTACCAAGGTTGCTGGAAAGGAATTAACCCAATATGTTAAAACTGAACAAGTCTTTGGAGCTCAAACCTCCTTTATGACTGATCAAGAGAGTAAGGTTTGGAGAAAAGTAATGCTCATAGAGGTTAGTGATTTGCCCAAGCTAATATGTGACAAGTGGTAATTTGCTGAAAGCAGAAAGCCTTCATGGAGTAATAATTAAAAAGATGAGATTGGGAAGGAGGATGAATGGTAGTGGAAGGTCTTGAATGCTAAATTGAGGATTTTTCTTTGTTACAACTAGCAAGAGAACCACTGTGGGGGAAGAGGACCATGAAAGTAATGTTAGGAGATTGGGCTTAGCAGTAACGTAAATGAAGAAGAAAATAAGAGGAGGCAGAATTTCACCCACCGAGATAGGGAATAAGGGAGAATGCGCAAGTTTGATAGAAAATATCAGTGGGATAAGTTACATTTGAAGTGCCTGTGGAATATCTAAGTAGAGAAGTTGAAAAAGGCAGTTGGATCTATGGGTCTAGAATTGAGGTGACATCTGGACATGAGATAGAGTCATCATTATAAAGGTAGTAATTTATGCAATGAAAACAGATAAAATTGCCCTGGGAGTATATGTAGAGTGACAAAGGACCAAAGATAGAGCGATGAGGAACACTAACATTTAAGAAATGAACATAGGCAAAGGAACCAGTGAGAGAGACAGGAACAGAATAAACAGGTGGTTTTAGAGGCCAGTGGAGGAGCGTTTCAGGATAAATGAAATGTTGAGTTTATTGCAGCATTGTTTCTAATGGCAAACATATGAAAATAATCTAAATGCCCATTAGTAAATAGTTAAGGTATGTTTATACCACAAACTTGTCTGTCAAGGATGTGCTGTTTTAAAATGCAGAAAGTAGGGCAGACATAAGAAAATAGATGCTAAGCTGGTTATAAGATAACCTGGCATTATACCTGCCTAAGTTACATTGTGTGTGTGCACATGCTTTAGTTTTTGCATCTGGCAGACACTGTTAGTTGGCTAAATTATCACCCATCCTTAGCCCTTTTCTATATGCTGAACTCCTCTATAGAGATTATAAAAGCTAAATTCTCTCCCAATGTCTGTTAGAGCTAGGAATGGCCATATGAGTTCTGACCAAGAAGATATGGGCAAAAAACTGCTGAAGGAACTTCTGGGAAAGCTTTTCCTTTTCTGATAAAAGCAATTGATGGTGTTAGTGTAGTCCCTCCTCCTTCCTCATTTCTTGAATGTGGATATAATGCCTGGAGCTGGGGTATTCATCTGTGACCATGAAGGAATGTCCAAGAGAATTAACAGAGTCAGTAGCCCTGAAGTTGTTAAGCTGCTGAGTTAGTATCAGCAGCTTCTATGTCTAGACTTCTTGTTATGTCAGAAAAATAAATCTCCATTTAAACTACTGTAAGTTGGCTTTTCTTGTGGCTGAACTCTTTTCTGCTACATGGGGTATATTTTTATTTAAAATTTTTAAAAATGTAAATAATTTAAAACTTTTAAAAATTTAAAGCTGTTGCTTGTGTTAGGGATCTCCATATCTCCAAGTAAATGGTGATACTGCTATTTCTTAATTAACTGTTTTCATCACTATCTATCTAGTCTTACTTTTTTTTTTTTTTTTTTTTTTGAGGCAGGGTCTCGCTTTGTTGCCCAGGCTGGAGTGCAGTGGTGTGATCTTGGCTCACTACCACCTCCACCTTCTAGGCTCAAATTAGTCTCCTACCTCAGCCTCCCAGGTAGCTGGGGCTACAGGTGTGCACTACCATGCCTGGCTAATTTTTGTATTTTTTGTAGAGGCAGAATTTCACCATGTTGCCCAGTCTGGTCTTGAACTCCTGGGCTCAAGCAATCCGCCCGCCTTGGCCTCCCAAAGTGCTGGGATTACAGGTGTGAGCCACCGCACCTGGACAGAAAATGCTTTTATATATTAAATGAAAATAGAAAATTTCAGAACAGTTTTATAGTATGGTTAGTCTTTTATATATTTATAAATGTATTAATATTTTTTGAAAGATATATTTCTAAATTTAATGGTCATTATTTGTTGGGAGTGGGACTGAGAAGGGTTTGAGAGATTGGGGAGGTTTTTGCTTTTAATTTTATTTATTTATGTATTTGTTCATTTATTTATTGTTTTGAGATAAAGTCTTGCTCTGTTGCCCAGGCTGGAGTGCAGTGGTGCGATCTAGGCTCACTGCAACCTCGGCCTCCTGGGTTCAAGCAATTCTCCTGTCTCACCCTCTCTAGTAGCTGGGATTAAAGGTGCATGCCACCATGCCTGGCCAATTTTTGTATTTTTTCTTTTAGTAGAGACGGGGTTTTGCCATGTTGGACAGGCTGGTCTCGAACTCCTGAGCTCAAGAGATCCGCCTGCCTCGGCCTTCCAAAGTGTTGGGATTACAGGCGTGAGCCACCGTGCCTGGCCTTTGCTTTTTATTTTATATATTTCAGTGATACTTAAGTATTTTACATTGAGCATGTGTTTGAACCTTTTTTCGTTACTAAAGAACAAGTAAAGGAATAGTCAGCAGGGCCAAATGCACTAGAAAAGTCTGGTAAAATTAAGGCTGAAAATGTCTATTGTATTTGGAAATCAGAGGTAATTATTGGTATGGGATAAGAAGTGATCTCAGTGAAGAAAATATGGGATATCAGAAAATAGATGTCATGGTTTAGTCTTTTTTTAAAAAGACCATTCCAGATAAGGAGGGTGATTAAAGGAGGCTGTAGAGTAAAGGCAGCAGGATCTGACATTTTGTGGAGGAGTTTTCTCCCCAATATCTAGGAACTTTTAGTATGTTTTATAACTTTTGGAAGAAGAATCCAGTAGAAAGAGAGGAAAATACAGAAAAGGGATGAATTCAAGCATAATGATTTCAGAACTTCCCTCGTTTGTCTCATCTGTCCACTAATGATTAGGTTCCTTTGCAAGATTAAGAACCATATAAAGTGTTTAGCAAGACCAATGTAGGAAGACATCCCCAAACTTTAGGTAAGAGGGCTTTGTTTAGGTGGTCTTTGAAACTCCTTCCAATCTTCACTTCTACAAGTCCAGTTTTATCTGAGTTGGTCCTGGTAATCATGGATGTAACAGAAACAAACACCCTGCTTTAGTATGGCTTGAGCTAGGAATCCATTCTTATTGGTGAGAGAGATTCGAATGAAACATTTTCATTTCTTTTGACGAGCAAAGCATTATCCCAGTGTTGCATCACAAAATCTGACAGAGTTAGCACTTCCTCTAGCTCCTAGTCAAGCTAAGAAGCTCTCATTTTCTTTACAAGTGCCTCTCCCTCCACTTTTCCCAAAGATACCAATTTAGAATGTGCTTTGCCAAGAATCAGTGTATTTTGGGAATCCATTTCTTCATCTCACTAGGGTTACAATGAGTCATGGCTGTGACTGCATTCTTCCTTAGGAATCTGAAAGGTGGCAGATACACTGAAGACCTCCAGTGCCAGCCCCTCCCCTTGAAAGGTTCTAGGCTCTGGGCTTCTAAGAGTGACTTCCTTCCCCATAGAATGAGAGTGTCATCTGGTATATGTTAGATAGAAACTTGGGGTGAAACACTCTCCTTTGAGGGATTTTAGGTTAAACACTCTCCTTTGAGGGATTTTAAATGGTATTGTAGCCGGGACATAAGATATTTGTGTATACAAATTTCTCCAGTCAAAGGATTTCTTTTCAAGAGATATCTTAAACTTTCTGGAGGCCACTTTGAATAGAAACAGTGGAGCATGATTATATCTGCCCTAGGAACTCTCCTAAGCTCTATCAAAGTGTAGACTTAAACTCACACTTCTCATTCTGCTTCTTAACATTAGGCATCCTGGCATGCATATAAGGTCTAATTAAGTCCCCTGCTTCTTGGTCAGTGTCTTTCCCCTTCATACCTCCACTTTTTGGGCCATTGAAGGGAAGGGAAATGGATGACAAGATAGGGCAGGAGAAACCAGTGTTTTGAGGTCCAGGGGATGCCAGCATCGATGATTCTTGTGTGTTCTGTCAGGTTTCAAAGTGTGTCTGCTGAGAGGCTTGCTCAGCAAGTGTGAATTCCTGTCTTTTCACCCTATCCACCCATGGGTGACTCAGTCCACAGGACAGCCAGCCACTAAGGCTTCTGCAGGCTGCATCTGAAAGATAAGAGAGTGAGACTTGACACAGAAGTAGGCAGAGCTTCTGAATACCTGTGTTAGCTAAGTTTCTTCAGCCTATGAAAATGAGCTGCCCTTTCTATAAGGCAGTGATTTGCTGTCACCTAGGAAGATACAGAGATTACTTACTTTAGACTAAGACCACTTTTCCCTTGAAATGCTCTTGTAAGGGGAAGAAAGGTAGCAGGCCTAGGTTAGTCCAAATCACAAGGGTTCTCAGTTCTCTTAAGCCCTAGAATATTTATCGGCCCTCTCCACATTTCCCAGTGTCATATCTTGCATATTCATTCATTCAGGGTGGCCTACTGCAAATTGGTTTATGGTACCTGCTCTGACAATACCAGTGAAGTCCTCACTTGAAGGAAGTATAAATAAGAAGCAAAGATAGAGCTCAGTTATGGGAGGCTCCTTCATTATTTTTATGGCACCTGGGGGACAATGGGAAAGAGGGATGTGGCCTGTCACTAAGAAGTCTCTGCTTTCTATCCCTCAAGCAACCTCATAATATTCTGCAGAGGCGCCTCATGGAAACCAACCTGTCTAAGCTCCGAAGCGGCCGTGTCCCTTGGGCCTCTAAGACGAACAAACTCAATCAGGCTAAGTCTGAGGGGCTAAAGAAGTCTGAGGAGGATGACATGATTTTGGTTTCTTGCCAGGTAATGTTCTGAGAACAGCTTTTCCAGGGTTTTCTGCAAAGTAGGATGTGGGGCCCTCTCCTCCTGACTTTATAGAGTGTGGGTCTCATGGAATTCATAAGTGAGTTTTAAAAGGGGCACTCCATGCAACACTGGAAGTGTATGCAACATTTTGTAAGCATGTGCATCTTTATGGGAAGAAGGAACAAAGCTTTCATCAGATTTACAAATGGGTATGTGATTTTTTTAAAAAAGATTAAGAGCTATTTGGTGTATAGCATGAAACACCTAGAGTTTTTGGGGGATCTTCTGTCAGCTCTGGATTCAGCAGGAACAAGAGCCAGTCAAAGGCAGACTTAGCAGTGGGTAAAGATGGGACACTATAGCCCATAATTGGGAGGATGCTCTCCAACCCTGCCTTTCATATGACATCTGCTGCTTGCTGTCAGCATCTCCTTTCCCTTTTGCTTCTCTGGCTCTTATTGAACAGTACATTTCCTCCCCACAGTGTGCTGGAAAGGATGTGAAAGCCTTGGTTGACACAGGTTGCCTATATAATCTCATCTCTTTGGCCTGTGTGGACAGATTGGGGTAAGTAGCCACTTGTGCTGAGTGGAACTTAGATGTGACTGTACTCTTCGCTTCACTCTATTTTATGGTTAGAGATGGTGAGGGTCTCTACAGCAGCTCAAAGAGAAGTATGCAGAGTTCAGATCTCAGCTGGAACCAGAATCCTTAGTAGAGGGGAGGAGTAGTGGGTTATCGGGCAAGTGGGAGAAATCAGTGAGCAGGGAAACCTTTGGCTTTCTGTTAACTCCCCCTATTAAGTTTTGAGCAAAGACTTCTAAACTTGAATGAGAGAGCCTGAGACCTCTGGCTCATTGTGTGCCCTGCCCTGATCCACTAGATAGCAAATTAAAAAGAGCTGTCCTGTTGGTATACTCCATCCAGATGAGTAAAAGTAGGGATGTGGTGGGGCTTAGCTTACTCAGAGTCTTTCTGGAGGATGCATTGCAGGTCCCCAAGAAACATCCATCAGAACTGAGAATAGGACTGCAGCTGCTACTGGGCCTGGGCCATCATAAGGGTAATTAGCCAGTAGTTTCTTTTGTTTGTTTTGTGTGGCGGAGCCTCACTGTGTTGCCCAGGCTGGAGTGCAGTGGTGCAATCTCAGCTCACTGCAACCTCCGCCTCCTGGGCTCAAGTGATCCTCCTGCCTCAGCCTCCCGAGTAACTGGGACTACGTGTGCGCCACTATGCCTAGCTAATTTTTTGTATTTTTTGTAGAGAGGGGGTTTTGCCGTGTTGCCCAGGATGGTTTTCAACTCCTGGGCTCAAGCAATCTGCCCGCTTCAGCCTCCCAAAGTGCTAGCATTACAGGCGTGAGCCACTGCACCCAGCCCTGAGCTTTTTGTGTGGTAAAAATATGAAGTATAGTGCAACATGATGGTTCCAGAAAGACTAACAATGTCCTGGTGCATAATTAGGCAGCAGACTGCCATGATTCCAGAGGAATTAATAACCATCTGTAAAACTGCAATTATTTTTCTTTTGGATGGGCTATAACACCAAAAGAGAGGAAATAGAGGAAAGCAGAAGTATTGGCACAGAAAGTCCATAATTAAGTATTTATCCACCAACCCATAATAGCTCGGGTGCTAGCTATTCCAATCAGCTTATGTAACATGTGAAACCTTGGTACTGTTTCTTTCCTTCCTCCCCTGCACAGACAAGTTAAATTAACAAGGATTTTCTCCATGATATTCCTTGCTGATATGAATATCAGTGCACTTACCAAATAAGTACTTGCCTCCATTAACATTATAGTCTAAGACAGACTGATGAAGACAGAGTGAAATAGAAAGGACAATGAGAAAATTACACATTGAACAAAGCACCTTATAAAATTAGGATTAATCTGACCTCTAGTATCTGTTACTCACAGATGGGTAAAAGGATGTGTCAACTCAATTGCCTCACACAATAGTGGGGACAGTAGGATACAGAATAGGATTCTCTGAATATATCAGTTCCCCTCTCTTCACCAATACACATAAGTGATGTAAGGTTTTTGAGAACGGGAGATGAGTCTTTAGTGTTTTTATATCCCCCTGGCATGTTTAGGACAAAGTGCTGGAACAACATATGTAGGATGGCTAGCACTTTTCTGTAGATTAATCCCAGGAGATCCCTGGAGAATTCCAATTGTAGGTCAGAAGGTAGGCATTGCAGGATTCTACCAGGAATCTCTGTCAAGGGGATTTTGGTATCTTCCTCTTTGGTACAGACTCAAGGAGCATGTCAGATCCCACAAGCATGAAGGAGAAAAGCTTTCTCTACCCCGGCATCTCAAAGTAGTGGGCCAGATTGAGCACCTAGTGATCACACTGGGCTCCCTCCGCCTGGACTGCCCAGCAGCTGTGGTTGGTAAGCAGAATTGAGGGCTGGACCTATGGACCCTAACGGAAACCCTCTCCCTACCCCCAACAAAACCTCATGTCATCTCATGCCTGTAAATATTGACTTTTTCAAAATGGTTCCCATTTTTCTGTACTGTAGACCTTGTCCCAATTTTTGTTCTCCAAAGTAATAGATGGGCCCTGAGCTACATTCAAGACATGTTGAGAATCAATCAGTAAAACAAATGTGGAGGTCAGATAAAAAAAAAATTCGGCCAGGTGCGGTGGCTCATGCCTGTAATCCCAGCACTTTGGGAGGCCGAGGCGGGCGGATCACGAGGTCAGGAGGTCGAGACCATCCTAGCTAACACAGTGAAACCCCGTCTCTACTAAAAATACAAAAAATTAGCCAGGCGTGGTGGTGGGCGCCTGTAGTCCCAGCTACTCGGGAGGCTAAGGCAGGAGAATGGTGTGAACCTGGGAGGCGGAGCTTGCAGTGAGCTGAGATCGCGCCACTGCACTCCAGCCTGGGCGACAGAGCAAGACTCCGTCTCAAAAAAAAAAAAAAAAAATTCAAGGAGCAAGAGGCCGGGCGCAGTGGCTCACGCCTGTAATCCCAGCACTTTGGGGGGCCAAGGCGGGCAGATCACCTGAGGTTGGGAGTTTGAGAGCAGCCTGACCAACATGGAGAAACCCCGTCTGTACTAAAAATAAAAAATTAGCCGGGACTGGTGGCGCATACCTTTAATCCCAGCTACTTGGGAGGCTGAGGTAGGAGAGTCGCTTGGACCCGAGAGGCAGAGCTTGCAGTGAGCAGAGATCGCGCCATTGCACTCCAGCCTGGGCAACAAGAGCGAAACTCCGTCTCAAAAGAAAGAAAAAAAAAAAGGAGCAAGAAAACACATTTTTATGTACAGGTGAAAATGTCCCTTGAGAGCTTTCCATGAACTAGTTAGAGACAGAGAGCAACTTACTCACTCCTTTGCCATAAATCCCTTGATAATTTCCCACCAGTTTCCACACTTCTCTACATTTTACTCTTGACTACTCCAAGTTCTTGGTTTTTGTGTAAAGGCCTTTGTCCTTTAGAGTAAAAAAGACCTGGGTTTGAATCTTGGCTCTATTGCCTTGTAAGTTTAATGATCTAGGAAAATTACTTAATATAACACATGCTCGGCCAGGCGCGGTGGCTCATGCCTGTAATCCCAACACTTTGGGAGGCTGAGGCGGGTGGATCTCCTGAGGTCAGTTCGAGAGAAGCCTGGCCAACATGGCGAAACCCTGTCTCTACTAAAAATACACAAATTAGCCAAGTGTGGTGGTGGGTGCTGGTAATCCCAGCTACTCCAGAGGCTGAGGCAGGAGAATTGCTTGAACCTGAGAGGCAGAGGTTGCAGTGAGCCGAGATTGCGCCACTGCACTCCAGCCTGGGCAACAAGAGCGAAACTCCATCTCAAAAAATAATAATAAAATAAAAATAACACATGCTCAATATATGTTTATTGGATGTTATTGGATGGATGGGTGGAACCTAATAGTGATTAGGCCAACTTCTAAGCAAGCATGGAAATGGCTAAATCTTAATCATTTTTTTGTTTTTATTAGATGACAATGAGAAAAACTTGTCCCTTGGTCTACAGACTCTCCGATCTCTGAAGGTAAGATTGACTCCACTTACCCCTTGATACTTCCTCTCTGAGGCAGGTATCCTCTTACACAGGAACTCATAGTGGTATCACTGACAAGTTACCTGTTTTCAGTGCATCATAAACTTGGATAAGCACCGGCTGATCATGGGGAAGACAGACAAGGAAGAAATCCCTTTTGTGGAGACAGTCTCTTTGAATGAAGACAAGTGAGTGCCCAAATGGGTCAGATCAAGTCACATCCATTTGTCATCAGCTGTGAGCAGGGTGGTGGTGGTTCTCAGACAGGACATGGGGTTGTATCCTGTCTTTGGCTTTCAATTATACTACAAATCCACCCTTCCCCACACCCAGAGTTCATCACCCCACAAAACTCTGTAGTGCACACATCAGAATGAGCAATGGTGATGCCACACAGAGTGGTAGGGAAATGACTAGCTTTGAAAGCAAAATTTTACTTGCCTTCAGCTTAACTTTTTTTGAATTTGGCATTATTTCTCCTGATATTTATTTCTCATTTCAGCACTTCAGAAGCATAACTACAGCCTGCAGCATGTCTGCACGTGTGCATACACACCGGGTTGACAGATTGAGAAAACTGGGTTTGAACCAAATGCCGTAGTGACTTGCTGTGGACCAAGTCTTTCCATCTAATAGAAGCCCCAGGGGCTCCTTCCCATTCAGACCTCTCTAGACTATAGTCTATGCTTAGAGTTCTTGTCTGGTTATGGCCATTGTTTTTTACTACTTTGATCACTTAACTTATAGACCTTTTTTGACACTGCCAGTCTCACTTGTGGCCTATTTCTCTGCTTCTTCCAGGAATTTGCTTTTATTAGTCAAGTATAGGGGCTGCCAGGTTCTGTGTCTCCATAGATATATGTGCTTCTTTTCCTATAGCTAAATGTATAATCAACAGGAACCTGACCTTTACCTCCTTTCAGCTGTTTCAAACAGGTGCCAGGATACCTATGTCTTAGAATTAGAGTTTCTTCAAATTGATTCATTGATTTCTCAAGTATGGATTATGTGAAAGAGCCCAGGGACATCATCCATTACAGTTTAACTTTCATTTAAAGGTCCAGAGAGGCAAGTGAATTGTCTAAGTTCATATATTAGGTCAGTGACTGAAGGGACCAAGAACACAGACCTGATTTCCAAGCCAAGACTCCCATGCTGCTGCATTTGTATTCAAGCCTTTAACAGGAGGGCAAAGAGGTGAGAATGTGTTTAAAAAAAAAAAAAAAGGCAGAGCATGGGAGGAATATTCTCTGGAGATGGATGCTAGGATGATTTGGGTAGCTCTCCCTCCTGTGTGCCAAGCCCACTAAAAGTTCCTTGCCCCAAACTGTCACATTTAGGCCCTCATCTTGGTGCCTAAAAACGAGCGTACAAAGATGAATGAAATGGTTTCTCACTGTGAACCTCTTGGAGGAAAGGAGGAACCACAGACAGAGGAATATTAATCCCTCTCTGATATGGAATTGAAGGCTTAAGTAAATCAGAGTGTCACTGTCAGACATTGATTACTCCCAAGATCCGATCAGCATTTCTGCCCATCCTATTATGTGTCTGTCAAGGACTGAAGTAGCTGGAAACCAGGAGTAGAGAAAGATGGGGGAAAAAAAAGAGCAAGGCCAGAATAGAAGGGAGTAGACTGAGTAGAATCAATTGGTGGAGAGGCCTATCTAGATAAACCTTTCTGGGAGGCAGGGAATGACATTTTCAGGCAGGGAATTGAGATGTTCAGTTCTGTCCTGATACAAGGAAAGAGGCAGAGCAGGAGCCGGCAATGTTAAGGACAACTTTTTATAACTGCCCAGTATTTCCTGACCCCTGTCAAAGGTTGGGGAGAATACAAGGTTTCTTGAAGCTTTTTGACTGGGGTGTCACATTAGGCACACAGGTGTCTATAATGGAATCTCCCCTTCAGTTTGGTCATAGAAGTGCTTGGACAAGTCAGAAAAATAGCTAGCTGTGGGTATCCCTTTAAGATATTCCCAAGTCTACCCTGTGTCATAGCAGTAGTTCTCAGAGTGTTTGTTTAAAGGATCCCACTTTGAACTTTGCCAAGTACTACCAACTACCTTGTCTGGTGTTCAGCAACTGCCCCTACTGAACAGCCCTTTGGAACTCTGAATGATTTGGGCCTCACAGAAGCTCCCTAAAGCCTAGGAACTTGGTGACTATCATTTGAACAACTAGGCAGCCATACTGCAGTCAGTTGTCATGGGGTCATTCCCTAGGCCCCCTTCCTATCAGCCTCTACCTAAAGAAGCTAGATAGGAAGCTAAGCACAGCCATGGTTGGGAGGCTACATCTAAAGCTCATGAGGGGTGATCCCGGGGTTACCAGCCTTCAGCACTCCCTCTAGCAACACCCCATTCTCTTACCTAGCGGGGATTTGTACCTTTCCACTGAGGCCTCTCCATGTTCCTTCCCTACCTTTCATGGCAATACTTTGGCCTGCCTCTTATCCTGGTACTAAGTTGAAGTAAAGCTCACCCTTTACTTCCCTACTTGAAAGTTCTACTCTGAGCCTTGACTCTTAGCCACAGTGAGGCATGTTGAAGGTTCCTGCTGGTTTATTCTTTTTTTTTTTTTTTTTTTAGACAGAGTCTCACTCTGTTGCCCAGGCTGGAGTGCAGTGGCACGATCTCGGTTCACTGCAAGCTCCGCCTCCCGGGTTCATGCCATTCTCCTGCCTCAGCCTCCCAAGTAGCTGGGACTACAGGCGCCTGCCACCACGCCTGGCTAATTTTTTGTATTTTTAGTAGAGACGGGTTTCACCGTGTTAGCTAGGATGGTCTTGATCTCCTGACCTTGTGGTCCGCCCACCTCAGCCTCCCAAAGTGCTGGGATTACAGGCGTGACCACCGCACCCGGCCTTCATTCACTTTCTTTAAATGCCTCCAAGTTGATTATTCTCCTAGCTCATATCTCCTTGATGTGCATGAGGGAGCACTGGGTCTAATTTTTGGGGGCTGAGAAGGTAAGAAGGTGAGGTCAGTTTTTCCCAGGAGTCCTAAAAAATTCTGGTACCTTACATTGAGGGTGTGGGAGAAAGGGTGTCATAGTTCTGAAAATAGGCAGTAGCATGAAGCACCAGACCTGTCTCATTCCTTATTAGATGTCTATCTCAAATAACAGAGTTTGAAAAATACTGGTTTTATCATTTGATATTTCCATGCCTGACTCGGGAAAATAACATTTTCTGACTTTTTTCTATTTTCTTGCCCTGCACAGACCCTACCTGGTACAATTTTCTATTTCTTAGCTCAAAGTGTCTATACAATGGGTTGCCTGGTATGTCAGCTGCCCTCACTCTTGTGTAATAGAAATATATTGCCAGGGTGGGGACGTGGAGGAGACGAACTGGATTCCTTCCTCCTTCTGTTGCCAGGCCTCTCTGCATTGGCACTTTATCCTTTCAGTGTTTCTGGCTGTGTTGGTTTCATTTGTGAGACTGATGTAACAATAAAGTGAAATCTTCCCCTCTGTGTGCTTGTCTGACAAAGTCTTTGTGTCAGGGCCCCAGTCTGGAAAGTCGGGGAGACTAGGTAAAGTCTAATTGCATCAGCATTTTTCTCTTAGGGTCTCCTGTTCCTCCATTGCTACTGGCCCTTCAGGTGTCTCTTATTGACTGTATGTCGAGCACATTAGCAAACCTCACTGAGCTTGGTTTTGTAATCTATAAAACAGAAGTAATTAAAGTGCTTACCTCACAGTGTCAAATAAGAAAATCCATATAGAGTGGTTGGCATATGGTAGTCACTCAGAACTTCATATACGGGAACAATCTTTTATGGTGGACCTGTCAGCAGTCCGAGAGAACACTTCTAGAAAAGGAAATATAGCTGGACGCGGTGGCTCACACCTGTAATCCCAGCACTCTGGAAGGCTGAGGCTGGAGGATTACTTGAGCCCAGGAGTTCAAGACCAGCCTGGACCACATAGCAAGACCCCCTTCTCTACAATTTTTTTTTTTAATTAGCCGGGAGTGGTGGCATGCACCTGTAGTCCCAGCTACTTGAGAGACTGAGGCAGGAGGATCACTTGAAGCCGGGAGGTCTAGGCTGCAGTGAGCCATGATTGAGCCACTGTACTCCAGCCTGGGTGACAGGGCAAGACCCTGTCTCAAACAAAAAAAAAAAAAAAAAAAAAAGGAAATATTTAGTTCAAACAGGAGAGGTTTGGGAAGGGAAAGAGTTGAATGAACCTTAATATATAGTTAAAGTCATTGTCCAAATGGCATATCAAATAAATGTATTTTCAAGATGATGGAAACTTACCTTTTAAGTATTGATGTTTTTAATATGACTTAAACAGCATGGTTAAATAGTCAACAAGCAACACGCTTTCATTATGACAATGATTATCACCATCTAGAATTATGGTTTTACTACTACTCAAGATACTTCCATTCCACCTCAAAATATTTTGTTTTGTTTTTGTCAATTTATTCTGATGATAAAAAATGTCAAGTGGTTCACCTGCCTGGTCCTTAAGCAATGAATGACAGAATCAATATTCATAATAATCTCAAAAGAATAAAACCAACAAATTAAAATTTACACAGTTAAGAATGTATATTGTTGGCCAAGCACGGTGGCTCACGCCTGTAATCCCAGCACTTCGGGAGGCCGAGATGGGTGTATCACAAGGTCAGGAGATGGAGACCATCCTGGCTAACACAGTGAAACCCTGTCTCTACTAAAAATACAAAAAATTAGCTGGGAGTGGTGGTGGGCACCTGTAGTCCCAGCTACTCAGGAGGCTGATGCAGGAGAATGGCATGAACTCGGGAGGTGGAGCTTGCAGTGAGCCGCGATCACGCCACTGCACTCCAGCCTGGGCAACAGAGCGAGACTCTGTCTCAAAAAATATATATATATATATTGTTACCTTCATTTTTAAATATTTATTGCACTTGCATAGTGGGGGAGAACTTGGATTAACAGAAATTCACATTAAGATGATACTGATGTTTTAGTTGATTATACATTGCATGTAGAAATATTAAGGACTCTGTGTATAGGAGATGTCATTTGTAAGGCAGGGACATGTATACAATGTGTGGCACATCCAGAAAAACACAATGGTAGTGCGATTATTGTCTTCAGAGTTGTCATGTGGAAGGTGTTTTTTTTTTTTTTTCTGGTACCAGAAGGCAAGCATTTCTAACAGATGGAGGTAGCAGAGAGGTATATCTTGATTCAATTGGAGGAAAGCATTTACTGTAAACCAGGGACTATGCTATCCCCTGCAAAGAAGGTAGTATTGTTCAGTTTTACAGAAAAGAAACCTAAGGCTCAGAATAGTATAAAGATACAACTATTGAGCACAATTATTATTTTAACAGTATCTTCATGACATTTAATATTGAGCACATCCCAGCACTTTGGGAGTCCAAGGTGGGAGGTTCACTTGAAGCCAGGAGTTCGAGACCAGCCTGGGAAACATAATGAGACCCTATCTTTACAAAAAAATTAAAAATTAGCTGGGCACAGTGGTGCATGCCTGTAGTCCCAGCTACTTCAGAGGCTAAGGCAGGGGGATCCCTTGAGCCCAGGAGCTCAGAGGCTGCAGTGAGCTATGATGACACCACTGCACCCCAGCCTGGGCATAATTTCTCATGCCAAATTCTTTGACTGTAGGACATCTTTATTAAAATGGCATTGTCAATCAAATGTAGCTTCTTGTTGACTCACACATTATGGCTTGTTTGAAGGGTTGCAGGCTGCTGTTCTCAAGAGCAGAGACAAACTAGTCTGTGTGTTATTGCTTAGACTCGTCTGTCAGCTGCTGCTTCAAACTTCTATTATCAATGCATCCTGAGCTATAATACAGTGTTGTCTTATTTCATACTCACCTGTCTGGCCAGTGACCTACTGGAGGCTGTTTCTCACATGGTGTCAAGTGCAAGTACATGGACATTGTGACAACTGTTTTCTCAGAGACCTTTTTATTGAAGGGTTGTGGTATGTTCCTTTTTTTTTTTTTTGAGATGGGTTCTCACTTTACCACCCAGACTGGAGTGCAGTGGTGCGATCTCAGCTCACTGCAACTGCCGACTCCTGGGTTCAAGCGATTCTCTTGCCTCAGCCTCCCAAGTAGCTGGGACTACATATGCCCGCCACCACACCTGGCTAATTTTTGTATTTTTAGTAGAGACAGGGTTTCACCATGTTGGCCAGGCTGGTCTCCAACTCCTTACCTCAAGTGATCCTCCTGCCTCAGCCTCCCAAAGTGCTGAGATTACAGGCGTGAGCCACCGCCTGACCAGTATGTTCTGAAAGACTCACGCCACCAGGTGCCTGACCAGATGGACAAAAAGCTGGGTCTTTACCTGCTTTTAAATAGTGACTTGTCCAAAGGTTCTAGCAGCCTGATGGCTATAGGCCTTATTCTTTCTTTCTAGTACCTTTTTTACATTCTTTTCTGGACCTATGCCTCTTCCAGAAAATCCCAGCCACCATAATCAGAGAGGGGACTTCAGTCCTGGTATTGCTTTTACTGGAGCCAGAGTAATCTCCCAGTCTGTAATTAATACAGAAAATCTAACTCTCCAGGGACCCCAGATACTCCGATGTTGTTGACATACACAAACACTGCCAGTGCCCTTAAACAAGAGAAGTGGGTTGGGAAGAGGGAGTATGGTTATTCTAGTAGAGGTACTTGTGTTTGCCAAGGGATAGATTGGGGGGCAGAGGATATGGGGACATAGAATCTCCTGTACTCTAAACCTGCATAACAGGAATTTAACTCTGCTTTCATCAGTTAGCAAACTAATCAGGGGGTTCTGTTATGAAATGCTGGACTCCTTGAAAACATTGGATAACCTTGTGCTTGAGGGTGGGTGCTATAGTGATAAGTGATTTTCATCCTGCTTGTTCTGGAAATGGGTAAGGACAGAGAATTTGAATGGTGCTGGAGCTGACCATAATGAGGAGGCAATTACCCTGTTTTGTAAGTCCTGCAGAAACTGAGCTCATAAGAGTTTCTCTATGGTATACAGGAACAATTGGAGAATTGAAAGTATATATCTATATATAGATCTATATATACCTATCTATATCTATATATAGATAAGATATATTTTGGAGATGGAGTCTTGCTCTGTTGCCCAAGCTGGAGTGCAGTGGCACAATCTCGGCTCACTGCGACCTCCGCCTCCTGGATTCAAGTGATTCTCGTGCCTCTGCCTCCTGAGTAGCTGGGACTACAGGCACACGCCACCATGCCTGGCATATGTATATATATTTGTATTTTTAGTAGAGATAGGGTTTCACCATGTTGGCCAGGCTGGTCTTGAACTCCTGACCTCAAGTGATGCACCGGCCTCAGCTTCTCAAGGTGCTGGGATTACAGGCGTGAGCCTGGCCTAAAAGTATATTGAAGTGAACAGGTTTCATAAAGACCAGTTGGAGCACAAGGGTGTAAGAAGGGGACCTGTTCTAAGGCCTGAGGAATGGCAGTGAAGAAGAGGATCCAGCTGTGGATGCCCCCGGAAGAGTGGAATTTTAGAAATGGTAAGATTCATGTTCAGCAGGTAAGGGATGAGGGAAAGGACAGGAATGGAAAAGAGTGACAATTAGAAGAAGAAATGCAGTGGGAAACTCAGAATCAGCCTAGGTTGTTTCCACCACTGGGATTCAGATCTGTCTGTGTATACCAGAAGCCTAGTGGGTGGACCCATCAGGAATTTGTGTGTTTGAGGGACTAAGCAGCATTCTGGGAAAAGTCAACCAGTCAGACATGTCTGACCCCTTAACAAAACTCTTGACAACTTTTTAAAAAACAGTGGATTGGCCCGGTGTGGTGGCTCATGCCTGTAATCCCAGCACTTTAGAAGGCTGAGGTAGGTGGATCACTTGAGGCCAGGAATTCAAGACAAGCCTGGCCAACATGGAGAAACCTCATCTCTACTTACAAATACAAAAATTAGCCAGTTGTAGTGGCGCATGCCTGTGGTCCCAGCTACTCGGGAGGCTGAGGTGGGAGGATCGCTTGAACCTGGGAGGCAGAGGTTGCAGTGAGCTGAGGTCATGCTACTGCACTCCAGCCTGGGTGACAGAGTAAGACTCTGTCTCAAAAACAACAAAAAAGAACGGTGGACTAGAAACACGGCTTCCTCCTGAAATGCCATTAAAATGACAGTAAAGGAATGTTAAATGATTAAGGACAAAGAATATGAGAGAAAAGATGGCAGCATCCAGGCAATGTCAACAAAATCTTTGAATCCGGAAAGCGAAAAACAAGGAACAAACTGAGTAGACCAGAGAAAGCAGAAGTCTGGGGCAGGGGCTGGTGGAGTGTTACTAGCAATAAGCAAGCATGTTTGTACCACAGAACCCCAGAAAAGGCTTAGGAATTGGAGGCATCAGTTATCTGAAAAGCAAGAGGTAGTAGGTGGAGGGCTAAAAACAAGATGATTACTTGAAAGACTATAAAGTCCTGAGATCCTCGCCCCTTATAAACTCATTCATTCATTCATTTGTTCATTCGTTATCTCCTGGGGAAGATGAACTAGTTGAAGCCACCACCAACAACTGGGAGCTGAGGGGAGACATCCTACTGAATACAGGGATTTAAAGCTCAGCACTCTGTTTGTTTTTTTGAGACAGGGTCTCACTCTGTTGCCCAGGCTGGAGTACAGTGGTGTGATCATGGCTTGCTGCTGCCTCAACCTCCTGGGCTCAAGTGATTCTCCACCTCAGTCTCTTGAGTAGCTGGGACTACAGGCATGAACCACCAAACCTGGGTAATTTTTGTATTTTGTGTAGAGACGGGATTTCACCATGTTGCCTGGGCTGGTCTTGAACTCCTGGACTCAAGTGATCTGCCCACCTTGGCTTCCCAGAGTGCTGGGATTACAGGCGTGAGCCACTGTGCCCAGCCTAAAGCTCAGCATTCTAAAGAGTCAGAAACCTTTCCCTGGCTTGGATCCCAGCAGTCTGAAACTTGGCTGCTACCTTAGGATACTGCTTTCACTACAGCCCTCTCAAGCTGATTTTTCTCTCCCATAGTCCTCCTATTACTGGTCCTGGAGATGGGGTAGATGATGTTCTTGCTTCTCATTACTACTTCTAGACACATTCCTATCTTCCCTTAAAACTCTCAGCTTTGAGTTCCATACTATCAAATAATATCTCTTCTCTTCATTGCTATCATCTACAAAATCTACAAACCCCTGGGTCATCCCCTCTCATTTCTCAGTAAGTTGAGTTCACTGCTCATTTCATTTCCCGCAGCACTACTCCTGATTTAATTCTTGGCAATTTTTAATCTTTCAACACCCTGACTATAGGTTCTTTGAAGAGTAGTTTTCCACTGACCTTGTTCTCTGCTATTCTCATCCATTCACTCTCAGTCATACCTTAGATCTCTCTCGTTATTACCAAAAACTGTAACCCCTCCATAATCTATCTCATTATCTGACCACCACAGTCTGTCTTCCAGACATCTAGTAACTTAACTCCAACACTCCTTTCACTACCACCTTTTCATTGTCCCTAATCTCCAAGTTCCTTCTGTTCCTGTCATAATCAACTTAAATCCCAGGATCAATCATTATAATCATGCAACTTGCATGTACTTTTAACTTAGTCTACCCCTTTTTGTCACTCTCAGTTTGCAAAATCACAACTTTAAAGCCAGCTCTTTGCCTTTGTACCTACTTCTGTGCAGCAACTATGCTGTTTAGTCTTACTTTAAATTCATGTCCATAACCTTCAGGCCTTAATGCTGCCTGATAATCATATTTCCCTACTCTATATACCTTCCCATCCTCCTAGATCAGGAGTCAGCCAACTTTTTCTGTAAAGGGCCAGATAAATATTTTTGGCATAGCAGGTCATAGTCTCTTTTGCAATTATTCAGCTTTGTCACTGTAGCATGAAAGTAGCCAGAGGCAATATGTAAATAAATGAAATTTGAATTGCATTTATTTTTTACATGCCATGATGTAATATCATCTTAAATTTTTTCCCAACTGTTTAAAAGTAAAAAAGTATCCTTAGCTTGTGGACTGCACCAAAATAGGATTTGACCAAAGGCTATAGTTTGCTGTGCTGTGTCCTAAATTATTTCACACCTTCTCTTTTCTTCCAACACTTCCTCCCCATTTTCACTCTCAGATGATGACCTTGTTTTCTACTTCATTCATCCACCACATCCATCCTCTTACCAGCATCTATATGCATATGTTCAGCTTTCCCTTCCATTGCTGTGTTACCTAGCGCAAGACCTAAATACTATATAACCCACTGTTTATCTCCCTCACTAGAATCTAGTCCCAGGAGACAGTTTTGTCTGATGTATACCCAGAGCCTGGAACAGTGTTTGGCACATAGTAAGTCCTCAACTAATACCTGAATAAATGAGTACTGTCTATCAGACTAGCAGGCAGGCAAAAGTATAGAGAATTTTACTCCAGGAGAACTTATCTCCGTTTTTTTTTTTTTTTTTTTTTGTTGTTGTTGTTGTTGTTGTTGTTGTTGTTGTTGTTGTTTTTGAGACGGAGTCTTGCTCTGTCGCCCAGGCTGGAGTGCAGTGGCAATCTCCGCCTCCCGAGTTCAAATGATTCTCCTGCCTCAGCCTCCCGAGTAGCTGGGATTACAGGCGCGTGCCACCATGCCTGACTTATTTTTTGTATTCTTAGAAGAGATGAGGTTTCACCATGTTAGCCAGGATGGTCTCAATCTCCTGACCTCATGATCTGCCCGCCTCAGACTCCCAAAGTGCTGGGATTACAGGCATGAGCCACCGCACTGGACCGGAACTTAACCTCTCTAAGAGAAAAGACCTACCTGTCCTGACAGTTGGAGATCTCTTTGATTAGCCTAAGTTGTACTTTTTCAAATTTCTTTGAAAAAACACCCACAATAAAAAAAAAAACCTCCCATTTTATGGGATCAAACCAGTACATAATATGTATATATGATATGTGTAAGAAACCAAAGTTTCATAAAATAATTCCCTTTCTATGTAGATGTATTCTGAGGTGGTGTTTTCTATTCTGTTCTGTCATTTGGGGGAAATAAAACTGATTATATTGATTTCACAAACTACTAATGGGTTTGCAACCAGAAGTTTGAAAAATACTGCAGTATGTCCTACCAATTACAAGTCCTGAGTATGTACACAGAACTTTTTTTTTTTTTGAGACAGAGTTTTGGTCTGTTGCCCAGGCTGGAGAGCTCACTGCAACCTCTGCCTCCCGGGTTCAAGAGATTCTCAAGCCTCAGCCTCCCAAGTAGCCAGGATTACAGGCGCGCGCCACCAGCCCGGCTAATTTTTGTATTTTTAGTAGAGATGGGGTTTCACCATATTGGCAAGGCTGGTCTTGAACTCCTGACCTCAAGTGATCTGCCTGCCTTGGCCTTCCAAAGTGCTGGGGTTACAGGTGTGAGCCACCTCACTGGCCAGTGTGCACAGAACTTTCTATCGGCTTTCTAGTGCCCCACTCTTACATATGAATGGATGGCCAAGGATCTCTAGACGTTTAAGAAAAGCTTCCAACACAAAACAGAAACAAGCCTTAAAAATTCAACACAGACAATTCAAGAAACAAAAGAAAACATTAGAAATATTCTTAGAGTAATAAGATACTGCATCCACCAAATGGAACAGACTGCTATTTAAAAAGGGGAAGGGGGTGGACAAGAAAGTGCTTCCCTGGAGGACGTTATGCTAAATGGAATAAGCCAGGCACAGAGAGACAAAGTCACATGATTCCTAATGTAGAATCTAAAACAAACTCATAGAATCAGAGTAGAATGATGGTTATCAGAGAGTAGGGGGAAGGGGTGGTAGGGGAAACAAGGAGATGTTGGTTAGAGTACAAAGTTTCAGTTAGATAAAGGGAATACATTTTTTGAGATAAAGAGTATAGCATGGTTAATAATAGTGTATTGTATATTTCAAAATTGCTGAAGGTAAATGTCAAGTATTCTCACCACAAAGAAGTATTTGTAGTGATGGATATGTTAATTAGCTTGATTTAATCTTTCCACATTGTATACATATAACATCACTTTGTACCCCATAAATATATCCAATTTGTACTTCTCAATTTACAATAAACCTTTAAATTACAAAAATAAAAAATGTTTTTAATTAAAAGAGAGGTTGACAAGAAAGTACTCTGGTAAATTTAAAACATAACAGAAATTTTAAAATTCAAAAGAAAAGCTGGAAGGTGGAAATCTTTCAGAAAAACAAAAAGAAGTGGAAAACAGGGTAGAAAGGATAAAATTATTTCAGGACAAAAGCTGTGCAGTAGAATTAGAGAAAAACTAGTCCAGAGTGAAGGAGGATGATGGGCTCCTAGAGAGTTGTCTCCAATTTAAAAAATAAACTGATTGATAGACTACTTGATGTGTTTCAATGTTTTGAAAGGACAGTTTGGAATAGATTATAGACACTTGAATGCTAGGTACTTAAGAAAGCTGCATGGAGAAAGAGGCAATAGTTAACTTCAATCAAAATAAAGGAAATATAATCATATTATGCTAACTGGATCAATTACATACCTTTATAATAGTATAATGAATAGTACTCTACCTATATAGGGTCATGTAGATAAACTGAAGGATGGAAGATGGAGAAATACATGTGTGTATTAGCAGTCTTCAGAGTATAAACACATATCTTATTTCCTATAGAAAAAGTAAAATAATGGCCCAAACTGAAAAATTAAGAACTAGTAGTATAAGCATGCTATTTAGAAATACGGAGATAAATACCAGAAGAGGTAGCTGGGTGAACAGAGATTATATCTAGGGAGTAGAAACTGAGAGTGTGGAGGGCTGGGACGGGGTCTGCTGGTTTTCATTATAAACCTAGTGATACTATTTGATTTTTAATGTAATGATAAAAATAAAACAATATGATTAATGTGGTATTTCATTTATTTGAAAATCTTAGGAGGGACTGTTTTCATTAAGTTTTTTTTGTTTGTTTGTTTTGAGACGGAGTGTCGCTATTGTTGCCCAGGCTGGAGTGCAATGGTGCAATCTCAGCTCACTGCAACCTCCGCCTCCTGGGTTCAAGGATTCTTATGCCTCAGCCTCCTGAGTAGCTGGGATTACAGGCGCCTGCCACCACACCTGGCTAACTTTTTGTATTTTTAGTAGAGATGGGGTTTCACCATGTTGGTCAGGCTGTTCTTGAACTCCTGACCTCAAGTGATCTGACTGCCTCAGCCTCCCAAAGTGCTGGGATTACAGGCATGAGCCACCATGCGCCCAGGCTGGAGTGCAGTGGCGTGACCTCGACTCACTACAACCTCCGCCTCCTGAGTTCAAGCGATTCTCGTGCCTCAGCCTCCGGAGTAGCTGGGATTACAGGTGCCTGCCACCACGCCCTGCTAATTTTTGTATTTTTAGTAGAGATGGGGTTTCACCATGTTGGCCAGGCTGTTCTTGAACTCCTGACCTCAAGTGATCTACCTGCCTTGGCCTCCCAAAGTGCTGGGATTACAGGCGTGAGCCACTGCACCTGACCTGTTTTCATTAAATATTCTAAGGTACTGGGAAATCAACAATATTGATTTAGCACCTCTGAAAGGAACTAAAAATTCTCCCCACTTTGGTACTCACCTGCACTGTGGTGTTTTATTTCAGGGAACCCAGTAACTTATCAGTAGTGGCACCAGCAGCTCTAGAAACATATTCTGTCCCCATACATTGTTGTTATCATGGTGAACACCAGCAAGTGATGCACTTAGGTGGCTTTACAGGCAGCAGTAGGCATTACAGTGGGCTGAAAAATCCCACTAAACAGGGCTGAGTAGGAGGGAGCATCCTAGCGGGTGCACACAATAAAGAAGAGGGCTCATAAGACGTTTCCAGAGTATGCTCAGAAATAACTGGAAGGATGTGTGTGTCCCCAGCCATAACCACTGGAGCCACAATACAAGGAAATCACCAATGTTGTGCATAACTCCATTTGTTCTCCTGGACTGGTGTTGCCTAGGCAAGTGCTGGGTAGATCAGAATGGATGGGGTGGAAGAATTAAGGGGCATCCAGAGAGCTATTTGATCACTGGAGGGGAAAGGGCATGGGGGGATGCAGACAGGTGGCAAAACCTGGGTCCAAGATATATTTGTCCCAGGTACATAAATTGTCACTTTTCTCCCTCCCCTTCTGACTTGCACACTTACAAAGAGGGTTCCTCTTCCTTTTCTAACCATCCCCCCACCAGGGAATTTTTCAGGCCTGACAAAGAAGTGAGAGGACCCAGGCCAGCTGGGAGGGTACATGTGGACCTACATCAGTCTTTTTGAGGAAGTGAGTAGGGAAACCTAGTTATAAGGAAGCAAGGAAAATAGAGGGAGAGTGAGTACTAAGGCCAGCGCCGTCCATAAACAGAACAACTCCCGTGTGACCTGAAGGTCTAGGAAGACTCGAGGTGAGAAATCTTCACTCCCCTGCCTACTATGGGGCGCCGGATCCCGCCATTTGCACATCTTTGGGCATCTCAGCATCCCCTCTCATGGTCAGAAAGAAATCAAATGAGGATTCAAGTAGGTGCCTGATACTTTTCTTTTAGACTAACCAGAGGAGCCTCTCCCATTCCCCTTTTCCCTGGTCCCCACAAACATCATATTGTTTTAATCTGTCTCCAGGTATAACAATAATAAGACAAAGTCCTTACCCTCAGAGAGCTCACAATATTTTGGTGGAGGTTTGGGTATAAAGGCAAATGTGAAAACATAATTTTACTATAATGGGGTAAAGTTAAGAAAGAGATCTATGCAAACATAGAAAGGAGTGCACTTCAGTCAGTGAAGGTTTTCTGGCTTAGAAGAACCCTGACCTAAAGGAAAAGTAAGAGTTATCTAGATAAGAGCAGGGCAGAACAAGAGAAACTGATCCCTCCACTTCTATTGAGTCACCTGAAATTATGTTCATTTTTTGGCAGACATATACCTCCCCCAAACATTCGGCTCTTCCTTGTCAGCCCTCTCCTTACCTTGGCCTGAGGCTTCATTGTCTCCAGTCAGGCAACTATCTCATAGTCACACTCCACTCACGGCAGTCACATTCTGTATTCCAGAACAGCACTTCCTAACAGCACTATAACATTTTCTAGTAGCCACATTTAAGAGGTCAAAAAACAAGTGAAATATTTTACTAATATATTTTATTTAACCCAATATATCTAAAATATTTAAACCATATTTTTAAATTATTGAAATATTTTACATTTTAAAAATATTGTCTTTGAAATTAAGTGTATATTTTATACAGCACATTTCAATTCAGTCTAGCCACATTTCAGATGCTCAATTGCCACATGTAGCTAGATAGTGGTTATACTATGGAGCTCTAAAATTCTGCCCAGACTGAGTGTGCTTGGTGTTTCTCCATTAAACATATGAGGCCCATCAGTCTGAGGCACAACTATGTATTTTCTCTAAGTCTCTGTACCCCCAAGGCCTTGAAAACAATTCGGAAGGAAGAGAAGGCCTATGAGGTTTCAGCTACAGCAGGCACTCCCTTTAGACGCCAAGCCTAGAAAACCCTAAACTGATGCCTAACTTGCAGCTGAATCACCTTTTAGCAATCAGATTCAGTACCTCACCAACACATTTGATCCAGGGAGTCTCCAGTTTGTCCTTTGTCCAGTAGAACAACCACTACAAAGCCTTGATAATTCATCAAAGTGACAGCACCTTCACTGGGCAGTCTGGTGAGAGGACATATAGCCCTGCCACCCTGGTTCCTGTTGGGAACAATATCAGATACCTTCTTGTGTTAGATTCACATGAATCTAAGAATCACATGGGCGAAAAATATTGAGAGCATTCTGTTAAAACATTTCCACAAATTGGGAAAAGACGATTTTTAAAAATCTGTTGGGGCCGGGCGCGGTGGCTCACGCCTATAATCCCAGCAATTTGGGAGGCCGAGGCGGGCGGATCACAAGGTCAGGAGATCGAGACCATCCTGGCTAACACAGTGAGACCCTGTCTGTACTAAAAATACAAAAAAAAAAAAAAAAAAAAAAAATTAGCCGGGCGGCGTGGTGGCGGGCGCCTGTAGTCCCACCTATTAGGGAGGCTGAGGCAGGAGAATGGCGTGAACCTGGGAGGCAGAGGTTGCAGTGAGCTGAGATCGCGCCACTGCACTCCAGCCCGGGGGACAGAGCGAGACTCCGTCTCAAAAAAAACAAAAAACAAAACAAAAAAATCTGTTTAGAGGTAAAAACACGGGTATTACATGGAGCATAATTTGAAATCCATTCCCTCATATTCAGCCAAGAACTACAGGCCCAGAGAAGGGAAGTGATTTGCCCAAGGTCATTCAACAAATCCCTAGGGGCTGTGATGATCCCTGTGTCCTTGCCATTATCTCCCTTGTCTCCACTAACAAAAATATTTCAATGGGAGAATGTGCCGATCTAAGGCACTCCTAAAGTACTTGCTGAGAATGACAGCCCTGGGGAGACCAGTCGGCAGCCCTGAACAGGCACTGCCTTACCGGGGCGTAGCGCCCCAATTCGCCAACTCTTGGAGTCCTAGGCGGAGGATACTACTGGGGCAGTTGTTTCGCCAATTCCACATCTCCCGGAGCCTGGCCTGGCCCAGCCCAGCCCCGCTGCTGTGACCCACTTCCTAGCTGCAGGCTGGACCAAGGGGAGGTACATGGGGAGCTCCACAGGGAGGCCACGCCCACGAGGGCAGCTCAGAATTAGAAAGCCGACGGGGTGCTGTGGTCAGGAGGCGCGTGGGCGGCAGGTTAGTACTTAAGGTGCAGAGACCACCCCCAACCCTTTGACTGGCGGTGGGCATCCCGGAAAGGCATGGCTCGGCCAATTCCAGCCCCGTTTCCACGCTCAGCACCCGCCCTGCCTGCGCGCGAACGGCTCCGGCCCGCACGGGTCGCCAGAGGCCACTGTGCGACACTCGGAGTTTGCTGGGGTCTCCGTGGGCGGGAGGACTTTCCAGCGCAATGGCGACTCCCTAAGCCCCGCAGCTTCTGCGCCCGGGAAAGATATCCAAGAGATGCAAAGCTCTACTGGGCCCAGGCTGCCACCCCAGAGGCCCCCTTCCGTCCCGGGGCCGGGGCTAGGCCAAGGCGGGCACCAGGACTGCCCAGCCTCCCGGCCCTTCGCTCTGGTAACCGTTTCCGGGGCGGATGCTTTTTGCATCTGACCCGGCGCGCCCGGTGACGCCTTCGCGTCCAGACGGAAGTGCGGGCGGAGGATCCCCAGCCGGGTCCCAAGCCTGTGCCTGAGCCCGAGCCGGGAGCCGGTCGCGGGGGCTCCGGGCTGTGGGACCGCTGGGCCCCCAGCGATGGCGACCCTGTGGGGAGGCCTTCTTCGGCTTGGCTCCTTGCTCAGCCTGTCGTGCCTGGCGCTTTCCGTGCTGCTGCTGGCGCAGCTGTCAGACGCCGCCAAGGTGAGTCCCGCCCAGCCTCGCTCCTGACGGAAGCTCCTCCCCTACCACCGGCCTTGCGGAAACTGGGTCTGCCAACCTGCTGCTTGGCCCATTCCTGACAGCCATACCCCTGGCCTCACAGCTCCGGCAGACCCCCGCCGCCACCAGCCCCGCCCCTCCCGACTGCCCGGCGGCACTCTCGCCCTCAGCCCCGACAGCCTGGCAGTCAGCGCCCCACGGTCGTCCCCAGCCCCGACAGTGCCCACAGTCCGGACAGCAGCCCCCCACCGCCTTAACATTTCCCTTCCCAGCCCCGGCTGCACGCATCTTACACTTGACAACCTTTTCACCTCCGAGAGCCTTTAACTTTCCACCCTAAGCTCTTGACAGCCCACCTGCGCCCTCCGCCAGCCTCACAGGCCCTGCATGCCCCAAGCCAGAATGATAGGAAGCCCCCATCTGACAGAGCCTTCCCTGTCAAGGGCCGACTCAGCTCAGCTCACCCCTGAACACTTCCCTTCCTGTGGTGGGATCTTGCCCCTCCTGGCCTACTTCCCTCCCAGTAGGACCTACAGAGCATCTCTCACCTGCTTCATATTCTCACCTAACTCCCTCCACGAGTCCCTTGGTGCCTTTCTTGCTTTCTCTCTTCCTGATAATTTAGTGGGTAAGGGAATAACCAAACTGCAAGAGAGGTGAGGTTGTGGCCTCCCTGGTTCGATTTCTTGTTCTCGTTCCCTCATGCTGTTCTCTGGTGCCCCAGCTCTCCATACCTGCCCTAGCTCCATGCATACCTGTGCTTCCTCTTTGATGAGCTAGCTCATCACTGGGGGAGAACAGAAGGGATTCACATTAGTATGATGGGAAAACAGAATGACATTGCGTTTTTAAAAATAAGAGCTTTAATTTATAATATCTTTAAATGTAGGAGTGGGGAAAGGTTACAGGCAGGCAAATGTTTTTGATTCAGAGATTCTTTTTGAAACCATCTCTACCTCCTACCAGAAACAGGGACAGCAGCACGTCTCCTGACTTTGAAAACATTGCTGGCGCCCTCTGCATATCTTGCCTCATAACTTTATGTATTGTGATCATGTATTTATTTTTCAGTCTCCTTTACTAGGGTGTGTCCTGATTATGGGCAGAAACCATGTCTTATGCTTATCTGAATCCGCCTTATTGAGCACAAGATCTAACACAGAGCAAATGCTCACTAAGTGGTTGCTGAATACGTTTGTGAATTGTCAATAGCTCTGCCAGACATATCACTGTATATAGGAGGAGTGGGCAAGGTCCTCTGGGGAATGATAAGCCACTTCCTTCTCAAACAGATTCCCCTTTGCTGAGGAAGCATCTCTTCTTTTCTCTATTCAGATACTTAGTCACCTGTTCCTCCACCTCTTGAAACTTGTTTTGTTGGTAGTTGTTCTGTCTGTCAACCAGGAATTAGAAGCAAAGTTTCCTGGGAAGAGTATACTAAACTGATCTCAGAGTCAGGCTACTTCCTGTGTGTACTTCCTTTCTAGTTGTAGGTGGGTGCCTCTAACATTTCATCCCTTCTACGGGACTCTGGCCCAACCCCTTTTATCAATGTCAGTGCCTTCTACCAGAGGGTGAAAGGATGATAGGTAGAATTGTGACCTTTTTTGTGAATAATTTTTAGTTTCTTTCCCATCCTTTAGTAATGAATATTCTTATTTACAGGCACAACTATCTGTTTACTATGTGTCTTTCTAGTGGCAGATAGATGGTAATAACATTAACATAATTTGATTGTCATGTGACCCATAAATATGGTTAATAAGTCTTAGATCATGTATTAGGTATTATTTCAAAATAACTACATGTAATATATAATGATTCATTGGCATTACCATAAAGGACTGTGGCTTTTAAAAACTGTGTCTGTTAAAATTTTAAATGAATGATTTTAGAATACTTGGTATTCTAAAGAGGATGCTTGGCAAAATGTATATGGTACAGTTTTTAAAAATATTGATGATGAACTGTCAACGCACTATACTGTTTCCATTTTGGTTACAGAATTTCGAGGATGTCAGATGTAAATGTATCTGCCCTCCCTATAAAGAAAATTCTGGGCATATTTATAATAAGAACATATCTCAGAAAGATTGGTAAGTATCTGGATTACTGAATTACCTGTCACATTTGTTTCTGTGGTTGTCAGTGTTATCCCAGAATGTTCATCAAATGCACAGTTTTCTTTTTAAGTATTTCATTTGAAGCAAAAATGTGAAATTCTACTTCCATTTGAAAAAGTGAGTGAGGCCCTACATGCATGATGCCTGCAGGCCTAAAGGTATACAGCCAAAACACTAAGACCCATGTAGGCAGAGTTTCATGGGAGCGTATGACTGGGTTTGTGGCACCTAAACTACCCATAGCTATCTTCCTGTACTCCCTCAAGTTTTGGTGAGGGACCTTTCTCCCTCTTGCTTTTCAGTGGAAGGTTAGCAAGCCTCGTTTATCTGGGTTATAATTTTTACAACTTGTAGGTTTTGATGATGTATTGCCAAGTATGGGAAGCTATGTTTAAAAGTGTCAGAAGGCTCAAGAAGAAGTGGAAATGAGCTATGTAGTCAGAGTTTCCCATTTGGTGTAAATGAAGAAGTTACAGGTGTGCCAAGATATGGACCTGTTCAGTCCTTGGGCAGTCAGGCAGGCCTGTGATGACTGGGGGATCCTGACTGACTAGCCACCAGCAGCCTTCTCTGCTTATCCCAGCAGACCTGACAAATAGCTTTTTCTACGTGTGCCATGAAGCAGTTGGGATGCAGTTGTATTACAGCAGGATGAATGTGTTCCTTCCCATAGAATTGTGATGTTTTATGGTTTGTAACCACGGTGGAAGATGGATGGGATAGGAATTTAGGAAAAATAGTTCCAAATGGTAGGAGCTTTCACGTGTACCTGATTTCATAGCTAAATAGCCATCGAAGAGTTAGAAAGCAAGATTAAATTCATTCAGTTAACAGTATTCCAACCTGACTTTAAAAAAGAAAAGGCAGCCTTCAAGTATGTTTAGTTTCTCTGATGCCACTGTCTGTTCTTCCCTGATATGCATTTAGGTTCAGTCTCATATTTGTTAAGTGTGTTCTTGAGAACTTCTTGTGAACCTCTATGTTCCACTGTAAGTGGTGTCATATTAAACAAGCGATTTGGCCATATTCTTAAAGGTTTTATATCAGGAAGTTACTTTATATGATACAAGAATGTTCAGGCTGGGCACGGTGGCTCACGCCTGTAATCCCAGCACTCTGGGAGGCCGAGGCAGGCGGATCACCTGAGGTCAGGAGTTCGAGACCAGCCTGGCCAACAGAGTGAAACCCTGTCTCTACTAAAAATACAAAAAAAATTAGCCGGGCTTGGTGGCGGGTGCCTGTAATCCCAGCCACTCGGGAGGCCGAGGCAGGAGAATCGCTTGAACCCGGGAGGCGGAGCTTGCAGTGAGCCGAGATCGCGCCACTGCACTCCAGCCTGGGCGACAGAGCAAGACCCCAGCTCAAAAAGAAAAAAAAAAAGTTCAAATAAATCTTTATGTTACTTCTATAAATTTTCCAAATTTATTCAGTGCTTACAGTTTATTCTGTTATCAGTAATGAAATGCAATGCCTGTCTTTTGAGTAGCAAATGAACTCACTATTCAAGTGGTTAGCACTAATCTTTTCACTAACTTTTCGTTATTTCAGACTCAGGACCATATGTCATTAATCCCTGGTTATTAGTAAAAATAGCTTTGAAAACAGTTGAGGCAGGACATGGTGGCTCACGCCTGTAATCCCAGCACTTTGGGAGGCCAAGGCAGGTGGGTCACTTGAGGCCAGGAGTTCAAGAACAGCCTGGCCAACATGGTGAAACCCCGACTCTACTAAAAATATAAAAATTAGCTGGGCATGGTGGCACACGCCTGTAATTCCAGCTACTCGGAAGGCTAAGGTAGAGAATCGCTTGAGCCGCAGAGGTAGAGGTTGCAGTGAGCTGAGATTGTGCCACTGCCCTCTAACCTGGGTGACAGAGCATGACTCTGTTTAAAAAAAAAAAAAAAAAACAAAGAAACAAAGAAAATAAACAGTTGAGTATAAGGCTTGCTTGGGGTTTTTCTTCCCTCTCTCCCACTCTCCCTTGTTTCTTTTCTGCAGCTTAGCATTTTTCTAGGGATAAGTTCCCAGCTGGCACTGAAAATTTTTAACTGACTTTACAAGGGCAGGCAAGTTATGATTCACCAGGATTATGGCTTTACGAGGCCTCCAGTATCTGTGAGGGCCTAGATATAGTTTTACCTTTTGTTTTCTAGGCCTTTCATTTTGTCCAGTTTTTATCTTTAAGTCTTCATTGACTTATGCTGGCTGACTTAAAACTTAAGAGTAGTTGGAGTGCTCTAGTTTGTGTTTGGGGTGATTTAAAGCTAATGATGTGTTCCTTTTGGCACTAGGGGGAGGTGTTGCCTAGTTCCTTAAGTGGTTAACCTCTGACTAGGTCTAGCTCTGTTTGTAATGACTGGTCAGCCAAAATCAACCTTCCTGCTTTCTCTCCAGCTGGGCACAACTTTTGCACAGCATTCAGTATCTTTTTGTTATTAAAATATATCCTTCAAAAGAAATACTCAATACTTACTTAGCACTTAAAATTCCCAAGTCATTCTTAGGTATTGTTGCCAAGGCTTCTGAAGCTGAAGTAGGAAACTAAATAGATCAGTTTCATTTTCCCGGGGTTCAGAGGTAAAGAACTGACGTAGGAAGCAGGAGTCCTGGATTCTGGTCCTTTCTGTTTTTTTTATTGCTAGAGTGCAGTGGCACGATCATAGCTCATTGCAGCCTTGATCTCCTAGGCTCCAGTGGTCCTCCAGCCTCAGCCTCCTGTGTAGCTGGGACTACAGGTATGTACCATCAACCTGGCTAATTTTTATTTTTTCGACACTGGGTCTCACTATGTTGCCCAGGCTGGTCTCAAGTTGGCTTCAAGTGATCCTCACATCTTGGCCTCCTAAAACTCTGGGATTATAGGGATAAGCCACCATGCGTGGCCTGATCCTTTTTCAAATACGATTTTACTCTGTGACCTTCTCTAAGCCTGAGGCTAGATGAGCTCTCTGATCCTCAGATAGGTAACACCTGTTATGGGATATAGTTCCCTCTGCCCATTTTGTGCCTGCATCCAGTTGGGTACATGCCTGGTCTTCTGTATATTTGGAACAGATATCACACACTTTTATGGTGAGAGTTGTGGGGCCTTACCCGTATTTGAAATACCATCAGTGGAAATTTAATTTTTCATTACTACCTTTGTTAAAATTAAATTACCTGTTAAGAATAAACTGGGCCAGGTGCGGTGACTCATGCCTGTAATGCCAGCACTTTGGGAGGGCGAGGCAGGCACATCACCTGAAGTTGGGAGTTTGGGACCAGCCTGACCAACATGGAAAAACCCCATCTCTACTAAAAATACAAAATTAGTCGGGCATGGTAGCGCATGCCTGTAATCCCAGCTACTAGGGAGGCTGAGGCAGGAGAATCACTTGAACCCTGGAGGAAGAGGTTGCGTTGAGGAAGATCACACCATTGCACTCCAGCCTGGGCAACAAGAGTGAAACTCTGTCTCAAAAAAAAAAAAAGAATAACCTAACAACTTCTATCATATACCGTTTTGGTTATTTTTTCTAATGCCACAGTTTAGAGGGAACAGAACATGAAAATATGAATTTCTAGAAATTAACTTTTTTTTTTTTTTGAGACAGAGTCTCACTCTGTCGCCCATGCTGAGTGCAATGGCGCAATCTCAGCTCACTACAACCTCTGCCTCCCAGGTTCAAGCGATTCTCCTGCCTCAGCCTCCTGAGTAGCTGGGATTACAGGCATGTGCCACCATGCCCAGCTAATTTTTTGTATTTTTAGTAGAAATGGGGTTTCACCCTGTTGGTCAGGCAGGTCTTGAACTCCTGACCTCATGATCCAACCGCCTCGGCTTCCCAAAGTGCTGAGATTACAGGTGTGAGCCACCACACCCGGCTTTTTTTTTTTTTTTTTTTTTTTAATTGAGACGGAGTTTCGCTGTCATTACCCAGGCTGGAGTGCAATGGCACGATCTTGGCTGACCGTAACCTCCACCTCCCAGGTTCAAGTGATTCTCAAGTCTCAGCCTCCTGAGTAGCTGGGATTACAGGCATGCACCACCATGCCTGGCTAATTTTTTTGTATTTTTAGTAGAGACGGGGTTTCTCCATGTTGGTCAGGCTGGTCTCGAACTCCCAACCTCAGGTGATCTTCCCGCCTCGGCCTCCCAAAGTGCTGGGATTACAGGCATGAGCCACTGCACCTGGCTGAAATTAATTTTTAATTGACACAATAACTGTACATATTTATGGGATACATAGTGATGTTTCAATTCATATAAGATATAGTGATTTGATCAGAATATTTAGCATCTCAGACATTTATCATTTCTTTGTGTTGAAAATATTCAACATCCTCCTTCTAGCTATTTGAAACTATAATATATATTATTGTTGACTATAGTCATCCTACAGTGATATAGAACACTAGAACTTATTCCTCCCACCAAGCTGTAACTTTGCTTCCAAAAAGTACATTTTGGTAGGGAAAGAGAAGGAATCACTCTGTAGAGTATTGGGTGTCCCCAAGAGAATGGGTAAGATAAGATAGGATGGTGTAGTAGAGTGCTTGAGGCAGCCAGGAATGCCTAACGAAGAGATGCCAAAAGGAAAGAAAATTGTCCAACAGCTGGCAGGAGGACAGGAAAGCTTTCCCTAATTTTGCTGAAGGTGATCAGAGCCATAGACTCTTAGTAGTTGAGGAGAATAATAATTTAGTTATTGCTTAGAATTGACAGATTTCTAGGAAAAATCTGATAGCACTGTGTTTACACAAACCATAAATAATTAGCCTTGAAAATGGGGTCGGGGAAATAAGTAACATTCAACAAAAACACTCATCCCTTTGTTAGTTTTTATTTAGTTCTTTGGAATAACCAGTTTTTGTTTTAAAATATTTTTGTTATTCTGTTTCTCCTTGCTTTTTCAGATTTGCTCATTAAGAAAAGTGATTGTTTCTTCCTGTGTGTGGCTTTGAGGGTTCAATTTTCAGAGTTTCAGAATTTACCAGGCTGTTAAACATGGTTAGTCATTCATACACCACACTGGCAGTTAAGAATGATGTTGGCTGGGCACGGTGGCTCACACCTGTAATCCCGGCACTTTAGGAGGCCAAGATAGGAGGATCACTTGAGGCCAGGTATTCAAGACAAGTTAGGTCAACAAACCAAGACCTGATCTCTACAACAAATCTAAAAATTAGCCAGGCATGGTGGCAGGCGCCTGTAATCATAGCTGCTCTGGAGGTTGAGGCAGGAGGATCACTTGAGCCCAGGAGTCTGAGGCTGCAGTGAGCTATGATGGCACCACTCCACTACAGCCCATGTGACAGAGCAAGACCTTGTCTCTTAAAAAACAACAACAAAAAAGAATGATGTTAATTCACAAAAGAGATAATCTTATATTTGAACAGTGTCCCATATCACTTTAAACCATTTTAAGTAGTTTTCCTTAGTAACTGAACAAGTCTAAAGGTGACTGGATTTGTTAAGTAGTTTTTCATCCCATTTGGCATTTTTTGGGTGCATTTTTGTAACTGTTAACAGTAGCAGCTTTGAAAATAGACACTACTATATGTGTGTCTTTGTGGCTTCTTAAATGGTTAAAACTTTCCAAAATGCTAATATTGACAGCAGAAATTATTTTACTTTATCTTATTGATTATTTGTTTTTTATGCTCTTTCATTGGGTAAGTTTAGTGATTATTCTAGATTTCAGGAAACTTTTGGTCAGAGCAAGCAGAAGAGCTAGCTGGGCTTAAGCAGCATTTTATTTTTGTTTTTTCAGTGATTGCCTTCATGTTGTGGAGCCCATGCCTGTGCGGGGGCCTGATGTAGAAGCATACTGTCTACGCTGTGAATGCAAATATGAAGAAAGAAGCTCTGTCACAATCAAGGTAAAATATATATCCCTCTATCTACCTGTCTGTCTGTCTATCTACCTCTTTTCTGCTTCTGGATGGTTTCTAGACAAGACAGAAAAATTTGGACCCCTACCCCAAAAGCAATAATGGGCCTGTTCTGCCTGCCTGAGATGGTTTGTGGATTAGTTAGGGTATGTTAGATAGATATGTGAAATGGCACAAAAATGCCCTATGTGTAATTAGCATATTCCAGAAAGATATCCCAGCTTCTGTGTAGGCCATGTGTGCCAGAGGCTGAGAGAGCAGCATTTATAAGCCCTCCTCTCCTTGCCTTTCCAGCCCTTTGAAAAAATTAAATATATAGTAATTATTCTAGAACTATTACTTCTGGATTTTAAGATTTCCCCTCTTCACTTCCTGTAGGACAGTGGTCCCCAACCCCCAGGCCACAGCCCAGTCTGTGGTCTGTTAGGAACTGGGCCACTCAGCAGGAGGTGAGCAGTGGGCAAGTGAGCAAAGCTTCATCTTATTTACAGCTGCTCCCCATCATTCGCATTACCACCTGAGCTCCACCTCCTGTCAGATGAGCAGCAGCATTAGATTCTCATAGGAGCATGAACTCTGTTGTGGACTGCACATGTGAGGGATCTAGGCTGCATGCTCCTTATGAGAATGAGAATCTAATGCCTGATGATCTGTCACTGACTCCCATCACCCCCATATGGGTCCGTCTAGTTGCAGGAAAACAAGCTCAGGGCTCCCACTGATTCTATGTTATGGTGAACTGTATAAGTATTTCATTATATATTATAATATAATAATAAAGTGCACAATAAATGTAATGTGCTAGAATCATACCCAAACCATCCCCTACCACCCCTGGTCCATGAAAAAATTGTCTTCCATGAAACTGGTCCCGTCCCTGGTGCCAAAAAGGTTGTGGACTATTGCTGTAGTAAATGGGATGTAGATCACTCTCATCACCATTTGTATTTCTAATGAGTTCAGTTAGTTTATTATAGTGGCTAATGGTTTTTCTTCCCATTTTTTTTTTTTTTTTTTTGAGATGGAGTCTTGCTCTGTTGCCCAGGCTGGAGTGCAGTGGTGTAATCTTGGCTCACTGCAACCTCCGCCTCCTGGGTCCAAGCGATTCTCCTGCCTCAGCCTCCTGAGTAGCTGGGATTACAGGCGTGCACCACCATGCCCAGCTAATTTTTGTATTTTTAGTAGAGACAGGATTTCACCATGTTGGTCAGGCTGGTCTCGAACTCCTGACCTCGTGGTCCACCCATCTTGGCCTCCCAAAGTGCTGGGATTGCAGGTGTGAGCCACCGCGCCTGGCCTAAATTTTTTTTACATGGCACTTCCCATTCCTTTCCCCCCAAAAGGCCCTGTGGGGAATGTGGGGTGGTTAGTTATAATAGTCACAAAGATTTCTGCTGTGATTGACCCTGTGGAAGAGCTCTTGCTCGAGCAGGGTGCTGAACTTTAGATAAATCCTCACTGTACTATTATTTAACAGATTTGTAAAAAATATACAACTTATGTACCCTAAAAGTCACTCACTATAAGTATACAATTCTATAAATTTTAGTAGATTTAAAACATTTTAAAATCCAGTTTCAGGCCAGGCATGGTGGCTTACATCTATAATCCCAGCACTTTGGAAGGCCGAGGCGGGTGGATCACTTGAGGTCAGGAGTTCGAGACCAGCCTGTCCAACGTGGTGAAACCCCATCTCTACTAAAAATATAAAAATTAGCCAGGTGTGGTGGCACGCACCTGTAGTCCCAGCTACTTGGGAGGCTACGGCATGAGAATCACTTGATCCTGGAGGCAGAGGTTGCAGTGAGCTGAGATCATGCCACTGCACTCCAGTGAGACTCTGTCTCAAAAAAAAAAAAATAAAATCCAGTTTCAGAACATTCCCACTACCCCAAAAAGATCCCTCATGCCCATTTACAGTTAATTCCCATTTCCAGCCCCACTCCGTTACTAGTCTACTTTCTGTCTCTGCATACATGGACACTTCATGTATATGGAATCATATAATATATAGTCTTCTGTGACTGGCTTCTTTCATTTAGCACAATGTTTTCGATGTTTATGCAAGTTGTAGCATGTATCAGTACTTCATTTCTTTTTATTGCTGAATAGTATTTCACTATATGAATATGCATTTATCAGTTGATGGACGTTTGGATTATGTCTGGGTTTTTACTATTATGAATAATACTGTTGTGAATATCTGCACATATGTCTTTGTATGGATATATATGTTTTCGATTCTCTTGGGTTAATTCCTTAGAATGGTAAAATTATGTTTAACTTTTTAAGAGACTGCCAGATTGTTTCCCAAAGTGGTTGTACCATTTTACATTCCCACCACAGCCTATGAGGGCTGTTTCTCCATATCCTTGCTAATACTTGGTATTGTCTATTTATTTTATTGTAGTCCTTCTAGTGGGTGTGTCACACTGTACTTTTTCTCAGTACATGAATTAAGGTCACAAGAAAAAATCACCGGCCTAGAAAATACTTTTGTATATCTAAACTGAGCTAAAGAGTAGCTGAATTTAGGACATTATGTTCAGCTGGGAAAAGAAACAAACTGCTGTGCTAGCAGTGGTGGTGACAGGTGATTAGCAGTAGGTGAAGTTGGAGTCTTGAAGACTTGCAAAAAGATCCCAAAGATCTTTCCTCTTTTTTCTTAAATAATACTTTGGTGAAGAGTTGAGTTTATTTCTTATATTGCTATCTGGTTTGTATAGAAATCCTATAGGCTTAGCAGATATGTCAGTCAGTTTTACTATTATCATACAAAGTTCTGATTTATGGGCTTGAACAAAGATGTAACTTAATTTTCAATTTCCTTTAGGTTACCATTATAATTTATCTCTCCATTTTGGGCCTTCTACTTCTGTACATGGTATATCTTACTCTGGTTGAGCCCATACTGAAGAGGCGCCTCTTTGGACACGCACAGTTGATACAGAGTGATGATGATATTGGGGTAAGTTCCCAGCCTGCCCTAGCTGCTCATGGCCAGTCCCTGTCATCATTTGATGTGAAGTGCAAGTGAAAAATAGTCATATATAGATGTTCACATGCTGAAGCAGATCCTCAACTAGAGAAGCTAAAAACAGCTCTGATTTCAGTATATACCTCTTTATGAAGAAATTGCTTGATGAAGCCATAAATGTGGTGATTTAAACGACGATCTTTGGTGAGCATGCTATACAGGGCCTTGCTTTCAGTACCAAAGGCACAATTTTATTGCCATTCCCTGTTTACATTGAGAAAAGTATCAGAGATGGTTTTCTCTCCAAGCTCTCCTGCCTGAAACACCTTCTCTGTCAATATCACCAAATATTTTAGAAGGCAGAGAGGTTTTCATCAAGGGAAGTGTGAAGATCATGATGTTATTTTCTTAATGAAGTACAACTTGATAACCTGCTGATGTTTTATATTTCCTTTTTTTCTACTGCTTAAAAAAAAAATCTGTGGGCCAGGTGTGGGGGCATACACCTGTAATCCCAGCACTTTGGGAGGCCAAGGTGGGAGGATCACTTGAGCCCAGGAGTTCAAGACCACCCTGGGCAACATGGTGAGACCCTGTCTCTACAAAAAATAAAAGCATTAGCCGGGTGTGGTGGTGCATGCCTGTGGTCCCAACTATTCAGGAGGCTGAGACAGGAGTGTCACTTGACCCCAGGAGTTTGAGGCTGCAGAACTGTGATCACACCATAGGACTCCAGCCTAAGCAACACAGCAAGAAGCCTGTTTAAAAAAAAAAGAAAAAAAAAAATCTGAGATCTTTAGAGAAAAATAAAACCATGACTACCATCACTCCAGATTCTCTTCCTGTCTTTAAATCACACACACACACACGTGTGTGTGTACATTATATATGTTTATATATATATATAGCATGTGTGTGTGTGTATATATATATATATATATATATATAGTTGGCATAATCTGTATAAATTGCTTCATGGTCTCCTTTTTGTTTTAATATTCGTTTATTCAAAAATGTCCAGAAATTGACTTAGTCCATAAACCTGTTTTTCAGTGTAGCTTAGAGAATTTTTTTTTGTTTTTGTTTTTTGAGACGGAGTCTCACTCTGTCGCCCATGCTGGAGTGCAGTGGCGTGACTTTGGCTCACTACAACCTCAGCCTCCCAAGTTCAAGCGATTCTCCTGCCTCAGCCTCCCAAGTAGCTGGTTCTACAGGCATCTGCCACCACGCCCGGCTAATTTTTTTGTATTTTTAGTAGAGACGGAGTTTCACCATTTTGGCCAGGCTGCTCTTGAACTCCTGACCTCAAGTGATCAGCCCGCCTCGGCCTCCCAAAGTGCTGGGATTACAGGTGTGAGCCGCTGCGCCTGGCTGGATATTTTTGTTTCATCTTTATCCTGTATGAAATTGTTTCTGAATTTTCCTTTTTTTTTTTTTTTTTTTTTTTGAGACGCAGTCTCGCTCTTTCGCCCCGGCTGGACTGCAGTGGTGCGATCTCAGCTCACTGCAAGCTCCGCCTCCTGGGTTCACGCCATTCTCCTGCCTCAGCCTCCCAAGTAGCTGGAACTACAGGCGCCCGCCATCGCGCCCGGCTAATTTTTCATATATATATATATTTTTAATTATACTTTAAGTTTTAGGGTACATATGCACATTGTGCAGGTTAGTTACATATGTATACATGTGCCATGCTGGTGCGCTGCACCCACTAACTCGTCATCTAGCATTAGGTATATCTCCCAATGTTATCCCTCCCCCCTCCCCCCACCCCACCACAGTCCCCAGAGTGTGATATTCCCCTTCCTGTGTCCATGTGATCTCATTGTTCAATTCCCTCCTATGAGTGAGAATATGCAGTGTTTGGTTTTTTGTTCTTGCGATATTTTACTGAGAATGATGATTTCCAATTTCATCCATGTCCCTACAAAGGACATGAACTCATCATTTTTTATGGCTGCATAGTATTCCATGGTGTATTTGTGCCACATTTTCTTAATCCAGTCTATCATTGTTGGACATTTGGGTTGGTTCCAAGTCTTTGCTATTGTGAATAATGCCGCAGTAAACATACGTGTGCATGTGTCTTTATAGCAGCATGATTTATAGTCATTTGGGTATATACCCAGTAATGGGATGGCTGGGTCAAATGGTATTTCTAGTTCTAGATCCCTGAGGAATCGCCACACTGACTTCCACAATGGTTGAACTAGTTGACAGTCCCACCAACAGTGTAAAAGTGTTCCTATTTCTCCACATCCTCTCCAGCACCTGTTGTTTCCTGACTTTTTAATGATTGCCATTCTAACTGGTGTGAGATGGTATCTCATTGTGGTTTTGATTTGCATTTCTCTGATGGCCAGTGATGATAAGCATTTTTTCATGTGTTTTTTGGCTGCATAAATGTCTTCTTTTGAGAAGTGTCTGTTCATGTCCTTCGCCCACTTTTTGATGGGGTTGTTTGTTTTTTTCTTGTAAATTTGTTTGAGTTCATTGTAGATTCTGGATATTAGCCCTTTGTCAGATGAGTAGGGTGTGAAAATTTTCTCCCATTTTGTAGGTTGCCTGTTCACTCTGATGGTAGTTTCTTTTGCTGTGCAGAAGCTCTTTAGTTTAATTAGATCCCATTTGTCAATTTTGTCTTTTGTTGCCATTGCTTTTGGTGTTTTGGACATGAAGTCCTTGCCCATGCCTATGTCCTGAATGGTATTGCCTAGGTTTTCTTCTAGGGTTTTTATGGTTTTAGGTCTAACGTTTAAATCTTTAATCCATCTTGAATTGATTTTTGTATAAGGTGTAAGGAAGGGATCCAGTTTCAGCTTTCTACATATGGCTAGCCAGTTTTCCCAGCACCATTTATTAAATAGGGAATCCTTTCCCCATTGCTTGTTTTTCTCAGGTTTGTCAAAGATCAGATAGTTGTAGGTATGCGGCGTTATTTCTGAGGGCTCTGTTCTGTTCCATTGATCTATATCTCTGTTTTGGTACCAGTACCATGCTGTTTTGGTTACTGTAGCCTTGTAGTATAGTTTGAAGTCAGGTAGTGTGATGCCTCCAGCTTTGTTCTTTTGGCTTAGGATTGCCTTGGCGATGTGGGCTCTTTTTTGGTTCCATATGAACTTTAAAGTAGTTTTTTCCAATTCTGTGAAGAAAGTCATTGGTAGCTTGATGGGGATGGCATTGAATCTGTAAATTACCTTGGGCAGTATGGCCATTTTCACAATATTGATTCTTCCTACCCATGAGCATGGAATGTTCTTCCATTTGTTTGTATCCTCTTTTATTTCCTTGAGCAGTGGTTTGTAGTTCTCCTTGAAGAGGTCCTTCACATCCCTTGTAAGTTGGATTCCTAGGTATTTTATTCTCTTTGAAGCAATTGTGAATGGGAGTTCAGTCATGATTTGGCTCTCCCACAGAAATACAAACTACCATCAGAGAATACTACAAACACCTCTACGCAAATAAACTAGAAAATCTAGAAGAAATGGATACATTCCTCGACACATACACTCTCCCAAGACTAAACCAGGAAGAAGTTGAATCTCTGAATAGACCAATAACAGGAGCTGAAATTGTGGCAATAATCAATAGTTTACCAACCAAAAAGAGTCCAGGACCAGATGGATTCACAGCCGAATTCTACCAGAGGTACAAGGAGGAACTGGTACCATTCCTTCTGAAACTATTCCAATCAATAGAAAAAGAGGGAATCCTCCCTAACTCATTTTATGAGGCCAGCATCATTCTGATACCAAAGCCGGGCAGAGACACAACCAAAAAAGAGAATTTTAGACCAATATCCTTGATGAACATTGATGCAAAAATCCTCAATAAAATACTGGCAAACCGAATCCAGCAGCACATCAAAAAGCTTATCCACCATGATCAAGTGGGCTTCATCCCTGGGATGCAAGGCTTGTTCAATATACGCAAATCAATAAATGTAATCCAGCATATAAACAGAGCCAAAGACAAAAACCACATGATTATCTCAATAGATGCAGAAAAAGCCTTTGACAAAATTCAATAACCCTTCATGCTAAAAACTCTCAATAAATTAGGTATTGATGGGACGTATTTCAAAATAATAAGAGCTATCTATGACAAACCCACAGCCAATATCATACTGAATGGGCAAAAACTGGAAGCATTCCCTTTGAAAACGGGCACAAGACAGGGATGCCCTCTCTCACCACTCCTATTCAACATAGTGTTGAAAGTTCTGGCCAGGGCAATCAGGCAGGAGAAGGAAATAAAGGGTATTCAATTAGGAAAAGAGGAAGTCAAATTGTCCCTGTTTGCAGACGACATGATTGTATATCTAGAAAACCCCATTGTCTCAGCCCAAAATCTCCTTAAGCTGATAAGCAACTTCAGCAAAGTCTCAGGATACAAAATCAATGTACAAAAATCACAAGCATTCTTATACACGTATTTTTTTTTTTTTTTAGTAGAGACGGGGTTTCACTGTGTTAGCCAGGATGGTCTCAATCTCCTGACCTCGTGATCCCCCTGCCTGGGCCTCCCAAAGTGCTGGGATTACAGGCGTGAGCCACCGCACCCAGCTGAATTTTCCATTCTTTCATTATTATATATAATTATTTTTTTAGAAATTACTTTTTCTCATGGATTATTATATTGGACTATGTTCCTTAAAATGGGTAAAATTCAGAATAGTTTTAAGGTTCAATTCAAAAGCCAAACCCAGAGTGAGCCCTTGCCAACCAGTCAAAAGTCCTTTTACCCTGGAATGGCTCGTGCATCTATAGGCATAGACGTTGAAAGTCTTAAACGACATCCTTCCTTTACAGCGTTAAATATCTGTTCCTGATTTCAGAAATAGACAATATAATAACACAAAACATAAGAGAAATGGATGTAGAGATGAAAACATGTAGGGCAGGCATTTAATTGGTGGGATCACATGCTCAGTAATTGTTTTGTCCACCAGTGATTGATTCTGCTTGTGTATTGACTATTTGAGAACACTGTCTCTGTGAGGCCTGGCTGACTCTTGGATGTCTTTTAAACTGATTCTAGGCAGAGAGGTTTTCTGACCAGAGCTGTGAATTTATGGTAACAACTCTACAAAAATAAGTGAATTTTAATTTTTAAAACTGTTGCTTATCCAAGATGTGAGTTCTGCGCTATTTATATACTTTAAAAATGTTTTTGTTGAATTATCAGTTTTCATTTTTTCTGTTTTTGTTCAGCGTAGAGCATTTTAAAGCAAATAAAAGTGAGTACAAATAGTTAAGCTCACTGCAAGTAGTCACAATATTTACTATATCATATATCCATGACACATCATCGTTATTACCAAAGCATTACAGTAAAACATGTTTTGTATTGTAATTTTACCAGGTGTGAAAAGAACAAACATAAAAAGGGTAAATCTCTATTTGCATTCCCCCAGCATCTGTGACCATGAGCAGCTAGTTCAATCTCATTCTGATGGATAGAGAGCAGACCCAAAGGATTAGCTGGTTTGTTTAGTCTTTTGAACTTGTTCCTTAGGAAGATTTTTCTCCCCTACCTTGAAGAATAGACAACAGCACTAGGCGACTGAGAGGTCCTCTGCTGATCAGGTACATCCTTCTTCCCAGTATTGCTTATGTGAAAACAAACCAATGGTGATAATATTTTCCTCCTCTGGTCCTTGACTCAGGGGATGATATTTTATACACAAATTCACTGAAGCACCATATTCTTATAGTGTCATTTTAATCTACCTGACCAAAATCTGTTTTGAGACAATATAACACCAAGTCAGGGTTAGGCAGGCTAAGTTTTAGTCTTTATGCTAATTTGTTAAATGACCTTGGGTCAATTTATTTCCATAATGGAAAATCAAGCAATTCTATAACTTTAGCCTGCCTCCTTTTTTTTTTTCTTTTTTAGCTTTTTTCTTACATTTTTAAAAACATTTTAAGCCTCATGAAATTGCCTTTATTATTTTCATTTGTAAGGTTAAAAGTTTAAAAATAGGCTATAGGTCCCAGCTACTTGGGAGGCTGAGGCAGGAGGATCACTTGAGGCCAGGAGTTCAAGGCTGCAGTGAGCTGTGATCACACCTGTGAATAGCCACTGCCTTCCAGCCTGGGCAACATGGGTAGAACCTATTTCAAAAAAAAAAAAAAAAAATTAAGTTCATGGCCAGTCTGGGCAATATAGTGAGACCCCATCTCTTTTAAAAAAAAAAATCCACTTTTTAAATAACTTGAGTTTTAGGATTTGTACAAGCCATTACCTAAATAAAGTGAAAAGTTGAAGGAATTTTGACAAAGAAGAGGAGGAAAGATTCTTTATAAAAACTCTTTGATATCTTTCAAATGTAGACATTGTATAAATGCCTTGCTATAAAAACAAGACCAGGTGTTCTAATTCCTATAATTATAGTTGTATATATAGTTATGTGGTTATGTATATAGCTTTCCATATACATGCTGACTCCTGCCCTGGATATATAATAGAGCTTTTTCAAACATGCACAGCAAAATAATGTTGTTTCTCTCCTAGAGGCAAAGTTTAGTATAAGACGTACAACTTGTGACTTGGATCTTCTGTTGGAACATTGAGAAGCTTTGCTAACACGGGGTTCAAGAAAAAGAGATCAAGGAAAAGGCAAACAAAAGCAATAAATTACTATTGAATGCTTTTTGTCATTTAGACAGCTGTGTTTATATCTCATTCATAGATAGATTAGCATGGTGGTTTCCTGTGTAATGACTACAAACATCCAGTTGTACTCGTTTACTTTGACCAGGTTAGGTTGGTTTTCTATAGAGATACCTGGGCAACCCTTCAATAGCCTCTTTCCCAAGGCAGCAACTTACATGGAAGCCACTGGGTGCTTACCAATGGAAGATTCAATCTTTGTTGAATAGGGTGATTGTAGCACTTGAGCTGTGTCTCTTTTCATTACACATTGGGGAAGTGAGGAAATGAGGAAGCTTTTGGAAGCTAGTCCATTTAGTGTGTGTGTTGAGGGTACAGGGAGAGATTAAAAACAACCCAAGATAAGACTCTGTCGCTCACCCTCCCAGAGTGATGTGGCCCCAAGCTGGCAAGAAAACAATTCTAATGGAGACAGGAAATTAAAAGACAGATCTTTCCTCTGTCACAGATTAGCTTTATAGTATCGAATAAAGCAAGGAAAGACCCTACTTTCCGTATCTATAACATGGAGAGATGTTAACATGAAAATAGATTTTCTTTTCCCTATCAGTTAAGGAAGGCTTCTCTTTAACACAAATGACCACTGTTTTTTGCTTGGTCTCCACTTCTTTAAGGGAAATATCTTTGGAAATGGCAATCCATGGGAACGTTTCACAAATACTCCGTCATCGCTTATGTTTCTTGAACCACCTAGGTCTGTACTTGAGTTCATACTCTATCTGGTAGTTGAGCGCTTAGGAGTGCTTAGCTAAATAGATGCTCTGTTGTTTGAAAAGTCCACCTACCCCTATTTCTGTGGCGGGCTGGTCACTGTTTTGTGTCTATGTTTTACACTGACTGTGCCATCTCTGATGTTCTCCATTCCTGGACTTTTAGGATCACCAGCCTTTTGCAAATGCACACGATGTGCTAGCCCGCTCCCGCAGTCGAGCCAACGTGCTGAACAAGGTAGAATATGCCCAGCAGCGCTGGAAGCTTCAAGTCCAAGAGCAGCGAAAGTCTGTCTTTGACCGGCATGTTGTCCTCAGCTAATTGGGAATTGAATTCAAGGTAACTAGAAAGAAACAGGCAGACAACTGGAAAGAATTGACTGGGTTTTGCTGGGTTTCATTTTAATACCTTGTTGATTTCACCAACTGTTGCTGGAAGATTCAAAACTGGAAGCAAAAACTTGCTTGATTTTTTTTTCTTGTTAACGTAATAATAGAGACATTTTTAAAAGCACACAGCTCAAAGTCAGCCAATAAGTCTTTTCCTATATGTGACTTTTACTAATAAAAATAAATCTGCCTGTAAATTATCTTGAAGTCCTTTACCTGGAACAAGCACTCTCTTTTTCACCACATAGTTTTAACTTGATTTTCAAGATAATTTTCAGGGTTTTTGTTGTTGTTGTTTTTGTTTGTTTGTTTTGGTGGGAGAGGGGAGGGATGCCTGGGAAGTGGTTCACAACTTTTTTCAAGTCACTTTACTAAACAAACTTTTGTAAATAGACCTCACCTTCTATTTTCGAGTTTCATTTATATTTTGCAGTGTAGCCAGCCTCATCAAAGAGCTGACTTACTCATTTGACTTTTGCACTGACTGTATTATCTGGGTATCTGCTGTGCCTGCACTTCATGGTAAACGGGATCTAAAATGCCTGGTGGCTTTTCACAAAAAGCAGATTTTCTTCATGTACTGTGATGTCTGATGCAATGCATCCTAGAACAAACTGGCCATTTGCTAGTTTACTCTAAAGACTAAACATAGTCTTGGTGTGTGTGGTCTTACTCATCTTCTGGTACCTTTAAGGACAAATCCTAAGGACTTGGACACTTGCAATAAAGAAATCTTATTTTAAACCCAAGCCTCCCTGGATTGATAATATATACACATTTGTCAGCATTTCCGGTCGTGTTGAGAGGCAGCTGTTTGGGCTCCAATGTGTGCAGCTTTGAACTAGGGCTGGGGTTGTGGGTGCCTCTTCTGAAAGGTCTAACCATTATTGGATAACTGGCTTTTTTCTTCCTATGTCCTCTTTGGAATGTAACAATAAAAATAATTTTTGAAACAGCCATCAGTGTATCTATGTCTCCTAGTTTTTTCCTCCTCCCTCTTTTGCTTTATAATGAGATTGAAGATATAAAGACATTTTGTACCCTGTTCTGAGACTACTGTTTTATACCAATGTAACCGTAAAATATTGGTGTAAATTATGTGTTTGCATGTATAGACAGAATATATGAATTTGGGGGTGGATCTCTGAAAAGTATACTAATATTTTGATAAATTGGGAGATTTCAAATTCCTGAAGGAGTACTTGTTCTGAGAAATTCTTGGCCCAAAAAAATCAGAATTAAATTCATAAAAGTGAGGTTTTAGGAGCCATTAATGGGGTTTTGGGGTTTAGTAAAATTTTAAGCACCTATAAATATATAAATTATCAATTTTATTGTTAGTATTAAAAAATTTAATTTCAACCATGACCAAGTGGGATTTATCCTAGGTATGAAAAGCTGGTTCAACATTTGAAAATAACATTTCTAAAGAAGAAAAATTACATGAATTTTATCAATAGCAGAAAAAGCATTTGACAAAATAACCCCATTCATGATAAAAATTCTCAGGAAACTAGGAATAGAGAACTTCAACTAGATAAAGAAATGAGCTAACAAAAAAACCACAGCTAACATCATATGCTTAATAATGAGAAATTAGAAGCTTTCCCACTAAGATCAGGAATAAGGCAAGGATGTCTTCTCTTACTATTCCTTTTCAACATTGCACTGGAAGTCCTAGTTGTACTGGAAGTCCTAGCCAATGCAGGGAGACAAGAAAAGGAAATAAAAGGTATAAATATTGGGAAGGAAGGAATAGAAATGTCTTTGTTTACTGATGCAATGATTGTCTATGTAGAAAACCCAGAAGAATTGACAACAACAATAATAGAACTAATGAGTGATTATAAAGGCTTGCAGGATACAAGGTTAGTATACAAAAGTCAATCAAACCAGGTGCAGTGGCATGTATCTGTAGTCCCAGCTACTCAGGAGGCTGAAGCAGGAGGGTTACTTGAAGCCAGGAGTTTTGAGGCTGCAGTGAGCTATGATTGCTGCATGAATAGCTACTGCACTCCAGTCTGGGTAACACAGCAAGACCCTGTCTCTAAAAAATGTCAACCGTTTTCCTATATATCAGCCACAAACAGTGGAATTTGAAATTAAAAACAATACTATTCATAGTAGCACCCCCAAAATAAAATACTTAGGTATAAACCTAGTAAAATGTATCTAAGATCTATATGAGGACAACTGCAAAACTGATTAAATAAACCAAAGAACTAAACAAATGAAGATATATTTCATATTCATTAATAGGAAGGCTCAATATTGTTTAGATGGCGCTTCTTTCCAACTTGATCTATTGATTCAATGCAATCCCAATCAATATCCCAGAAAGTTATTTTGTGGATATTAAACTTATTCTAAAGGTTATAAAAAGGCCAAAGACAGAATAGCCAACACAATATTAAAGGAGAACAACAAAGTCAGAAAACTAACACTACCTTTGAGACTTACTACAAAACTACAGTAATCATGACAGTATGCTACTGGCAAAAAAGACAGATCAGTGGAACAGGATAGAGAACCCAGAAATAGGCCCATATAAATACAGTCAGCTGATCTTTGACAAAGGAGCAAAAGCAATACAATGGAGAAAAGATAGTCTTTTCAGCAAATGGTGCTGGAACAACTGGACATCCACATGCAAAGAAATCTAGTTACATACCCTATACCCTTCACAAAAATTAACTCAAAATAGATCATAGGCCTACATGTAAAATGCAAAACTACAAAACTTTCAGAAGATAACACAGGAGAAGATCTAGACGGTGGTGATTACATAGCTGATAAAGGACTGCTATCTAAAATATACAAAGAATACTTAAAACTCAACAATAAGGGACAAAAAATTTGATTTAAAAATGGGCAAAAGTCCTGGACACCTCACCAAAGAGGAGATACAGATGGCAAATAAGCATATGAAAAGATGTTCCACATCATATGTCATCAGGGAAATGCAAACTGAAACAACAATGGGATACCAATACACACCTATTGGAATGACCAAAATCTACAACACTGATAACACCAAATGCTCTCAAGGATGTGGAGCAACAGGAACTTTCTTTTATTGCTGGTGGGAATGCAAAATGGTACAGCAACCTTACAAAACTAAACATACCCTTACTATATGGTCCAGCAATTGTGCTCCATAATAATTACCCAATGAGTTGAAATCATGTCCACACAAAACCCTGCATGCAGATGTTTATAGCAGCTTTACTCATAAGTGCCAAAATTTGGAGGCAACTAAGATTTCCTTTAGTAGGTGAACGGATAAACAAATTGTGATACAACCAGACAACGGAATATTCAGCGCTAAAAAGAAATGAGCTTTCAAGCCATGAGAAGACATGGAAGAACCTTAAATGCACACTACTAAGTGAAAGAAGCCAATCTGAAAATGCTATATGCGGCCAGGCGCGGTGGTTCACACCTGTAATCCCAGGACTTTGGGAGGCCTAGGCAGGCAGATCATGAGGTCACGAGATCGAGACCATCCTGGCTAACGCGGTGAAACCCCGTCGCTACTAAAAATACAAAAAAAAAATTAGCTGGGCGTGGTGGCAGGCGCCTGTAGTCCCAGCTACTAGGGAGGCTGAGGCAGGAGACTGGCATGAACCCGGGAGGCGGAGCTTGCAGTGAGCTGAGATTGTGCCACTGCACTCCAGCCTGGGCGACGCAGTGAGACTCCCATCTCAAAAAAAAAAAAAAAAGAAAGAAAATGCTATATGCATAATTAACAACTATCTGACATTGTGGAAAAGGCAAAACCATGGAGACAGAAATATCAGTGGTTGCAAGGGGTTAGAGAAGGAGGAGGGATGAATAGGCAGAGCACAAGATGTTTAGGCAGTGAAACTATTCTGTGATACCACAATGGTGAATACATGTCATTATATACTTGTCAAAACCCACAGAATGTAAATGTATAACACCAAGGGTGAGCCCTAATGTAGACTATGGACTTTGGGTGATTATGTATCAATGCAGGTTCATCAGTTCTAACACAGTACCATAATGATGTGGAATGTTCATAGCAGAGGAGGCCATGCACACGTGGGGGCAGGGAGTGTATGAGAATTAGCTCTACTTTGTGTTCAATTTTTCTGTGAACCTACAATTGCTTTAAAAATTAAAGTTGGGGCTGGGCATGGTGGCTCATGCCTATAATCTCAGCATTTTGGGAGGCCAAGGTGGGCGGATCACCTGAGGTCAGCAGTTCGAGACCAGCCTGGCCAACATGATGAAAACCCATCTCTATTAAAAATACAAAATTAGCTGGGTGTGGTGGTGCACACCTGTAATTCCAGCTACTTGGGTGGCTGAGGCAGGAGAATCACTTGATCCTGGAGGCAGAGGTTGCAGTGAGCCAAGATCGCGCCATTGCACTCCAGCTTGGGCAAAAGAGCAAAACTCTGTCTCAAAAAAAAATTAAACTCGGCATGGTGCAGCAGTCTATAATTCCAGCACTTTGGGTGGGATTTCTTGAGACCAGGAGTTCAAGACCAGCCAGGCAACAAGGTAAGACCTCATCTCTATAAGAAATACAAAAATTAGCCAGGCAGGTTGGCTCGCACCTGTAGTCCCAGCTGCTCGGGAGGTGGAGGCTGCAATGAGCTGTGGTCATGCCACTGCATTCCAGCCTGGGCTACAGAGTGAGATCTTGTCTCTAAATAAATAAGGAGAGAAGGAATGCTTCTAATATTTATATTTTTAAAAAGATAAAAGTATACTTAAGAAGAAAAAATAAAATGGCTATTTAAGAAAAAGGTATTGGCTAGTTCCTATGATACTGGGTTATCAGAATTTAACATCCACATTTGTGTCACTAAAGTCCCCACTGCTAAATCCGACTGGCTTTAAAAAAATAAAAAGTAAAAAAAAGATGTAAGTTCGTATTGACCTTCCTAGTTCTGGCCTTAATCTCTATCTGAAAGAATACTGGCCAATATTTGCACATTATGAGTCTATTGCTCCATAAATAATTTTGATATAATATCATATAACCCAGAAGAATGGGGGACATTCTTTAAACAAAAGAATTTGTTACAAGTATCCAGTTTTGTAAGCACACCTTTCTATTTAGTATGGTTATCTGTTGTCATATCTACACATTAGATAGGAAAAACAGCCAAACCAGAACTGAGCAGTTCTGTTTAACTGTAAGCTACTTTGCATATTGTTATTAAATGATCACCTATAAATCAGGTTAAGTCCAACTCAGCCCAAAATACAGCATCCTGACGACAAAACTCAGGTAAGAGACTATTCTCCAGAGTGGCCCGTGGGGAAGAATAAGAACATGATTTTTAAGAAAATCCCTAGGTACAGTTGATAAATACTGAATTTTGTCAGCTATCGGATTATTCCATTATTTCAAACTACCAATTATTCCCCATATAATGGAAGATCCAGGTTTTGCTGGCAATTAAATCATCTAGAAGAGCAGAAGGAGTTCTGATTTGGAAGTCGGGACACTCGGTTCTGGCCCCTGCTCTGCTCCTAGCTTTGTAACCTTAGCAACATATCACAACCTATGAGGAGGTTTTAAGTTTCCTTCTAGCTCTAACATTCCATAATTCAATCATATCGGCAGTTGTAGCTTTTTATTTTTTACATGCTACCTATCTTTTCTATCTCTGAAATGTGAAGCTTTCATGCTCAGCAGAGCATCCAGAATCTCTTCCAATTTTATCATTAAGACCTCATCATTTATTTCCCAGAATCGCTCTCAGGCAGAATCTGAGATTTTCCCCACATAGGTGTGTTTGTTAGCTGTGTCTGTATCTGGAACCATGGAGCCCCAGCACTACCAATCTGTGTTGCTTTCTTTTAAAAACTTATACTCAATTCCTACAAACACATCCAGACCCCACTAGGCTTTCTATCTTGATTCTCCTTGTTGCTGCATTTTATTTCATTTTCTTACTCTTGCCTTAAATTTTCTTCTTTGAATAAAAGGTGATCATATTTAAATGCTAGTACATTGATTGGTGAACTTATTGGAAATGCTCAACAGAAAAAAACTTCTCATCCATGTGCCTCCAGAGACACCATGCTCTTTTTTCAAGAATTACGAAAAGTATTGTTAAAACCTAGAAAGTTTTAATTACTTGTGGCATATACAAATTACTCAGATTTCATCTGGGTCAAGATTTAAGATATTGTTTAAATGGTCTTTTAGGGTAAAACCATCACCAAAAGAACGATTTTTGTATAGTTAGGTTTGATGACATCTGCTTTACTTTTTGGTAGCCTGTTAATTCCAGCTTGTTAACTACAGGCAACAATATGGCTCTGCTGTTGTCGGAAGTGCAGTAATACGGGCTCCACACCCATTTGCCACCATTTTGCAGCTTCCGCCATACCCGTTCTTTCTCTCTTACCCTCTAGAATTCCTGGCTTGGGAATTTCCTAACTTGTTTCTCTCAGTAACTTTTTCTTTTTGACAGAATCCTGGCTAGTTTTTAGTTTTCCAGAGATTTTTGTTTTGTTAGTTATCTTAGGTCATTTGGTCAGTAATTTGGAATCTTTCGTTTCCTGTTCCTCTGTTTCGATTTTTAATTGGACCTATCCCACTTATCTCATCCCCCCGCCCCGACGCTTTTAAGAAGAGCTTTTCCTGGCATTGACTTCTTTTCCAGCCTCTTTCACCATGACTTACTGTAACCCTTTAACCCTGGCCACTCCTCCCTCCCGGCACCCCTGCCCCTGCTGCCCTTGCTGTTTCCCTAGTCCCCTGACCTTCATACTTGAATTCTGGTCTTAGGGGCTGCTCTTCCCACTACACAGTGCAGCCTGCTGAGTTTTTGCTGTATTCAGGTAGAGAAACAAGTGCCAATATTATCTAATCTTGCCCTAAACATTAGGACTGGGGTGTGTGTGTGTGTGTGTGTGTGTGTATGTGTGTGTGTGTTTAGTATGCCAAGCACAGATAATAACCCCTCACTCCTAAAGATGCTGAAAAATCAACCTGCTGAGAAATTAACACCATATTTCCTTCTTTGATGGAGGCCCACAATTAGACTTCAAGCTGCTTTCCCTTCTCCATTTTAGGTATGTTCCTCATCTCTCAACACGTGTGTTTAGGATAGATCAGTGTTGTGACTCTACAGTGTTAAGGAAAACATAAACCAGGTTTTCTATAAGGTGCAGTTTAGAAAGGAACGCTACATAAGGATTCATTCATCTCTAAAGAAAGGAAAGAGGCAAATGCTGGGTGCATTATAGGCACGGTCACTCCTCTGTACCTGGGGGGTTGGGTTTAGGACTCCCCTTCAGATAACAAAATCCACAGAGGTCCAACTCCCTTACAGAAAATAACGTAGCACTTGCATGGAACCTACACACACCCTCTCAAACACTTTCAATCATCTCTGGATTACTTATAATACCTAATGCAATGCACATTCTATACAAATAGTTGTTACACTGTATTGTTTAGAGGATAATGACAAGAAAAAATGTCAGTACTTATTTAGTACCCACGCTGCCATCCCTTTTTTCCCCCTGAATATTTTCCACCCATAGTTGGTTGAATACACAGATGTGGAGCTCACCAACATGGAGGGTCAACTGTAGTTTTTTCACTTTATCCTCACAACCACCCTGCAGAATAGTTAGTAGCTCATTTGGACATGGGGAAAGCGAAAGCTCAGAGAGGTTAAGACACTTGCCTAAGGACACATAGCTAGGAAGGGCTAAGGCCATATTGAAACCTGAGAGTGTTATGACTGAGAGAACAAGCTCTTTCTCCCCCCGCCTCCAAGTTAACCGGTTACACTGCAGTGCCTCTGTAAAATCTGTTGTTGCTACGTGATTACAGGCAAAGGCAAAAAGTAACAGTAGTTTAAAACAGGAGAAGGATATAGACCTATTCACAAAGAAGAAATGCGTTGCTGTGGAACCTCTTGGGTTGTACTGCTTCATCCTTGAGTTCTACAAACACACACACACTCAAAAACCAACAAAACTTAATTATAGGCTGGGTGAAGTGGCTCATGCCTGTAATCCCAGTGCTGTGGGAGGCTGACGTGGGAGGATCTTTTGAAGCTAGGAGGTTTAAAATCAGCCTGGGCATCAAGGCAAGACCCCATCTCTACAAAAAAAAAAAAAAAAAAAAAAAAAAAAGCCAGGCATGGTAGTGCACACCTGCAGTCCTAGCTACTTAGAAGGCTGAGGTAGGAGGATCACTTGAACCCAGCAGTTTGAGATTGCAGTAAGCCATGATCACATTACTGCACTCCAGCCTGGCTGACAGAACAAAACACCACCTCTAAAAATAAAAATATAAAATAAATAAAAAAATCTAAAAACCTAAACATAGCTGCACTTTACTCAATATATTTACAGTTCTACATATGTAAAAACTTGTGTATTGACTATGTTTTAAATGTGTAGGAGTTTCTCACCTAAAGGAGTCCCATAGTGAACATTTAAGAGCAAATGATTCCTTTTTTATTTGCATTTTTGGTTTTGCCTCTAGCACATCAGGTATTCTTTAAGAAGGCTATGCCTCTGAGGTTGCATGATCATTAACTAATTCATAATTTCCCTTGCATATATTTGAGTATCTTGGTGTTTCAGCCTTTCCCACACTTTTTTTATTTGCACATGTCTTCACGATCACCATTATATCTTTGTTCCACCTGTACTATTATTTACTCACTCTTTGTCTTTAAATCAAATCACGTTTCTTACTCAAGTAGATTTAGTTTTAAGACAAACCTTATGGCCGGGCACAGTGGCTCACACCTGTAATCCCAGCACTTTGGGAGGCCAAGGTGGGTGGATCATGAGGTCAGGAGTTTGAGACCAGCCTGGCTAACATAATGAAACCCCGTCTCTACTAAAAATACAAAAAATTAGCTGGGCGTGGTGGCGGGCACCTGTAATCCCAGCTACTTGGGAGGCTGAGGCAGGAGAATCACTTGAACCCGGGGGGCAGAGGTTGCAGTGAGCCGAGATCGTGCCACTGCACTCCAGCCCAGGCAACAACGCGAGACTCTGTCTCAAAAAAAAAAAAAAAAAGGAACTTTATGTCGCTACCATAAATGTGAAATTACTAGAACTCACAATAAATAGAAGTTAGTAAAGACACTGAATTCTAACTAGACGCTATTGCTTGTTGAAGGCTTTGATCTTAGGAGGATTAGAAAGCATTCTAGGCCAGGCACGGTGGCTCCCTGTGTGTAATCCCAGCAGTTGGAGAGGCTGAGGCAGGCGGGTTGCTTGAGCTCAGGAATTTGAGACCAGCCTGGGCAACATGGCAAGACCCTGTCTCTACAAAAACATACAAAACTTAGCCAGGCGTGGTGATGGCCACCTATGGTCCCAGCTACTCAGGTGGCTGAGGCAGGAGGATTGATGAACCTGGGAGGCTAAGGCTCTAGTGAGCCATGATCACACCACTGCACTCCAGCCTGGGTGACAGAGCCAGACCCTGTCTCAAAGGAAAAAAAAAAAAAAAAAAAAGAATTCTAGTGGTGTGGTGTGGAAGACACATTCTCAGCAGACTAAGGTTGTATCTTTATAACCACAAGGATTGAAAAAGAACGGAAGGAGAATAACTTTCTCATAAGGCGATTCAATGTTATTTAGTGCTGTTTCTGTGTACCATCAAAAATCCTCTTACTACACACAGAATATTATAACACCATCTCATTGTCCACATGAGCTCAGAAATTGGTCATCAAAGCAGAAAAGTCTTTAAAACATTGATCTCCGGCCGGGCGTGGTGGCTCACACCTGTAATCCCAGCACTTTGGGAGGCCGAGGCGGGCGGATCACGAGGTCAAGAGATCGAGACCATCCTGGCCAACATGGTGAAACCCCATCTCTACTAAAAATACAAAAATTAGCTGGGTGCAGTGGCAGACGCCTGTAATCCCAAGCTACTCAGGAGGCTGAGGCAGGAGAATTGCTTGAACCCAGGAGGCGGAAGTTGCAATGAGCCGAGATCACGCCACTGCACTCCAGCCTGGGCGACAGAACAAGACTCCATCTCGAAAAATAAAATAAAATAAAACATTGATCTCCAAGAAAGTAGATCATATCTGCTCTCTATCTGACCACATTGTTAAACTTGGTTATGTTTGCAGGTTAAAGAGGAAATGATGGACAACAGAGGCAACTCTAGTCTACCTGACAAACTTCCTATCTTCCCCGATTCTGCCCGCTTGCCACTGACCAGGTCCTTCTATCTGGAGCCCATGGTCACTTTCCACGTGCACCCAGAGGCCCCGGTGTCATCCCCTTACTCTGAGGAGCTGCCACTGCTGCCTTTTCCCAGCGACTCCCTTATCCTGGGAAATTACAGTGAACCCTGCCCCTTCTCTTTCCCGATGCCTTATCCAAATTACAGAGGGTGCGAGTACTCCTACCGGCCAGCCTTCATCCGGAAAAGGAATGAGCGGGAAAGGCAGCGGGTGAAATGTGTCAATGAAGGCTACGCCCAGCTCCGCCATCATCTGCCAGAGGAGTATTTGGAGAAGCGACTCAGCAAAGTGGAAACCCTCAGAGCTGCGATCAAGTACATTAACTACCTGCAGTCTCTTCTGTACCCTGATAAAGTTGAGACCAAGAATAACCCTGGAAAAGTTTCCTCCATGATAGCAACCACCAGCCACCATGCTGACCCTATGTTCAGAATTGTTTGAGTTGCTGTTTCCAAATAGAAATGAATAATATCACAAAATGGGGTCTCTTACGGCATCATTCAATAGTTTTTCCTAAATGTAATTTCCATGTGGGCAGGAAATAGCTCAAATGCTAACCTATGCTGGGTATTACTCGCTTGGGTTTCAATTGTACTAAACATGATCTCATGTAGGTTGAGGAGCTGCTCTGCTTCTTTCACGAACTCTAGGGGAGCAGGGGGCCCCAGAGTCTCTGCATGTCTCACCCTGCTCTTCTCACATGCTTGGCCAGAGGCTGAGCTGTGAGAAACTCTCACGGAAGCTTGTGAAGCGTGACTGCTAACTACCTGATGCCGGTCGTCACTTCGCTGAAGCGTCGTGCTGAGCAATCACAATGAACTTCTCTTCATTTGTCAACATTTGGAGATTTTTATTTATTGGGGATTGACAAGAAGTCACCACCATGGGAAAGTGTCTTGGGGCTAAAGCGAAAGTAGTTTACAAAACCTTGTTGTTATTTGAAATTATTTCAGATGCATCATTTTCCTGCATGCAGACTTCTTCAGGCAGCTTAGTATAGGGTCTAAGAAGGCAGAGCTGTGGCCGGGCGTGGTGGCTCATACCTGTAATCCCAGCACTTTGGGAGGCCGAGGCGGGCGGATCACAAAGTCAGGAGATTGAGGCCATCCTGGCTAATGCGGTCAACCCCGTCTGTACTAAAAATACAAAAAATTAGCCGGGCATGGTGGCGGGCTCCTGTAGTCCCAGCTACTCAGGAGGCTGAGGCAGGAGAATGGCGTGAACCCAGGAGGCAGAGCTTGCAGTGAGCCGAGATCGCGCCACTGCACTCCAGCCTGGGTGACAGAGCGAGACTCCATCTCAAAAAAAAAAAAAAAAAAAAAAAAGAAAAGAAGATCGGGTGCAGTGGCTCACGCCTGTAATCCCAGCACTTTGGGAGGCCGAGACAGGCGGATCACGAGGTCAGGAGATCGAGACCATCCTGTCTAACACGGTGAAACCCCGTCTCTACTAAAAATACAAAAAATTAGCCAGCCTGGTGGAGGGCGCCTGTAGTCTCAGCTACTCGGGAAGCTGAGGCAGGAGAATGGCGTGAACCCGGGAGGCGGAGCTTGCAGTGAGCTGAGATCACGCCACTGCACTCCAGCCTGGGCGACAGAGCGAGACCAGACCTGTATCTGCAGTATAACTCTGCTACCTCTTCTCTATGTCTCGGTTCTTCTCCACAAAATGAGAATAACAACAACAGCAATTCCCATGTGTTTATGATGATGATTAACAGACCTTGACATGTAATAAGTATTCATAATGATTAAAAACTTTTTTTTTTTGAGATGGAGTCTCACTCTGTTGCCCAGGCTGGAGTGTAGTGATGCAATCTCAGCTCACTGCAACCTCCGCCTCCTGAGTTCCAGCAATTCTCTGCC